>NW_024355205.1:38055335-38078642 GCF_902729225.1 Pteropus medius | reverse complement strand
CCCTCGCTCGGCCGCGGCAGCCAGTCTGAGGCCAGTGGGAGAGAGGCAGGGGCAACAGGACTGGCCACAATATACAAGTCCGGCACCTGGCATCTGGGGCACAGAGGCAGCCAGAGGGCTGTGCTGAGCCCGTAGGTCCTGAGTCTGAGTGTGACGCCATGACAAGGGTCATGTCGGGTGTAAGCTTCCTTCTAGCTGCTGAGCCAGGTCCCAGCCCCGGGGGCCCAGCTGTGTGGCTGCCCTGGACGGCTCCAGGACTCTTACTAGGTCATACAGAAGACTGTCCCCTGTCCCCTGAAGAGCCGCTACTCTGGGATGACCAAGATGAATTATTCACTCAGTTTTCTGTGGTCACAAACTCCTGTGCCCCAACTCTACCCAAATGGATGAGACACCCCAAAATCCAAATTAGCTGCCAAGTAAGTGTGACATAAATGTGGCTCGCTCCCTGAGGGACCCACACTAACGGGCTCTGGGCCTGTCAGGCCATTTCCTGAGCCACCCTGAGGCCGGCCAGCCTCGCCGGACCAATGGGACTGAGCTGTGACCATCAGCTTCTCTTCGCCTCCTGCTCCGCGAAGACGCTTCAACATAGCCCCGCACGAAGCAGGTTGCACCGATGCTTTACAACCAGGGAGAGATCTCCAAACTGTCAGGTGACTCTTCAAAAGACGACTGGGTGCATCTGCACGGGGGTCACTGGGCCCCATTAAGTCCTGCTGCGGCCCTGATGTCAGCTCAGCAGAACTTGTGGCGTGGCGTCTGGGCTGATGGCCCGCACTGTCACCCTGTGGTCTTCCGGCGGCCTTGGGCGTGAGGAGGATCCGGGGAGCGGGCGGGGGATGTGGGTCCTTGTCAGCGGAGCCCCGCATGGCCCCGCACAGTAAGTGCTCCGTGTGTGTCATCTCTGCGGTCACTGAGCCTCCGCCCCTCACCTGAACATTCGCCGTGACTGGCTTCGGCAGAGGCCCCTGCTCCGAGGGCGTGAGGGAGCCGGGCAGCTCCCCAGGGGCGTGTGTGGATGAACCCCTTGTTCTGAGGGACAGTAATTTCTGTGACCAGAATGGCCGCAGGCCTTTCTCCCTGACCCTCCGCTCTGTGCCGTGAGGCCGCCCACCGGGAGAGGTGCCTCTGGGGCACCAGGACACTTGTCCCCAGTAAGCCACGTGCATTTCTCTTTTATTATTCCATTTTTGTACTATATGAGGTCTCTTCTACATTGATTCTCTGGTTTGTAGGATTGTTCTGTTTAGCCTCTTTCTGTTGACTTTTCACGATAAGATAAGATACATTGGCTTGAAGAGATCCAGGGCGTGAGAAACCCGACTGCCTTATGGGTCAGTTGCTGGGACTTTGCAACGAAGCTCCAGGTCCACCTCTCTCATGGGAGGTTCGCCCTGGTTTGTCTCTTAGCTATCCTCTAGCTCATCTCTTTGTTTGCCCCTTCTGTTTCATCCCTTTCACTCTGTCTCTGTCTCTCTTTGCCCTGTTCTCTCTTGCCTGTCTCTATCCTTGCGTCTCTGTCCTTTGCTCCGGCTCATTCCTCTCTGTCTGTTCCTGTCTCTATCCTCGACACGCTATTCTGGTCCCCGGCTCCCCGCCGGGCCCTCAAGCTCCCCGCCGCCCCCCGGCCCCGCTGGCCCGCGTGCCTCACCTGCTGCTCCTGGCCGCCAGCTCCTCTCTCATCTTCTTAATGTCGCTCTTGCATTTCTCAATCTCCACCACCTTCAGTCCCTCCACTGGTGACGAAGAGACACGAGGGTTACCATGGATACACGGAGGGCCTTGCGAGGCTGGTCAGTGGGGGTTGGCCCGTGGCTGCCCATTCCCTGGGGAGGAGCCAGTTCAGCGCTGGTGCCCAGGTCTCGCCGCCACCCCCGGCCACAGCTGACTCTGACATCTCGGGCCTGTTCCGGGCCACACGTGAGCTGTTCCCTCCATCTGTGGGCGTCTATGGGGCGGAAGCCCCTCGCCCCGCTCCCTGAATCGAGACTTTTCTCGCACCCACTTCTGGCTTTCTCTCCGCATAGCCCTCAGCACCGTCTGAGGACACGGGGCGAAGAAGTCTCTCATCCAAAAGGAAATAAATGAATGGGGAAAACGACATTAAGATGTGACGGAAGCCTCAGTGGGCCAAACCACAGCCTTCCCAGCAAGGACCACAGTGTCATGAAGACAGAAGCTTTGCACATAAGGGCCCTCGCTGGCGCAGGTCGCCAGGCCACGTGTGGACCTGGATGGATGAGGAGCAGTCAGGCCACGTGAAGGCTGAGCAGAGCCCGGGCCGGGTCACGTTCCCGGAGTCCCGTGGCAGAGCCGCGTCTGAGAAGCCAGGACACGTTTCTCAACGAACCGAGGCTCGCTCCTCCAGGCCCGGGTTTGACTGGGGACGCTGCCTCCGGCAGGCCGCACGGCGAGCCGGAAACACCGCCAGGAGGCAGGTGGCTTTTAGCTCAGTCGTTCACGAAAAAAGACTGGCTTTGTTACTTTGTAATCACAGCGTGATTTTTATGGGAAAAGATACGGCCCACGATGCTACTGTATCTCCGGCTAAAAATAAAACGTGGATGATTTCTAAGGAAAACGAAGAAACTCGGTGACTTCAGCAGTTCCTCTCACCCCGACGGAACTGCGGAGGCTCAGAGCACGTGTTGGGGACACTCGCCCAGGGCAGCTGGGCTGGAACATAACCGCCCCACCCCCCCGCCACCCCGGCAAGTTTCCTAAACATTCTCAGGGTCAGAGGCCAAGGGCGGGGGCGAGAGGCTATGCAAAAACATTGCTTCTTTTTGCCCAAAGTGGCCAGAATCTGGAGGATCTGCTACTCAGATCTGGTTCTGGTGACTTGCGTCTGTGCCGTGCCTGGGACACCGTCCCTCCTTTACCAAGACATGGGACCAAAGCATGGGGTCTTCAATGCAAGCCTTTTGAACCAGCTGTCCCCGTGGCCGATGGCACGTGTGCCGCCACTGGGGACCCACAGGGGACGATGCTGGGTACGTTTCTGTTCGCTCACTCGAAGCCCACAACTGCCCTTGGGAGTGGGGTGTTCTGAGCTCTCTCTAGTGTCGCGGATGCCATTTGGAAGTCAACGAAAGCCGCACGTCCCCTCCTGAGGAAAGGGACGCCAGCACAGACCGTTCGGGGTTTGCACTGGGACAGGAGGGCACTGTGGCCTCGCGGCCACTCCCAGGCCTTGGTCCACACTGCAGGATGCTCAGCCCGCGGAGCAGAGGACCCCAGAGGGGCCGTGTCTGCCATATGCCAAGAGGACACTAACATCAGCAAACAGCAGAGTCGGCGACAGTGGCCAGAAGGAGCCCAGTCTTACTGCCACGCGAAGGACAGGAAATTCCAGAAAGTGACTCGATCTAGAGAAGAGACCTAGCATGTTGTGTAGACTCTGATCTGATAAGTCGGCAGGTGTGGGGAAGAGACGAAGCCGGGGAGCCGTGCCCTGCACTCGAGGTCTGGGCTACGTTTACTATGCCTCAAACATCGTTATGTACAAAACGGAGGAAATACGGCCCATCCCGAAGAAGAAACATTTATCTCTGAACCGACTGGGCCAGAAAACCACCCATTTAATATTACATATATTGGCAGGAAGCCTTCCAGGCCTCTCTCCCATCCCCCATGCAGTCTAAATGTCCGTCTGTCCGTCTGTCTGTCTGTCTATGTCTGTCTGTCTGTCTATCTATCTATCTACCTTTCCTTAATTTTGAGAAGACAAAGTCAGGATCGTGCCGTTTGCTGTGTTTTCTCACTTGCTTTCCCCGCATTGTTCTGGTCAAGGGCACTCGGAGTGCCAGCAGCCGCCTCCTAGCTCACGGTCTCCGGCGGGTGTGTGACATGTGGCTACTGACATTGGAGTGGACGTAGATCAGACTCCCTGGTCATTTATTAGGAGTGATGTTTAAATTAAGCCATTTGAGCGACCCAGTGTAATACTGCCAATTTGAATCCCAGAGATTCAGAATTCGTGGCAATTATGTTTATGAAGAGCCTGGTTGCCAAGGAAATGGAGATAAGTCACTCATCAATCAATGGAAGAGAAAAACAAGTCTTCACAGGATTAAAGAGCGGGACGTGGGGGACGAGGCTTGAGAGCGAGCGGGCTCCCGTCCCTCGGTGCTTCCCCGGGCGTGGGGCTGCTTTTGGAAGCCCAGCTGTCCCCTCCTGGACTTTAGAGGTGGTCCCGCGGGCCCCTGCAAGTCACAGGGAGAACTCTTAAGAACGACCTTTCGAGAGGGACGCTGGCCTTGGGGACGGGCCTTGGCGGGCAGGGGCAGAACAGTTCGGGGGCGGCCCTGCTCTCTGCCGGCCCCCAGCGGCCTCGCTGGGCTCAAGCGAGAGGCGGCAGGGGCCGGGGCCCTCCCCTGGCTGCAGAGTGAGTGCCAGGCTCCTAAGGACACGGGAGCTGTGCTGCAACACTTCCTCCAAGGACGCTGGTAAAGAATTTGCATAAAGCACGTTCCCGAGTGACAATCAGAAAAGCCAGGTTTGGTTTCAGTTTCGAGTCTCCAGAATTGTTCGCGTGACCTTGGGCCGGTTCTCCCCGTGCTTAGGTTTTGGTCCACGCCCTGGGCACAGGACAGGGGGTTGGGGGTGGAGAGGGTGGGGGTCAGGGGCTGCCCTGCGCCTGGCACAGCGGCCAGTGTCCAAGGAACAAGGAAGGAAGGGAGCGAGGCCTCTGTGACGCTCCGTCTCCGACCAGGAAGCGAGGCGAGGACCCGCGTGTCCTGTGTTTACAGGATGACCTCTGACCTGGGCGGGACCCCGGACTCCTTGGAGAAGGCAAACACTTTCCATAAAAAGGAAGGAAAGCTTTTAGAGCGAATTAAAGAAATGCAGAAATGTGTATTTGATTCAGAAGAATAGTATGTTTGAGAAGGAGAAAAAGAGGAAATTCCACTTAAAACGAGTCAAACAGTGAAACGCGGCTCACGGACGCCGGGCCGGCTGGGCGCCCCCGGGAACTCGAGAAGCAGGAGAGAGCTCGTAACAGCTCACACACACCAGATGAAGTGTGCGTGCACGTGAGCGCGGGGTGTGGACGTGTGTTTACATGCGTGTGCGCGTGAGTGCATGTACCTGTGTCTGTTCACGCGTGTGTGTAGCGTGTGTAGCGTGTGTAGCGTGTGTGTCTACCTCTGGCCCGGGCCGGCGGAGCGGTCCGGCTGTCGGGCTTCCAGCAGCCCCCCGGTCCGGCGGCCCAGGCCAGCTTGCTCTGCAGCTGTGCAGGGTCAGGACCGACCGTCTGAGCAGCAGGGCTGACCTTTCCCCCGAGCGATCTGCACGACAAGTCCAGCTGCAGGCCCCTCTCCTCACAAGGACTGTCCTGGCCCCTTCCCCGTCTCTGGGGCAGGGCATTGCTGTCTCCGGGCGGCTCCCTGCTCCCGAGAGAGGGAGGCCCCCCCGCCCCCCGCCTTCCCGCCCGCCTGGCCTCGGTGCTAGAAAGGAGCACAGCTGGTCACGACACCAGTGATTCTGACGTAGGCATCGAGCCTGAGCTCTGAGCGGGGAGGGGTGACGCCTGCTCCAGGTGAGCTGTGTGCGCCTGCAGGATTTCTGTGAGTTACCCGACGGCCCTGCAGAGAGGCGCCTTCCCTCCGCGGAGGGACCGGCCCCAGATGGGCCAGGGGAGAAGGGCAGGCGGGCCGCGTCCTTTGACGGTCCTCCGTCCACATGCCGCTTCAAGGCAAAATAAAAGCCTTCTTAGCCTGATCATCGTCTCCCCGGCCAGACGCTGGCAGCCACCCAAGCTGAGGTCAACCGGGTTTACTGCAGGAGTTTCGAAAATTCCTTAGCGGCCCCTTCAGCTTGCCTTTTGCAGTGGCGGTGGGCGGTGGGGAGGGTGTGTGGGCGGGGAGAGATGCCCACTGTCCCCGGGCACCAGCACGCCAGGTGGGGACTGTGACTTCCCCTCTGGAAATGCAGACGGGGACTCGGCAGCGAACCTTTTTCATTTTCCGTGTTCTTTACCTGAACCCCTCCCACGTCTGGAGAAGTCCCTGCTCTGCGGGGCTTGGTGGGAAGCCGAGCCTGCCTTGAACTGTGTCCCCTCCGCAAAAGATGGGGTCACATCCTTAGCCCCAGAACCTGTGGGTGGGACCTTATTTAGACAAAGGTTCTTGGCAGGTATCCTGAGATGAGGGCACCCTGGATTAGGGCGGGCCCTGAATCCAAAGACAGGTGTCCTTATCAGGGACAGGCAGAGGGCACTGGAGACACAAGGACACAGGACAGTGTTTCGCGATGCTATGACCTCAGGTCTGGATTTTGTTTACTCATCCTGGAAGTGAATAAATACGGTGCCATAAACCGTTAACCTTTGCCCTGACGCTGGCGGAGTCCGAGCTCTGCTCCTTGTTTATGGGTGAGGACACAAGGGTCGCATGACTCGGGGCTGTTCCCCTCCAGATTTTACTGTCTGCTCCCTGGCTGAGGCTGGGATCACCCCGCCTTGCTCACTCGCAGTTTTTCTGCTGGCCTTTGTGGAGCCTGGGACCCGGGGGGCGAGGGTTCAGTGGACATAGTCCAAAAAGCCCAAAACCACAGGGCGCGGGGCCGCGCATCCTCGTTCACGCACAGACACACGCAAGGTGGTCAGCAGAAGAGCCTTCCCGGAGAGGTCTAAAGCGGGGGGCTTCCCTGTGCACGGGAAGAACGCCTCGCACGCGCCCTTGCTGGCACACGCGGCATGTCACCTTGCGCCTGCGACGCTACGTTTAAGGTGCGTGGCTTCCCCGCTGTTCTGGGCTTTGCTGGCATTAATCTTTCCACCGGGGAAAGACACGCTCTTGCCCTCCCGTCACCTGGGTCTGCACGGCTAACTGAAGCGGAGGTTACAGGACCGCGAAGCGAGCGGAGCGAGAGCCGCACTCACGTTCCACGCGCTTCTCCAGCATGGCCAGGTGGCTGGCGACTTCGGCTTTCAGCTCGTTGATTTTAAATGCCCTGGGAATGAAAGAGGAGAGGAAGACGAGACACAGCTCATGAGTCTCGAAGTTAATGCAGCTTCGGCCAACAGCTGTCGAATCGTGGCCTCGGGGGTGGGGGGGGGCGCGGCGGGGCGGGCTGGTGGGGGCTGCAGAGACGCCGGGGAGTCTCGCCATGTCTGGGGTGGCGGCGAGGAGAGACGCCCTCAGACTATCTAAGGGGTGTACTTTCTGAGCTGGGAACACACAGCGGGACCACGCCGGTGGGGACGCTTCCTTCCCGTGCCTGGGAGTGGGCAGCTGGGTCGACAAGCCCAGCCCCTCGGCCCTGGCCCCAGACCGCCTTCGGAGGACCCGGTGTGCCCTCTCCGACCCATTCATTCAAACACATCTTGGGCTCTAAGAAAGTGTCACCACTTGCTCTTTCTCGTTTGAATGACCCTGGAGCAGTGAGAAATGGACCGGCTGAATGGCCCACAGCGACAAAGACCCACTGCCCCCCACCTCCCGGGACCTCTGGGAGAAAGCGTCCCCTGAAAACGGTGTCAATTCCCATAGGCGGGGCCCTGGGTCCCGGAACCACAGCCCAGAGCATTCTGGGCTTGCGAGCTCATTCTAAATGTGCTCGCTTGACTCGGTCTTGCTTTGGGGCGAGCGCCTCCTGGAGCTCAGCCAGCCGGCCTAGTTCCGGGGCTCCTGGGAGGCC
Source organism: Pteropus medius (assembly GCF_902729225.1). Classification (NCBI taxonomy): domain Eukaryota; kingdom Metazoa; phylum Chordata; class Mammalia; order Chiroptera; family Pteropodidae; genus Pteropus; species Pteropus medius. The sequence goes on along the minus strand of NW_024355205.1, from coordinate 38,070,995 downwards.
CGCACTGGGGGGGGCAGCCCCTGCGGGTGAGTGTCTGCGGCCGAGACGGCCTCCTCAAAAAAGGGGCACCGCTGCCGTGAACGGAACAAGCGCATGTCCCGGGACTGTGGGCGTAGGAGGTGCCGTACCTTGAGAACTGCTCGGCGACCTGGGTCAGCACGGTCTGGATTAACTCTTCCTTCTCTACAGACCAAAACAGAAAGTCAGACGGGAAAAGCGAAGGGCCTGCGGGTCACCACGGGCCTGAAGCCACGCGGCTCCGACGTGGCCAGGAGCGGCCTGCCTCACTGGACGCAAGCTCCGGCCCCCTGCCTGCACCCCGGGGCCTCTCCTGTCCATCTCCAAATGCTCTTTCCCTCCCCGAGTGCTCCAGGCCACCCACCTGTCTCTTGATGGCCTCTCTGCAGAGTGACCAGGGCTACGGCCCCTCCGCTCGCTGGCATCAGCTATAAAAAGCAGGCAGGACGGTCTCTCAGCAAGGCAAGTTTTCACTGAGCGTTTTATGGGGGCAATTATGTGACAAAGGGAGCTCAGGGCTTATTTCAAGCGCAAAACACACACGGTGTTCTCTTGGTCAGAAGAGGAAACGGCAGAGTTTGTCCCTTTGCTGCCTGGCACGCAAAACTGGGCGAGGGGTGGGTTTTACAAGGCCCAGGTCCCGGGCTGAGTATAACCTGCCTCGCTTCCTGTTTCCCAACTGGCCCAGTGCCGGACACCTCACAGGAAGGTGTGGGTGCCCGCAGGCCTGTCCCTCCCAGCAACCCCATGCTCTCGGGCAGGGACCCCCTCCTGGCTCTGGGGGGGCCGTCAGTTCACGCCCTAAAATCCTGAGGCTTAGACCTGACTTCACGAGATCTGTGCTGACTCCACGCCTAACCCTCCACCAAGACCAAGATCCCACTCATCCAGCTCGGCAACGGGGCTCGAAGGCCGGAAAGGTTCATCTGCTCCGATCACGTGTCCCCATTTCTAGGAAATCATCGCGTATGTACACAGAGGCGGCCGTCACAGTATTGCTTCGCGTAGGGGACAGTAAATAAACGATGGCGTATCTGTACTGCGGAATCGCATTCTGCCATTAGAAGTAAGACCTTGGAAAATGGTCACGTCTACGAGTGGGCTGAAAACAGTAACCCGGTGTGGTCCTACTTTTGAAAACATTGGGAAGATAGATACACTCCAGTGTAATAATAGTACTTATTTTTTGGTTGTAAGATCATATGAAAATTTTACTTTCTGATATTTGCTTCTCTATATCGTATACATTCCTATAGTGAATATGTTAATTTCATTAAAAAATTCTTCGATCTAAATGAACTCCCTGAGACCTCGACCCTTCACCTGCCCAACGAAAGTGTGGGCCAGATGGCCCGAGGCTCCCCCTGGCTTTCGCATTCCGACTCGATGAGAAGAAGAGAAAAACGCCATCTCGTCATCTCTCTTGAAAGTGCACAAGTGAAAACATCAGCCAAGAACCTCTGACGGAGCCACGTGCCGATCCGAGGGCCTGACACACCTAGCGGGGAAGAAAGACGGAGGCTCTGGTGCCAAGCAGCACCGGTGAGGAGGCTTCGCGGGCCTCCTCGGTGGATCGGCAGGATTTTAGATCACTCGTCCCGAATCTTCCACGATGGCATGCATCACACAGCCTCCGAGAGTGAATGAGCTCAAAGTCTTCAGATAAATAAGGCCATCAAGCCATCGACGTTTATGGATCGAGCACCTAACACCGGAACACATAGTGCCTACGAGGCCGTCCCCTCGCCCACGAAGAAAACCTCGACTGATTTAGAAGAACCGAAGCCGTAGAGAGTACGTTTTCCGACCATGAGAGAATCGAACGCGTAATCAATAACAGAAACATAGCAGCCGAATGCCAAACACTTGGAAATCAAACAGCACGCTTGTGAGTAATCCATGGATCAAAGAGGAAGTCTCGAGAGAAATTTAAAAAGACATTACACTGAGTGAAAATGAAAAATACAACACATCAGAATTTAGCCGTGGGTATTTATAGCGCTGGATGCTTATATTAGGAGAGAGGAACCATCTCAGCTCGATAATCTGCGAACTCGGGGAAAGAAGAGCCAAACGGGCCCACGACAGAAGCGGGAGGAAGGAAATGACGAGACAGAAACGGACGGCCGGTGCGGAGAGCGGAGCCAGAAACAGCCGGCTCCTTGAAACCGTAAATAAACCCGTGACAAGACGGGCGCGCACACACGGAGAGAAGACGCGATCGCCAGCGCCCGGAGTGAGGGCGCGACGCGGTGACGGCCCCCAGCCACGCGAGGCCAGCGACGAAGCACTACCGACGGCTCTGTGCACGTGAGCTCGGCGGATTCTCAGGAAAGCACGGACTACCACATCCGCTCAAGAGGAAATCGGTACCCTGAGCCAACGTCGAGGAAACCGAGTTTCTAATTTAGAAAAAGAAGCTTCCAGGTGCCGATGGTCTCACTGGAGAATCCCACCAAACATCTAAAGAGGAATTAACGTGATTCCAAATAATTTCTTCCTGAAAATAGGAGATGAGGGACACTTCCTGATTCATTTTATGAAGGGAGTATTAACTCGATACCAAATCCAGAAAAAGATAACAACAAAAAACTACAGACCGATAGCCCTCATGAACACAGATGCAAAGTCCTTAACAAAATACTGGCGAATAGAATTCAGCAATACATATAAAAAAATTATACATGGAGATCAAGGGGGGTTACTAGGCTCATTCGATATTCAAAAATCAATCAATGTGATCTACGATATTAACAGGCCACAGGAAAAAAATCGTATGAGCTTATCGATTAATTCATAAAAGGCACTTGAAAAAATTCAATACCAGTTCATGACAAAACTCTCGGAACAGGAACCGAGGGGAATGTCTTCGTGTCGATAAAGTACACCTGGAAGAAACCTACAGGTAACACTGCATCTCACGGTGAAGGACCGAAGGCTTCCTGGCGGAGACTGTGACGGAGCCGGGGTCGGCTCTCACTGCTGGCGCTCGGCATAGAGCCGGAAGCTCTAGCCAGGGCAGCCAGGCAGGAAAAGGAAGTAAAAGGCATGAGGATTGGAAAGGAAGAAATACGACTGTTTCTGTTTGCCGATGACATAATTGTCTACGTAGAGAATTCCAAGGGATCCACAAAATCCCCTCTTAGACTAGTAAGCGAGCTCATCAAGGTCACAAGGTACAAGATAAACATACGCAATGGACTATATTTACATATACTAGCAATAACCATGGAGACGCCAAAATTAAAATCACAATACCATTTACGAAACACCTAGAAAAACTTAGGTGTAAATATAAGAAAGCATATGCTCAGGTGGTACTCTGAAAACCACAAAACATCATGAAAGACATCAAGAAGATTTAAGTAAGTGGTGAGACCTTCCAAGTTTATGGTTTGGAAAACTCAACATTGTAAAGATATCAATTCTCTCCAAATCGATATACAGATTCAGCACAATTCCTATCAAAACCCCAGCAGGATTTTTTTTTTTGTAGAAACAGACAGATTCTAGTTTATACATGAAAATGCAAAGAAACTAGAATAGCTAACTACTTTTGAAAAGGAAGGGAAGCTGGGAGGAATCGGTCACTCTGACTTCGGGACCTACTGCGTGTACGGCCGCAGCGATGGGGACCGGACGATGCTGGCAGACACGGGGATCGAGGCGACCGAGCAGAGACCCCGGACGCACACCCGCACGAGCGAGCCCACGCCGATGGCACTTCCGTGGGGAGAATCTTTCCACGAGCGGAGCTGAAGCAGCTGACCACTCGCAGGCGGAAAGGTGAACCTTGACCTAAACCTCACCGCCGACGTAAAAATCCATGCGAAATGGACCACGGATTAAAATGTAAAACTATGGCACTTTTAGAAAAAAATAGGAGAAAATCTTCAGGGCCCCGGACGAGGCAGGGAATTCTTGGATTTGTCACCGAGAAACACAACCCCTAAAAGGAAGATTGATACACGTCATGACAATCAAAACCTTTGCTCCGAGGAAGGTCATGCTAAAGGGATTAAAAAACCATCTCCGGTTTTGGAGGAAACATGTGCAGACCGCGCATCTGACAAAGACTTGCTGCAGAATGTGAAGACAACCGTCAAAACGCAACAGCACAAAACGACACGACCCAGTGTGAGAACGGGCACGCTGTGCTGGCAGGTGTTTTACCGGAGACGACACGCGGACGGAGCAAAGGGTGTGACTAGATACTGAGCATCATCAGCCGGAAGGAAACGTGAACGAAAGCCGCAGTGAGATGTCACCGCACGTGTATCAAACGGGCCGGAATGAAAGACGGCGACAACCCCAGATGCTGGCGGAGACAGAGAGACGGGGCCGCTCACGTCGGAGCGTGAAGTGGCACAGCCACGCTGGGCGACGCTTCGCAGCTTCTTCTCAAAATTATTATTATTAACCAGACCCCAGATTTATTTGGATTTTCCACTAATGTCCTTTTTCTGTTCCGGGACGGGTTGGTGGCTTCTGTAACTACTGTCACGGCTGAACTCGAGCGGAGCCGTGAAACCTCACGTTCGCACAAAAACCTGTGCGTGCCGTTGACAGCACTTTTATCTGCAACGGCCCCAAACTAGCGATGACCCAGGTGCCCTTCCGTGGGTGACGAGCTACACAATCGGTGGTCAGGCCCCTGGGTCGCGACTCAGCAACGAGAGGGACTGACGTGACGGCCATGCGGTGAGGACCCGGGTGAACTTCCAGAGAACACCGCCCCGTGGACGAGGCCGGCCCGAGTTACCCATGGTGCGCCTGGCTTCACGGAATGCCCTCGAAATGGCAGAACCACAGGACGGAGGCCCGAGGTGGTCGGGGGCGGTTAAGGCGGGGCGGGGGGGAGGAGAGGGGGCGAGGCCGCGAGATGCAGCGTGAGGCACCCTGTGGGGACCGAGCCTGCTGTGTCTGGACCAGCATCCGGGTCCCGACGTCGCACCGTCCTGCTCAAAGATGTCACCGCCATGGAGAAACCGCTCAAGGCCACATGGGCTCGCTCTGCATTTTCCCTTGTAACTGAGTGTGAGTCTGCAATTACTTTAAAATGAGACGTTTAGCAAAACGTTTTATAGCGCGCGTAGAAGGCATAGTCGAGGCAGAGTCCCCGTGGACTTCGGGGGTGGGGGGTCCCTGAGTGCTGCGGCTTTCAACGCCTCACTGCGGCTTCCGGCCCAGGCGTGAGGAGCTTTCTGTCACTTCGCTTCATGCCTCTCTCTTCTGCCACCTGCCCGCTCAGGCCACAGGGCACACACCCGAACTCCGGCCCCGTAACAGCTACACCGCAGCCCCGGCCCCGCCAGCTTTCCCCGCGTTCTCGGGAAGGGCCCAGGCGCACGGCCCCGCTCCCGCCACTGCTGACCCACAGACGGAAGCCGAGGGACGGCCAGCCAAAGTCCACGGCAGCCCACATTCTCCAGAGGAAGCTGTTTCACAGGAACAGCTGGCACGTTATCCAGAAGCGTCCCCGAGCCCGGGCCTGTAGTGGGCTGTCAGGGCGCTGCTCCAAGCCCACCATGGGGTCTTAGGCAAAAGACTCAGCACCCCCACCCCCAGTGACCACTGCTAACGACAGCGGTTTCGGGGGGCTCAGCATAGCCTCTTGGAGTCTGGGCTGCTGTTCACCTGCTTCTACCCGGACTGGCCTCGGTTAGCTGGTCCGGGGTGCTTGTCGGGCTGGCCTCTCGGGCGACAGGCACCGACAGGTGAATGCTGGGGCTGGCGGACGTCTCACGTCTGGTTCAGCTACAGGGCGACCGCAGAGGCCGGGTCTGGTTTTAGGATGCTGACAGTTGTCTGCACACGAGTGGCCTCAGGACCTGGCTCTGGAGCAGAACCACGGGCCGGGCGGCCTCACTTCTGGAGATGACCGTGGACTTGACCCTGGGCAGGCTGAGCTCGTGGGATCGCGGGGTGCGGGGCGTACCCCGCCCCCACTGTATTCCCCTGCCTCTCTCTCTCTAACGGGCCCGATGGCCAGAGGCCGTGGCCCGACTCCGCCCTGGGCTCCTGAGGACAGTTCGAGGAACCTGCCTCGGCCACGCCCACCCCTTCCAGGAATTGTTCGCTGGTTTCAGAGAATCCCGAGTCTCCTGCACAGAGGGACACGAGCATCTGGTTTCACCGGCCCACAGGACAGCACGGCCTGCCCTCCCTGCTCTGAAATGGCCCGATGGGGTGTGCGCGCTCGGCTGGCCGCCGTGGCCTCTGTGCCATGCTTCCGTGCTCCGCACGCCCGGGCTGCCTGCCTTTCTCTCCCGGGCCAGGGGGCCGGGAACTGAGTCCAGTAATACGCGGGCCCCCAACCCGGGCACCGACAGACGGTGGCACAGAGGGCAGCGCTGGCGTTCGGACCCCCGCTCTCGACTGCCCAGCAGTGCCATGGACAAAGGTGGGCAGGCATGAGGCGCCTCGGGGCTCCCCATCGGTCCCCATCTCTTGATGCGTGGGTGGCTGTGGCACAGGACCACTGCTGTGTGTCCACGCCGTGGGCACGATGCGCCGAGCCGTGTTTCCTGTGATCGGCCTCACTGAGGTGACAGGGTGGGACACCGAGCGTCCCGCCAGAGACACGGCCGAACGGACACCTTCCTAAAGCCTTAATGCCCACTGCCACCCAGGGGTGCCTAGCTGCGCGTGGGGGAATAACCCACAGTGCGCGGCCCCGAAGAGACACACCCCCCGCAGACTGGGCGCGCGTTCATTTCCACTCTTGTCCGGGGCTCTGCCTGGGAAGGGCCAGGAGGGGACGCCCCGTCCGACTCCCCCTCCACTCCTTCTTGGGGTGTCACCCACCCCCTCTAGTCTGGGGAAGTAAGAGGGGCGAACTCACCTGTCCCCCTTTCGCTCCCCCGGCTCCTCCGGCCGGTCGAGGCCATTCTAGCCCAGGGCACAGTCGTCGGCAGTTCGCTGTTTATGAATGTCATAAACCAGGTGTGCAGAATGAGGAGGTTCCTTATAACCTGGGGGCACGATAAGGCTCCGCGCTGCCCCGTGACCTCTTAAAGGCCCAGCGTCCCTTCTGCCGTCAGTCCTGAGAAATTGCTCGTGTCTACCGGTGGCCAAAGGGACGAGGGCGGATGCCCCTGATGACTCGTGGTGTGGCTTCGACGAGATGCTGCTAGCCCTTCAGAGGCAACCGAGCAAGCCAAGTAGACCGAGGACCTCGGAGAGCACATCTGGAGTTCTGGGGGGTCCCGCACGGTCTGGGCTGAGCCGTGTGCGGGCTCGCCGTGCCGCAGGGCTGGGCACTGGACCGAGTTCTCCCTTTAGTCCGGAGAGGGGCGTGGCATGCTCTGTGTAGTTCGGATGTCTGCGTACAGTCCTCTGCTGCTCGGGTTTAGTTTGCAAGCAGAAAAAATGCCCGGACGGGGAGCGGCCTCTGGGACGGCCGGCGATGCAATTTTCCTTCACTGCTTTACAGATCGCAGTGGCCGTCACAGTGTTTATTGGGCTCTTATTACGATCCGGGCACTGCTCTAAGTCGTCTGCGTACTTTGGTCGTTTGATTGTCTCAAAAACCGGAGTGGCTGTGTGAGCTGGACAGGAGGCCAAGTCCTTTCCCCACTTAGGGCTGCGTAGACGGGGGAAGGTACTCCGCAGGCGCCCCTGCTCCCGCAGACTCCGCCTGGCCCACGGCGACCTTCCCACGGAGAAGGACGGGCACGTGACGTTCTCTCGAGAACAGCCTCAGACGAAGTCGAGTTTGAGGCTGTACATGCTGGTGGGGCTTTGTGCACTCTGTGACAACCCGGCTGTGTCACCGGGGTCAGGGACCCCGTGGGGACAGTTTAACAATGGCGAGGACAAAGGGGCCCGCTCTGGCTCCCCGTGTCCAGTGACCCCATAAGACAAGTTTCAGGAAGAATTCTGCCAGGATAAACGTTAATCTAATAAACAAGTCGATTGTGAAAATGGCAGGACTTTTGCAGGAATCTATGACAGGCAGAGCCTGTTCTGCAGACCAGACGCCTCACTGCATCTGTGGCCCTGATGCGCTCACTGCACACGGCTGTGGAGGCTGTCGCCGGACACATCAGGAAATAACACCCTCGATGACACAGATGGTGACGTCAGCATTTATGCCGGGATTACGAGCACATCCAGGGACGGAGGGGAACTGGGCTAGTAAACGGGAAACGGATGGGGCGGGGGGGCCCGCCAGAGAGAAGCCTGTGAACAGAGTCAGGTGACAACCGCGGACTGAGCGATACGTCTGAAGCGAGAAAGTTCACGGAGGCGCTGAGAGCAGCTCGGCATCAGCGGAGGAGCGGGGGACACGAGGACAGACCCCTAGAGAGCTCGTGAGCTGAAGGGCGGGAAGAACAAGCGACTGAAAACGTAACGGAGCCCGTCCCACGAGGGGCGACAGCGAAGTCTCTCACGCACGCGTGACGGGAGTCCCAGAAGGGGCGGTCGGAGAGGACGGTCCGCAAGAAAGCACTTCAAGAAATAATAGTGGAAAATTTTACAGTTTTGGTGAAAACACAAATTTATGGACCGTGGAAGCTCCACGAAGACCAGGCAGAATCAATAAAGGGAAGACCAGGGCTACACAGAGCAGAGTCTGACTGCGGGAATGCATGCGCCAAGGGACAGCACCTCGGGGACAGCCAAAGGAAAAAAGGAGAAGGAACGGCGATAAAGGAAAGCTGACTTCTCACCAGAGACGAGGCAGGCCGCAAAAAAATGAACCCACACCTACACGCGTCTGTCAAAAAACGAAACTGTGGATGCAGAATCCTGTAAGCTAAAAAGTCGTCTTCCAACAGGAAGGCACAGATCGGCAAACGCCGAGGGATCAGTCACCGGCAGTCCCGCACGGCGAGAAACGTTAAAAGCAGCAAGAAATTCTTTAGGCTGAGAGAGAGAACACATGTTGGAAGCTGGGATCTATGGGAAGGAGTCAAAAAATACCACCCCAAATGGCAAACGTGTAGGTGACTCAAAAAAAAAAAATTATCTTTAAGCTTCTTTTCATAGTTTCTTCGAAAGACAACTGGCTGTTGAAAGCAAGGATCGAGATGCTGCGTTACGGAGTCTGTGATACCCGTGGGCTGTCTCGGTCCAGCGGGCCCAGGGTCCTGGAGGCCGGAAGTCCGCGGTCTTCCAGGAGCTCGGCACGTGCATCTGGGAGGACGCAAACATTCGCTCTACAGCGTAGGTGTAACTCACACGCTGTGCCAGTTGTGTGTGGGGGGTTGAGTGACATGACTCTGCCACCAAGTCCTGACTTTAGCTTGAAGTGCTACAATGATAATTCTAAATAGACTAAAAGGTTAAGGATGATTTGAAAATGAGCAGAAGACCTGAAAAGACCCGGTCCACGAAAGCAGACAGACAGGTGGCAAACAAGCTGCGGCCACTTTGGAAGGCAGTGTGGCGGTTTCTGATGACAGTACCCACGCTCGACCCAGCCATCACGGTCCTTGGAAGTCACTCGACGGCTGCAAACTTACTTCCGCACGAAACCCCCACACGACGTTTACAGCAGCTCCGTTCCTATTTGCCAAAACTCCGAAGCAGCCGACGTGTCCCTCGGTAGGTGATGGACAAGCCGAGGTCCATCCAGACAGTGGAATGTCATTCAACACGGAAAAAGAACTGAGCTATGAAGCCATGGAAGGGAGCGGGGAATTTAAACGCACGTTACGAAGCTGAAGAAGCCAGCCTGAGAAGGCTCCGTCCTGTCTGATTCCAACTACACGACATTCTGGAAAAGGCAAAACTTCAGAGACGGTGACGAGACCAGCGGTGCAGGGGGCAGGGCGGAGGGAGGGCCGAGTGGTGCAGCTCAGAGGAGTCAGGGCAGTGAAGCTACTCCGAGTGACATCACGGTGGTGGATACTTGTCATCATGTATCTACCAAAACCCACGGAATGTGCAACACAGAGAGTGAGCCCCAATGTAACTGTGGACCTTGGCTGACAGCCACGTGCCGGCGGGTGATTCTAACGGAGGACGGTGATGGTGGGTGGGGCTGGGCGGGGGAGCGGGGACCCAGTGAGTGGCATCTGCCTGGGCTTTGTAGTCACTTTTGCTGTGTAACAAAAACTGTTCTAAAATTAAAGTCTATAATTTTAAAAAGTTAGGGACGCATCACGTAACACCTAGAACAACCAAGTGAAAACAAAGATAAAAAGTATAGCTAAAGGGCCAATAGAAGGAATAAAATGGAATATAAACATTTATCCAACTAACCCAAGAGAAGGCAGAACTGAAGGAACAGGAAACAAACCGAGATCTATGGAAAACAGGTAGCAACGGGGTCCACCTGACTTCGACTCTATCAATAAATACGTCGCATGCGAGTGGACATAGGAAGACACGATACCGACTTCACATAGAATCTTCCAGAAAACAGAGAAGAAAGCAGACCTCCCACATGCTTTACCATGCCACCTTAACCCCAGCACCGAAACGACAGACACCACCACAACGAACAGCTACAGACCAATAACCCACCTGAACACAGACGCAACGCCCTGCACGTCCTACTAGGAACTCAAATCCAGCGATACGTAGAAAGACAACACAGCTCACGTCAGGGTCGAGGTCCTGCGTCCTTCGTCAAACTTATTCCCGAGTGTCTTCCTAGAGATACTTTCTGGAAATGCAAGTGGGGCTCTCCCAGGAAAGCAAAGTCGTTTTAACATTTAAAAATCAGTCAATTCGTTATCTTAACAGAATAAAGGAAGAGCATCCTATGACCATTTCAGTAGATGCAGAAAGAACATGTGACAAAATCCATCACCTATTTATGATAAAAACTGTGAGAAAACTGGGAATAAAAGCAAACTCCTGAATCCATCTCAATCGATGCAGAAAAATCATCCGAGACCATTTAACAAAGAATTTTGTCCAAGAACATTGGACAAAAAACATTTATCGAACTGGGAGGTCGCTCTCAACTTGACGGGGGCAGCTGCAGAGACGCGGTGGCCTGCGTGACACTTCGTGGTGGCAGCGCCCCCGGGATGACGCGAGGTCCCCGTCCCCTTTCACACGATCGTTATCGGAGATTCAACTAGCACAGCGAGCCAAGCAAAACAGATAAAAACCCGAAAAGACTGGAATGTGGGAAGTGACACTGTCTTTACTACCAAAGACGTGACTGTCTCTACGGAAAATTCTAGGGATCTGAAGAACAAGTACCGGAACTAACGGCCGAACGTCAGAAGAGTCCATGTCACCGTCCAAAACCTGCTGTATTTTTATCAACGAGCAGTAGAGAAAGGGAAAATTAAATGAAGACCCCGTTTACAATCACACCAGAACACAGAAAATTCAGCAAAAGGAATGCGGGACCTTCATCCTGAAGGCCGCGGAGCTTGCCGAGTGTGGGGTGTGCTCCGTTCGTGGACGGGGAGACGCCACACTGTGACGACGTCGCGGTCCCCATATTAAGTAAGGTAACGTATCGCACGCCGTCCCGACCAACGTCGTTTTAGAACCGAGAATCGACTTGTCAATTTAAAGACCGCGACAAAACTGGCTCTTTGTTCTAAAATTTGTAGGAAAAAGAAAAAGGCCCATTTAACTGAAAAACCACCGAAAGAGAAGCGCAGATGTGGCCGGCTACGTGACTTCAAGCTGCAGTGACCGAGCCACGGGGTCTCCTTGGTATCAGGAGAGACCAGCAGATCGGCGACACGGCACAGAGCGTCTGCAAAGGAGGCCTACGCACGGAGAGACGAATAATTTCCAACAAATGTGCCAGAGCGATTCAGTGAAAAAGACAAGCTTACTTTACAACAGCTTCACACGTGAGTGTGGAAAACAGGGCCTATCCCTACCTCACGCCACACGCAAAGTGCATTTGGAAAGGATCGGGGATGAAAACCCAGCAGCTGTGACCCTAAATCTCCTAGAACTTTATCTTCAGGACCTTAGAAAAAGGGCTCTTGGAGAAAACACAGAAAATACAAAAACAGAAAAGAAAAACCTGTGAAGTTGGACCTCATCAGATCAAAAAACTTCTGCTCATCAAATGTCCTCGTCAAAAAAACAAAAAAGGGGTCACAAACTGGGAAACACGATACTTGCCAAACATATCTGAACAATGAATTATATGCAGAATACATAGTTTCCCACAAACCAGTGATAAAAAATAATACGATCCGGTTTAAACAAGGAGTAAAATGCTCAGAACAGAGACTTTCCGAAGTAAGATATTCAAGTAGCCAAGAAGCTCATTAAAACACGCCCAACCATCACTGTCGCTCAAGAGATGCAGAGTAAAGCCACGAGGAAATGGCTTCACACCTGCTCGAACGTCTCAAGTTTAAAGCGCGGAGCCACCTGCTGCTGGGCTGGCGGCGGGCTGGTCACTCGCACACAGCCGGCGGGAGCGTGGGGCGGAACAGCCACTGGTGACGACGGCGTGGCGGTGTCTCGTAACGGCAAGCATCCACTTGTCGCAGGAACCAGCAGCAGCCCTCAGGGCGGTCCCCCGACACAACCGGTGTGTGACGCTCGCGGCAGCTTCACCCCAACTGGGCGTCACCCCCATGTCCAGCAGCAGGGGGAACGCGCGAGCTGTGGCACGCTCACGACGTAGGAGAGCACGCGGTGACACGACAGTGACAAATGCCACGCGTGGGGCTTGGACACGGGGCACCGAGCGGTTCCTGCTCAGGAGCGGGAAAGGCGGCCAGCTGTGATGGATCGGCACGGCGCTTTCTCGAGGGGCGTAAGGCCTGGCCTGACAAGGGGCACAGGGGACTTTTCTGGGGGGGACGGAGATGCCGTGTCTCAACTGGGGTGGCGGCCACACGCACGTGCACTTTCACTGGAGCCCACGGTGCACACTTCACTTCTGTGCCTTTCGCCGCAGTCAGACGGGACACATGCGTGTGGCCCCCACAGAGCCTGGCTTTGAACGTCTGCTTCCTTGGGGTGCTCGTGGCCTTCACTCTACCAGGTTCTGAAGCCACGACACAGGTTCCCCCTTTGTCGTCGGCCACGCCGTCTCTGACGGTCACGGATCCAGTGCTGCGGTCTGTCTGGGGGCCACCCTCGGACGTCAAGGGCGAGTGGCTCGTTTTCATTTACACACTGCGTCCTTTTTGTTTTAAAAATAATGCAAGTCAGAATGACTAAGGCTGTGATTATAGCTGTTTGCAATAAAACCGCACTAAAATTAAAAAATATTATTAAGAAGCAATAATGTTTCTCGTAAACAACATGTTTGTGCTCAAACTTCAAGCTTTAGCTTGGCTTGCGAGTGAAAACGGACCCAGCAGGACCCCGTGGTTTTAGACCTGAGGACGTGTTCCTATTCTAGTAAAATCCAGCAATTCCAGGGAGACAGAACGAGCCATTTGAAAATGCCCTCGAGGTCATTTTAAATGACAGCCACCACTTACTGACATTTACGGAGTGAGCATCCACCAAGGGGCGGCGCTGCGCTAAGCTCACGAGTTACCTCGTTTCCTTGGTGTGTGTTCTAATCCCTGTTCTGTGGGCGTCTCCCTGGGCCCATTTCACCCACGGACAGACGCTCGGGAGCGGATGGCCCTTTGTCCTTACCCTCCCATCCCCCCGTCCGCGGCTCTTAGGTCCAGTCGCTCAAAAGTGGACCCGGGGACAAGGAGTCGGGGGCTGGCAGGGCATGCGGAGGGCGCGGGGAACTGGGAAGAAGGGAAGGAAGGGAGGGAAGCCGGGCGAGGGGGAGCGGTGAGGGGGTCGCTGTGGGGGCAGCTGCAGCTCATGGCTCCAGGGTCCCTTTGAGCAGCCATGTGGGTGACACCGGAGAAGTGTCCCATCGCGGCACGGAAGCCAGCATTCCCGGTCAGCTCCCTCTCTCACCAGGAGGCCAGTTCCGGGGCGGGAGCCCTCCGCCCTCTGGTGTGCCCCCCAGAGGAAGTCCGAGGTGGGGGGCCGGGGCTGTGCGGTGTGGCACGCTGTCACACCTCTGTGGCTCCCAGGATCCCAGGCACGGGAGGGACTGCACAGGTCTCAGGCTCTGCCAGCTGCTGGGCACCCCAAGAGGACATGAACCCCCAGCCTTCACCCTAAGTCCTGTGGGAGGCGGGGCTCCGTCCCCAACGTGGCCCCTTCACTCACCCTGGCTCCAGCTTTGTCATCTTCTTCCCCGTAGGGAGCCCAGCCCACCTGCCCCTGGTCCCGGCTGGTCTCAGACTCCCCTTTGTTCTTCCTCCAGCGACAAGCCTCTGGGTACGAGCTCGGACGCCGTGCCCCCCTTCCTCGCCCGAAGCTCCCCCGCTGCACCCACCCTGCGCTTCCTGTCCCAGCCCCTCCGCTCTCCGCCTGGTGTCAGGTCGCCAACGGCCACCCTCCTTCTTCCGGGATTCTGTCCCTGAGCGATGGGTCTTGGGGCTCAGTCCTCCCTGCCCCTGCCGACTCCCCACGTCACGTCCCCAGCGGAGAGGCAGCTCCAGGCTCCTCTCGACCTGGCTACTCGACACTCGTGTCTGCCGGCCAAACCATGCATGGGGTGGGGGGGCCCTTCCCTCCTTTAGCAGCTCAGGCTGGAGGCTTCTTTGACTCCCCCTCTTTCTTTCCTCTCTGGAAATAAGCTTGGCTCTTCCTTTGGAATGTGCCAGAACCCGACCACGCCTCATCGCCTCCACTGCCCACCCCTCCGTCCCCAAGGGAACCACTGCAGTGGCCTCAACATGAACCTGCAGGGTGCCACATGATCTGCGCCCAGCATCCCCCAACCTCACCTCCTGAGGTCTGAGCTCCGAAGGGCCAGGCGGGAGGATGCTTGGCGGTCAAGCTGGAGTCCGGCGGAGACCCCCGAGGGAAGACGCCTGGGCAGTGGGACTTGACCACCGTCCTGGCAAAGCTTCGAAGCAGGTCTTGGAGGCACCGGGCTGATTTGCACAGAACTTAACCGCCCGCCAGGACGTAATCCACACTTTCAATGGGAGAAACAAGAGCTAGGTGACCAACGACATAACGAAAAGCGCAGATGCAGGTCTGCACGGAGAGAGGAGGAAGAAGCGTAACTGACCGTTGGAAGCGAGGAGTGATGGCGGCGTGTCACGGGGAGCTCTGCACTTACGGAGTCAAATCCGTGACACTCAGCACAGAGAACGCAGTGCGAGAAATTCGAGGACACTGAGAAGTGGTGGGTTCAAAGGTTGACTATGACAGCTGATGATACAGACTGTAAAACCGAGAGTCACCGCAAAGAAATAAAGCAAAGTACAGCTCATAAATTAGGAGTAGAGGGGAAAAAATGGAATTTAGAAAATGCTCAGTACCCAAATGACATAGGAAAAGTGAGTAAAATATCAAGAACGAACGAATGAGAGAAATAGAGAATGAGTAACGAGGTGGTACATTTAAACTCAACCAGGTCAATAATTATATTTAATGGAAATGGCTTAAGAACTCCAATTAAAGAGACGAAATTGCCAGGATTGGTGAAAGCGGCTGTAAGAAATCCGCTTTAAATTCAAAGACACAGATACGCCAACAGCAAAAGGCAGGAAAGGGTCACGCACGTGAGCACGGCCCGCCAGGAAGCTGGGCGGCCACGCCGGCAGGAAGGGGACAGAGACGGCGTTGGGACGTTGGGACGAGAGTGGCGCCCAGAAGGGGCGGGCTTCGTGAGGACGAGGTGGTCGCCGGTCAAGGGGACGCTCACCCGAGGACACG
>NW_024355205.1:38050227-38055151 GCF_902729225.1 Pteropus medius | reverse complement strand
AGTGACGGCGGAATACCCCGTGCATTCTCTCCACAATCCACACCCCCGGGCTGGCCCGGAGAAAGACGTCACACAGAGCCAGGCTGGGGAACGGCCCACAGACGCTGCGAGAGTTCATGACAGACGAGGGAAGTCAGCACAGGAGCCGGGGGCGAGGCGGGGAGGGGAACCTCACGACTAAATCCACGCCGGAACGAGGGCCGGATCCCAGAGCAGAAGGGGCACACTGGGGGAAAACGGAACACTGGGCGAAATCGGAACACAGCACGGGGTTCGGTCAATAACGACGTAAAACGATTATTACTAAGTCAAGGGCGTGGTGAGCCTTTCCTGCTGCAAAGGTGTTTTTAGACTAGTACAAGTTAGAACTCGGTTTTTATTCTGACATTCGCCCTCAGGAGAAGTAAGAGCTTTCGCAAAGAGCTTTAAGGCAGGCAGCACCCGTGCGTGCACTCCCTCACGGGAACGACGAGACGCAGAGGCACCGGGACAGTGTCACTGGCCCGGTACAGGTGGCTCCAAGGTCCTATTCTGTAGTCGCCACTCACTCTTACAAAAGTCGATATTAAATTAACATCACATTTTTGAAAGCGAAAATAAACCTCAATGTTGCCTCGCAGCACACGCAAAAATTAACTCGCAACGGATCGCAGACTTAAAGGCCAAAGCTAAGCCTATAAAACTCCTAGAAGAAAACGTAGCTCTGGAGACCTCATACCTGTGAGATAAGCTAAGCTGCTCGGGTAAGACACACAAAGCACAAACCGCAAGGGAACAAAACCGGTCAGCTGGGCCACATCCACATTAGAAGCTTCTGGTCCTTAAGAGGCACTAATAAGACCATGGAAAGGCAAGCTGCAGACGGGCAGAAAACATTGATGTGTCTGACACAGAGTGTGCATCCCGAATACGTCAGGAACACTCACAGCTCGACAAGCGGAAGGAGGCAACCCCGCAACCAGCAAATCCCAAAGGGTTTGAACAGGTGCTCCGTGAAAATACCACCACGAACGGCCAGTACACACTTTCAAGACACGCAGCGTCTTTACTGCGGAGGAAGGACAAATCAAAACCGAATGCACCTCCGCTACACGCCCATCAGAACGAGTAGTGGGCAAAAGGCTGACACCCCGAGCTGGTGCCGGCGTGGGGCTCTCGTGCCCTGTGGGCGGGAAGGCCGACCGCTTGGACTTGACCGCTCGGCGGCTCTGTGCACACAGCTCCAAACCGGAGACAGTTCAGAGGCCTTCGGCAGGTGACGGACAGACAAGCCGCAGCACAGAACACGACTCGCCAGCGGAAGGCACGGGAGTGTGGAAATGCACACCACGACGCGTCCAAGCCAGGGCTGAGCCAGAGCACGTACACAGACCACGCCGGTCCCTTCGCCTGATGCTCTTGAAAACTCCCGTCTCACCTGCGGTGTCCGGAACCAGGAGTCGAGCGAGGCGCTTGAGGGGAAGGGGCGCCAGGTGACATAAACGTCGCCGTCCTGGCTCCGGGGACAGCTACAGGGCGTATACATCTTCCAGAGCTCGTCAAAGTACACACCCCCACGGCGGCATTTCATTATGCGTCCGCCACACGCAAGGAAGAGGCGAAAGGGCCAGAGGAAATGGGGTTTCAGCAAAACAGCACCGAGGCTGCGGCGTCCCGGGGCTGACAAGTGGCCTCTGCGGCTCACAGCCTGCACGGGCGGGACAGGCACTGACCCCGGGAAGAGCGGGCTGTCGTCCAGTGTCTGCTAGGTCCTCCGGGAGAGGGAGGGGTCCCCGAGAGGCCATTCACGGGCAGTAAAGTAAGTAGCACGTGGCTTTAGACCCCGCAAGAGGCTGACAACGCTTAACTAACACACAGCCAACCCCTCGGGTAGCCTGGAGCTTGCTCTTCCTTTCATCTTTAAAGTGACAGCGAAGCCTTACCGGAGAGTTGCTTGGTGGCCACAGGTCTCACTTTGTAGGGGGTGCTGCAAGAGAGAGGAGACAGGGCCACTGAGAGACGGTGACAAAGACGCCCACGGCACAGCCAGGACGAGAGGTCAGTGCTCGGCCGACTGAGAAATTCAGGGGAGGAGTTTCTTCGGCGGCTCTGATGTTCCTCGTTCAGGAGAGTTCTAAATACTTTAACTCTACCGTTTAAACGATGCGCTTCCTTATCATGTTCGCATGTGATCAATACGACACGTTTTGTCACCGGTACCACTGCTGCGCAGGTGTACGGTCTGGCAGGGACAGCGAGGACCGCGGGGTGGCCCCAGCCCGTCCCAGCACCTGGCCGCTGCGGGCGGGCCCGCTCGCCGTCCTTGGCTTGACCTCCGGCTGGCCGCGTCTCCCGAGTGAACGGGAGCGTGTGGTACCAACGGCTCGGGCGAAAATGCCCTGGCATCTGGTGACGCCACCCGCAAGGACCACGAGAGCCAGAGGGGCTGGGGTGAGGGTGCTGGTGCCACTTACCATGGACGGAAGGCCAGTCCCCGAGGCAGGAGGACCTCGGCACAGGGCCAGGAAAAGGCGCTTAGGCCCACGCGGAGCGGGAAAGAAACGAAACGAGCAACGGCCAGTGACGGCAGAAAGGAACGAAAGGAAGAAAAAGGAGGGGAAGAGATGCCGCTTCCACCCCGCAGCCGAGGAGGATCCCGAGAGCCGGCGGCGGCGCCGGGAGGCCGGGAGGCAGGGCCTGCACCCGTGCCGGGGTGGTGCGGGCCGCCAGGGTGGTGCGGGCCGCCGGGGTGGTGCGGGCCGCCGGGGTGGTGCGGGCCGCCGGGGTGGTGCGGGCCGCCGGGGTGGTGCGGGCCGCCGGGGTGGTGCGGGCCGCCGGGGTGGTGCGGGCCGCCACGCCCTCAGGGCCGGCAGGCTGGACACACCAACTCGAATTCGAAACACACGGCCCTTCGGGGTCCTAGAGCGCAGTGAGTCCGAAACATCGCCCGAGGCGAACGTGACAAAGCTGTCCCACTCGGGCGCGTTCGGAGCAGGCAGCGTCTCGAGGAGACGCTGAAGCTGGGACCACAGAGGGCGGCAGGACAAGAGGCGGCCAGCAACGGGACGGACCGACCCCGCGGAGAAGCCGCAGGGCAGGGGCCGATCAGGCCTCCTGAGGACGGGACGCCGTGGCCGCCACACGTCCGCGCGGCCACCGGCAGCCTCGGCGGCGGCAGCAACAGTCACCCTTCGCACACAAAGGCCGGGCAAAGGCAGCGGCCGTGCGCGGGGACATCTGCCCGGGGCGTTTGTTCCTTCCTTCCTACCGAGTCCTCGCCGTGACCAGGCGTTGGTGACAAAGCGGAACCGCCCCTGCCCTCGTGTGACTGCCCTGCCCCCCGCAGGGCACGCTGAAAGGACACTGGAAATGCCTGTCACACCGCAAGTCACAGCCACATGCAGAGCGAGCTGAGTTCCGGAGAGGGTGGCCCAGGGAGTCTGAGGGTTCACACGCACCAAACCGCTGGCAGCGACGGGTGGGGTGACACCTGTGGTTTACCAGTCAGAGACCATGGGGACATTTGAGTTTAAAACAGCGATAAAGTAGAACAGGGAAACCTGGGTGGCAGTCAGGGCAAAGGACAGACCAACTGTTTCAGCTGAATTCAAGAGCCATGCGGCTCTGCTCAACCAGAGGCCGGCCTGCTCTGACAAGGCGCGGTTTGAGTGACACCCGCCCTGTGACGAGGTCAGTCTAGTCTGTGGACGTCACAGCAGGGTGACAGATCGCTCAGTGACTTTTCTTCGGAAGCGAGTGCCGCTGGAGTCTCTAAGGAGCCAATCAGGGCGGCTCCTTGTGGGGCTCGTGACCAGAGCCGGGGGTGGCATTCGGAAGCCCCCCGAGGGGCGCGTGGGAGGACAGTGCCTGCACATCCCCGAGGACTGTGCCTCCCCCGTCGTTACTGGACCAGCTCCTTGCATCGAAGCCTCACTGAAGTTTCACCCATGCCTGGGGCCAGGGGATTCTGCACCTTGTTCCCCCAACCCCCATCTTTGGTTTAAATTCAGATTTTCCTATGGCAGGAAATCACGGAAACAACCACGGAGACCCTCATGTGGGTGGGGGGTGGTCAGAGACAGCATGAGACAGGGGCGGCCGCGGCCACCTGCCGCTTACCGTTCGGAGTTTGCGGGCATGGTGGGGTCGATGGAGACCATGGCGTCGTCCGTGGTCAGCAGGGAGATGGTGGTGTTCCTGAAAGACACGTCGGTCAGGGCCGCACCCCTGAACGGGCCTCGAGCGAGAGAGGAGCCGGGAACACGGGGCCACGGGGCCGGGGCTGACCGTCCCAGGCCAGGCGCCTCCTCCAGCCACAGGCTCCGTCCGCAGATCGAGTGGGAAGGCCGTGTGGCCCCAAGTCGTTTAAAATGGGAACTGGAGAAAGTCTAATTTATTGAGCTGGGACATGAAATGACACTGGGTAAAACAGAAATGACCGTTCACGTCAGCCGGCGACAGATCGCCTCTTCGCTACCTTTGGGGTCCGCCCGAGCGGGCACAGGTGTCCCCTACAGTGCGCGAGCCGAGGCTTCCTCCAGCTCTCACTGGCCCCACGAGCTGGTCGCTGCGGCCACTTTGCATACGCCCTCTGGTCTTTCTGTGTTTCAGAAATCTGTGCGGTGGGGGTGACGCTGACGTCACAGACACGGCCTAGTTCTCAGGACGGCGCTGCATGGACGATGCCCGCTCTGCGGGCTGTTTTTGCTGCTACAGACTCTGCCATTCGCCATAATGTCGACCACGTAACTTCATCCCTGAACCCTGTTTTCTCACCCGTCTGGGCGAGCCCACTGTCCTGGCCCCTCACCTTCCCCGAAAGGCGGCTGCCATGGAGAAGCTACTCTGGGTCACTCTGCGGTCAGAAAGCGAGGCATAAAACCAGCTGCTGATTTGGGAGAACAGATCCTAGGGCAGATTACCGGTCTTTTCAACTCATTTCTGA
>NW_024355205.1:38043107-38050192 GCF_902729225.1 Pteropus medius | reverse complement strand
GTCTTTCTCCAAACGTCTATGTGACGACCACCTCCCCCCCCCACCCCCCCTTGCCCCCAGTAGAGAAAACACACCTGCTGGACCGCTGGGGGGTGGGACCAAGGCCAAACACAGCCACCCTCTGTCCCTTCTCCAAAAGCAAATGCACAAACCGAGACAGTAGTTTCCGGCAACTCCGCTCAGTGGTCTCCTCTCCCGTGGGCGGGCAGCGGGCAGCGGGCGGCCTGACACGGACCGAAGGGCTCCCGTGGCTGGGTGGGCACGCTGGCCCACCCTCCGTCCCCCTGTCCTTGGTGACCCTTCCCGTCAAGGGGACCCGACGGGCGGGAGGCAGAGAGGCCCACTCACCGAGGCAGGCCGGTGGCAATGCAGAAGAGGTCCATGATGTCACTGGAGCTGCAGTGCTTGCTGAAGACCACCTGCAAGACACAAGCGATGGCCGTCAGGGGGCCGGAGTGGGCACGCTTTCCCTGGCCACGGTGCAGTCCCCGAGCTTCCTCTCGGCCCCGACCTGCGGGTTTATTCGAAAAACGTCGCCGAGGGCGCACGGACGTGCCACTTAGATGGGCCGTGACAAACCTCGCTCTCCTGTTCGCTGAGGGGCCTTGGGGAAAGTCAGGCTACCGCCCGTGTAAACGCCCCTGCGGGTGGCCTTGCTGCTACATGTCCGTCCTCAGTGGTGTCTGATGTACCAATGGACAACCTTGGCTTAATGATGTCACATCTCGGGGAGGCCCCGTCGACTTCACGGGGGCCGTTACGTAAGGAAAAACGTTTTTAAAGGTCATTAGCTTTGAAAAAGTTGCCTTCCAGGGTTTGGGGGCCGAGGCTGTGTGACTAAACCAAGGGGGGCGCCACGGTCTCCCGGGGGAAAGGAATCACGGGTGAGTGCACGGCGCCTGGGTGCCCGCCCGGCCAGCGGGGGGACACGCTGGCATCGGCGTCTTTTGTCCGGCGGTCCCGCCCTCCCTGGACGGCACGTGGGGCGGCCTGCCCGAGGGCCCCGTTTGCATCTCAGGCACTTCCCCTTTGGCATCAGCTTCTGCCGATGGCGGAGGGAGGGGGGAGGGGCCGGGGGCAAGGGGACTGAGGGGGGCTGGGTGGGGTCAGGACCACACGGGGCGCGTCCGCTGGCAAATCGCGCTGCGTCCCTAGCGAGTGCCTGTCGGCGTCCGCGTACCGATGTGTGCTTTGACGTCTCCTCTGAATTGGAGGTGACCTCTGACCGGGTCCCTCGGTCAGCTGACGAGCTGGGTAACATCTCTGATGTGTGCTCATTTTATATCCGTGTGACAGTCATGCTTTTTGCCTTATTTAGTGAGTGGGCCTTCGGCAGGGCCAGGCGGGGTGATGCATCACGTGTGCAGCGGGGTCTCTGCCAGGCGTCAGGAGACGCTGGGGCTGGACCAGCTGTGGGAAACGGGCACGCATGCTTGGCCTGGGGAGCCCACCCCCCCATTCCCGCCCCAGGCAGCCTGGTCATAGGGCACAAGGCTTTCGGTTCACACGCTGAATCATTCTGCAAACGATTCAGCCTTGATCTGGAAATAAAGAGCACCCAAGGGCGGGAGGTAAGGACGTCGTGCTGGCGTCCAGCTGGAGGCCAGTCGGGGCTGGAGGTCGTGAGCAAGCGCCACGGGTCACCCTAAGCTCTTTTATGTAATTTGATTGACAGCCCGTGATATTAAAACAAGACGAGAGAAACTAATGAAAATTCAGGGCCTTTCGTCCGCCGGATATTGCCGGGCCTGCGACTGTCAGAGGGAGCTTCAGCGTCAGGCGCCTCCCATGTCACAGGACAACTGATGCTCACCGCGCGTGAGCCGGGCCGAGCCCCATGCTAAGGGAACGCGGCACACGGAGCCGTGCGAGACTCCCACGGGCCCAGCCAGCGGGCGGCAGGCAGGATCGCGTCCCCGGCCACCGCCGTCCAGTAAGCAGCCCCGAGTGCCAGGTCTCTGCGTGTCCCTGGATGTCTGTGCTCAAACCAGCCTCCTCCAGCAAGGGGGCCCTGGCAGGAGCTGTGAGTCCAGTGCTTGTCCCTTCTGCCCGTGGCCTTGCTTCACCCCCTCCCCACGGGCAAGACTGTAGCCACCTGGAGCCTCAGCTGGCCATCTTGTAAGTGGGGTTTACGGGGCCACGCTGACCAGCACGTGAGGGACGGCGTCTGCTGGGAGCCAGGTGGGCACTGCTGCTTGAATGTGACGCCTAGTGTCACGCCCCCAGCTGCCTGGGAACCTTGCGGTCTGTGGCTCCAAACCCCTGACCCTGGAAGCCAGTCTCCAGGGTCTCCCAGCTGCCCAGCGCCCCCAGAACGGCTTCCGGCCAGCTTCTGTTCGGGGCTCCATTTTACTTCAGTGTGAATTCAAGTGTCCAATCTGCGGGGTTTCCAGAGCTTGGAGAAAGCTGTCCAGTCCAGCTCCTGTTTCTACTGTCTCCCGGAGGAGCGGCTGCCCTTGACCTTGGAAGGGCAGGATCGGACTGGGGGCCCTGAGCTGCCTGACACGGCAGGACCGTCTTCTGTCATGTTGGGACTGATCGACCAGGGAAGAGAGGTGACGCTGGAGCAGGCTGACAGGGTTCTCTGGCTCAACTCAGGACGCGGGCTCTGGTCAGCGGGCTGGGCGGTCACCTGACAGACCAGGCCTGCCCTTACGGGGGGACACAGGTGAGGGACCCAGGACTGCAGTGGCAGCCTATGTCATCGAAGCCCAGGGTGCCTGCCCCTTCCCCACGGCCTGACCTGTGACAGTCCGGCCAGCGCTCTGCCAGACCGCGTCCGGCTGGGTTCAATCGCAGGATGGGCGGTGTCTAAAGGGCCGGCAGACACTTCTTCTCGAGCCTGAGTCCAGCGGCCTCTTCCCAGGACGTGATTCTATCGATAAGGCTCCCTGAGGTTGTGTTCCCCTTTCTCCCCGACGTGGAGAGGGGCCCCTCAAGGCCCCGCCTTCCAGCCACACGCCCAGCTGCTTTGTGCCGGAAGCGGCAGCTCCGGATAATCGAGTTGCCGTTGAGGTTGGGGAGCTGCGGGTTCGGTCAGCATGGGGCCGGGGCTCCCGGAGGGCGCGCCGTGGTCTCCCCGAGAAGCGACCCACGCGGGAATTAACGCAGCCGCGTCTTTCGGCGTGACACGTGCGGCGAGGGGCTGGAAGGGTCTCGCGGAGGGAGAGACGCCGGAGCCGACGCTCAGCAGTGAAAACAATTTCGATGACGTCAGCACTGAACGGGAAGCAGGACCCAGGCGAGGCCACTGTCACGGGCAGGGGGAGGGGCTCCGGGCTCCGGTGAGACCCACAGAGGCGACGAGGCCATCGCCCATGGACCGGGGCGGCCCCACCTGTGCCGGAAATTTTCCGGAAGGTTCTTCCGCCTCCTGAGAGGGGCCCGGCATTGGGGCTTCCTCACCTCCAGCCTGTGGGAAGGGGCCAGAGCCGGTGGGTGTCGCCTCCTGACTCGGGCTGCGACCTCCCACCCCAGACCTCACCGGCTCGCAGGGGTGGATTTCGTGACTCTGAGGGGTGTTATAACAAAGCCACACGCTCCAGTTCAGGGCAACTGGTCCAGCGAGGGCCCTCTGGTGACCAGTCCTTCGCCGGCAGCGGACTCCCCCAGAGCCCGTGCCTGGGCCTCTGTGCGTCCTTGGCGGTGGAAGGTGACAGCCCACACTGCTGTCACGTGCGCCCAGCATCTGACATGGACGGTCATGGCCGCTGCGCCGTCCCTTCCCGGATGTGAGGCCGCGTTTGCCCGGTGCACCCAGAGCCGGGCGGGTGCTACACAGTGGGTGCCGTGCTCCGTTTCACCAGAGACAGGTCTGCTTGGGGGCGTGCATGTAAGGACGCACGCTCCCGTGCACAGGTGACTTGAGAAAAGGAAGCTTTACGAGAAGCTGGTTTGAGCCACCCCCATCTGCTCTCCTTTGTCTTCCTGCCTTTTCCTGACCGAGGAGCCGTGGGCAGACCCGCCCGGAGCGGCCTCTCAGGTCCCAGGCCTCTGAGGTCCCAGGCGTGCAGGGCGAGCCTGGCTGCTGGGGGAGAGGGTGGCCCTTGGGGGCGCAGTGAGGCCGGGGCTGGGCGGGAACGCACGAGAAAGCCGGTGTGGCTTTCCTGTCATCTGGGCTCCACGTGTAAAAGCGACTCGGCATTGCTCGTCCCACCCACCCTCGCCTTTTCGGCATCTGTTCAGTTCAGACGTGGTTGGCAGTGGCGACTGAGGACGTTATTCCTTCTGAGCAACGGGGTGGAGGGTTGTGATTACAGCAGACGGACACGGATTCAGTGGGGCAGGCGAGCACCCCCCAGCACTCCAGGCCCCGGGGCTGCATGTGCCCCCACACCGGATGGGCTGGAAGGCAAACCTCCACTTCAGTGTCCTGTTCCGATTTGAACAGAAATTCCCCGTGGCCGCCGCCGACAGTTCTTGCTAGGTTTGTCGCATTCCGGTTTGGACTGGCACGAAGCCAACGACCGCTGGAAACTGTGGGTGTCTGGCATGGAGGTTTGTGGGGCCCCATTATAAAACGCTCCTGACCTGGGACAAATGCGGAAAACAGACAGCGGTTTAGGTCTGGGTCGAGTTCTGCAGGCAGGAAAGACAGGAACCAGCAGCACCCCAGAAAAGCTCAGTCTGGGGCCGGGCAGGATGGGGGACCAGGGAGCCCCGGGAATTTTCTCGGGGGCAGAGGGACAAATATAAACTTTTTCACCAGAGAGACGTGTCATCAAGCCGTGTGGCGTTGGCTCCCTTTCAAAACCACAGAAAACATCTGAGCTTCTTTTCAAAATCATTAAAAACTATCTGTGTCAAGGAAGTCACGCTTTTGAGGTCGGCTGCTGTGAATGACACTGTCGCCGCCCACACCCGCTGTGCCATGTCCTCCTCAAGCGCCTCCGTGACGGTTCTCCCCGCGCTCCTTTGAAGTTGGGGTGATGACTCTGGGGCAACGTTTTCCACCTTATGATTCTTCTACACTCTTTCCCCCAGGTGATGCTAAGTGGCTAGAGCTGAAGGTGACGGTGAGGTGCCAGAGCTGGAGCTGAAGGTGACGGCCAGGTGCACAGATGCCGGGAGGCTGGGAGCAGGGAAGCACCTTCTGCTTCCGGCAGGTGGCCCTCCCCAGGAGGGACGGGCCAGCGAGCTCCGCTCCTCCGTCCTCCGCTTCCTGGGGCTGAGCTCCTCTTCCCGCCATGTTCGTTCGCCTCCGGCCCTGAGCATCTTAAACCTCGGCGTCACCCTCGTCACACTTGTATTCACCCTCGTGACCTGACGACGACTTCGATTCATTGTCAACGTCGTACGGACACAGAAATCACCAACCCAACCATTTCTGGGAACGGCCAGGTCGGCCTCCAAGAGACCAAAGGTGAATAATCGAATTGGCCAAAACGCAAAGGGTGGGGCGCGCAAATCCAGAAGCACCCAGACGCCCTTGGACGGTGAATTGTGAACACGCACGGTCCCCGTACACTGCGGACCCCCCACCCTGCGCCGAAAAGTGGGGAGCCTCTGGCCTGCACGCCGACCGCCACAGGCTGCAAGGGACGTAAGTGGGGTGAATGACGGCCAGTCCCAGAAGGCTACACACAGTCTGACTGCATTTATATGACATTCCCGAAGTGACAAAATTACAGCGAGGCAGAGCGGATCAAGCGTCAGCCTGAGTTAGGGACGGGGAGCAGGAGGGGTGGGGTAGAGAAGGGGTGCTCATGAGAGGATGGAACAGTTCTGACGACTTGAGATGCTGCACGTGACGGAACTGTGGGGAGCGGAATGCACGCAGTCAGACGCGCGCCGAGAAACAGGACAGCGACGGACGCGGTGGCTGTCTCGCCGTCACCGCGATGCCCTGGCCGGGATGCCGCGCTGTCGCTCTGCAGGACATCACCATCGGGGGGCCCTGGGCGAAGGGCACACAGGTCTCCCTGAAGCATTTCTCACAACTGCACGCGAACCTGCAACTATCCCCAGGAGCTCCTTTGAAACGAGGCGACGGCCCCGCCGGCCGGGCAGGTGGGGGACGTTCTTCCAGGAGTGGATGGGTGTCCGCAGGGCCCCCGTGGGACGCGGCTCGGCAGCGCGTGCCCTGTGACCCAGGATCCCGGTTCTCAGGCCTGCTCTTCAGGAAGTGATAACAGCAAACATAATAGAGCACTGTCCTGTGCTGTCTCTCTGCCAGCGGAGATGTGTGGCGAGGGACACTCCTCTCCTATTATTTACTGCATGCAATTAAACTGAGCAGCTCGTAAACAATGACGTTTTAGTAGGTCTCCAGGGCGGAACATTATACAAACGTTAAAATTATGTTTCTGAAGACTATTTGGTGCTACGTGGGAAGGACTGCTGATGTCATGCTGAGAGAAATGACCAGGATAAAGAGTCACAGAAACAAGGACATGCACGCACACTCACAGAGACGCAGGCGCGCTCACAGAGGCGCTCGCACGCTCGCAGAGACGCACGCGCGCTCACAGAGACGCACGCGCGCTCACAGAGACGCAGGCGCGCTCACAGAGGCGCTCGCACGCTCGCAGAGACGCACGCGCGCTCAGAGGCGCGCACGCAGAGGTGCACACAGAGGCGCACACACGCTCGCAGAGGCGCTCGCACGCTCGCAGACGCGCACGCAGAGGTGCACGCAAAGGCGCACGCACGCGCAGAGGCGCACGCAGAGGCGCACGCAGAGGCGCACACACGCTCGCAGAGGCGCTCGCAGAGGCGCGCGCATGGAACGGGCGGGGAGGGGCTGCGATGCTGGCAGGGCCGCCCGCTGGGATAACAGACTATTTCATTTTCTTTTTCGCACTGCTCTGCATTTTCCAAATATTCTGCGGTGACCACGCGGGGCTTCTGTCACCAGGAGGAGAGCCAGCCAGATCCGGCCATGGAGTCCGGGTTGACGGCCGCTCGCTCAGAAGCTCCCCGCCGCACTGCGCTCACATAAAATTCTTATGAGAAAAAAAAGGTCGTCGCCATGCTTATTTGGAACGAATACCCTGGCGCGAAGCCAAGTGGAGGAGAAAATTAAATGACGGTTAACCAACCAGACTTTAAATAGCATGTGGCTAGGAGTGGGGGGACCTGGTGAG
>NW_024355205.1:38037929-38043096 GCF_902729225.1 Pteropus medius | reverse complement strand
ACGACTTGAGATGCTGCACGTGACGGAACTGTGGGGAGCGGAATGCACGCAGTCAGACGCGCGCCGAGAAACAGGACAGCGACGGACGCGGTGGCTGTCTCGCCGTCACCGCGATGCCCTGGCCGGGATGCCGCGCTGTCGCTCTGCAGGACATCACCATCGGGGGGCCCTGGGCGAAGGGCACACAGGTCTCCCTGAAGCATTTCTCACAACTGCACGCGAACCTGCAACTATCCCCAGGAGCTCCTTTGAAACGAGGCGACGGCCCCGCCGGCCGGGCAGGTGGGGGACGTTCTTCCAGGAGTGGATGGGTGTCCGCAGGGCCCCCGTGGGACGCGGCTCGGCAGCGCGTGCCCTGTGACCCAGGATCCCGGTTCTCAGGCCTGCTCTTCAGGAAGTGATAACAGCAAACATAATAGAGCACTGTCCTGTGCTGTCTCTCTGCCAGCGGAGATGTGTGGCGAGGGACACTCCTCTCCTATTATTTACTGCATGCAATTAAACTGAGCAGCTCGTAAACAATGACGTTTTAGTAGGTCTCCAGGGCGGAACATTATACAAACGTTAAAATTATGTTTCTGAAGACTATTTGGTGCTACGTGGGAAGGACTGCTGATGTCATGCTGAGAGAAATGACCAGGATAAAGAGTCACAGAAACAAGGACATGCACGCGCGCTCACAGAGGCGCTCCCACGCTCGCAGAGACGCAGGCGCGCTCACAGAGACGCAGGCGCGCTCACAGAGACGCAGGCGCGCTCACAGAGGCGCTCGCACGCTCGCAGAGACGCAGGCGCGCTCACAGAGACGCAGGCGCGCTCACAGAGGCGCTCGCACGCTCGCAGAGACGCACGCGCGCTCACAGAGACGCACGCGCGCTCAGAGACGCACGCGCGCTCAGAGGCGCACGCAGACGCGCACGCACGCTCACAGACGCGCACGCAGAGGTGCACGCAGAGGCGCACACACGCTTGCAGAGGCGCTCGCACGCTCGCAGACGCGCTCGCACGCTCGCAGACGCGCACGCAGAGGTGCACGCAAAGGCGCACGCACGCTCACAGAGGCGCTCGCAGAGGCGCGCGCATGGAACGGGCGGGGAGGGGCTGCGATGCTGGCAGGGCCGCCCGCTGGGATAACAGACTATTTCATTTTCTTTTTCGCACTGCTCTGCATTTTCCAAATATTCTGCGGTGACCACGCGGGGCTTGTGTCACCAGGAGGAGAGCCAGCCAGATCCGGCCGTGGAGTCCGGGTTGACGGCCGCTCGCTCAGAAGCTCCCCGCCGCACTGCGCTCACATAAAATTCTTATGAGAAAAAAAAAGGTCGTCGCCATGCTTATTTGGAACGAATACCCTGGCGCGAAGCCAAGTGGAGGAGAAAATTAAATGACGGTTAACCAACCAGACTTTAAATAGCATGTGGCTAGGAGTGGGGGGACCTGGTGAGGGAGAGGGAGGCGCCCAGACAGAACCGGGGGACGGGGAGGGGGCAGAGACGGTGTGGGGACAGAGGCACAGGGTCCAGAACAAAGATGGGGCCGGGCGCCTCCTGGGACGGGACAGGGAGCAGGTCCCGCAGTCCCGCCCTGGCCACGGGAATGCAGGCCAGGCAACTGAACGAAGGCCGAGGGGCTGGAGGGATCCTGGGGACACCGTGACACCAAGGTGTCAAAGAAAGCGGGGGGACACTGCTGCCATTGGCAGGTGAGGTCCCCCTGGGTTAAGCGGTGCCGCTAAAGGGCCTTGTCCGAATGCCCTCGATCCAAGCGTCTCCAAGACACCAGCGAAGTGAGCTTTGCGGTGACCGGCGGCGGCAGCGGTGGTGGGGGGTGTGTGGAGCCCCCCGCCCCCTCCCCCCGCCTCCCTCTGAGGGGGCTGCTGTGAGCTTGGGCAGAGCCCCTGGGTCCCGACAGTGCACGGGCCGAGACCGGCTCAGGCGGGGAAGCCACGGGCGGACTCGGGCGGGGCGGGGCGGGGCGCGCCGGTGGACGAGCCTGGCCTGGTGGCTCCGGGTTCGCGCTGCCTTCTTTCCGTGGACCGACTCAAAGGCTCTTCCACACACCGCAAAGCAAGCACTCGGCTGTGACTGCCCACATGTCACTGACGCAGTCAGGAAGGTACTTGTTGTCTCTAGGGTCAGGCCCCCTCCATCGGAGCCCGCAAGGCTGCCACGGCCACCGCGTGTCTCGTCCGTGCCTCCTGGCCGGGAGTCATGCTGGGGCCTTCAGGCCTGGCTGCGTCCCCAGCTGGTGCGGCCCGGGGTCCGCCTCAGGCAGCGATTGCGTGGCCAGCCCAACAACCTGACATGGAGGCCGGCGCAAGCCTGACCCCCCACTCCCAGACGCTCACACGAGGACCCCTTTGTTCCCGTGAATTCCCCAGCGGGTGCTCTAAGTCTGAGTACGGAATCAGTGGGTTCTGACACGTGCCCCTCAACCGTCTGTACGAGCATTACACGGTAGAATCGCATGCACACCTGCGAGAAAACAGTGCCGTGGCCAAAATGGTGCGAATCGCCGCGCTAAGTCTGACCACGAAGACGGGGCGGCCGGCACAGTGGCCTTGGGCAGTGGCTGCGCTCAGGGGGCCATCCGCCAGTCCGGCTGCCTCAGCTCCCAGCGCCGCCCCTGGCCGGGCAGGTGTTCCGTGCTGCCCCAGGGTCGTGCGGGGCAGGGGCTGGGCAGGGGCGGCCCAGAGCTGCGCGATCGTCTCCAGACCCTCCCGTTACCTGGGCTCCGGGCAGCTTTCTTGACCTTTCTGAGGCTCCGGCTCCTCCTCTGCGAGGTGAGGGTAATCCCACCTCATCCACGGAAGGCCAGGAAGGTCCGGTGTGGCATATAGGGGCCTGGCACGTGTTAAGTGTCAAATTAAGTGGCGGCTGTGATGAGGGGCCTTGAAACTCTTCCCCGGGGTGGGAGGCCCCTCTGCGGCTGTTCAAAGGCCATTTCATAAGCAAGACACATCGAGGACACACGGCCTAAGCTTCCCATGTGGGCATTTCAGTACGGGATGGGACAAAAGGGTGTCCTCACTCGAGAATGCCACCACGAAGCACGGCTGCTCTAACGACGTCCCTGTACTGACTGTCACCACACCCAGCTACATCCGAAGCGCAGTGAAAACCGGGGTCTCATCGGTACAAACGTGCACTGATCGCCAGGCAGGAGTCGAGAAAAACGCTGACAGGTGAAATGGCCAACCTGACCTCACTCTGTTCAGGGTTACGGTTACTTTCGCTTCCATTAAACAAGGAAGGAAGACTTCGGAAGACGAGGCCAGTTGCCCTGCATCCTGACACTATCAGGTCAGGACACGCTGGCGGATGCCCAAGCACCCTCCCGTGTGGACGGAGTCCAGGCAGAGCTCTGCACCTGCTCGTTCTGTGTGATGTCACTAACGATGCCAAGGGAGCCACCGTCGCCGCCACCATCGTCACCGCCACCGCCGAACAAGACTGAGCCCACGCTTTGGCCAGAACCTGAGCCAAGTGCCTTACAAGCCCGGTCCTCGTAAGGACCTCATAAGCTTGGTGACCTCATCATCCCCACCAGAGTAGGGCTCTGAGCCACAGGGAGAGGAGAAGCTGGCCTGGCCTGGTCCGTGTGGCCCAGGATGCCAACTCAGACGCACCTGGCTCCGAGCCCAGAGGTGCGTGCTGCGCCGGAAATTAATGGAGGTCTGCATGGGAAGTAGGAGTGGCCTCGTGGCTTCTCTGCCACTGTCACTCCCCCGGAATGGTGTGTACGTTCTCTGCCTCGTTCTCAGATTACTGACACTCTGGTTGCATACTTGGAATGACTATTGATTGGGGTCGCCCTCCCAGAGGAAAACAAACCCATTCAAAATCCTTGTTCTCTGTCTCTCAGACCCCGATTCACTTTTTATAGCTTTTATAAACTAGTAAGCTTTTACAGAAGCTTCTAGAAGCTTTTATAAGGCTTTGTCCACCCCAAAGCAAACCAGAGCATTTCAGCCTGGCTCCTGGACCCCACGATCCAGCTCCAGGACGTAGCACCCAGACCAGCCCACAGAACAGCCAAGCTCCAATCTGCTGCAAACTCGCAACTTTCCTATCTTTGGGAGAGTTAAAAGGTGAATTTCTACTGCTTTTTCGGCATCTGAGAACTACCAGTGTTTAATAATAAAACAAACAAGCTAAAAAGAGACCAAAAGCAGAATCCCACATTTTGTTGTTTTTTGGTACTCGAGGAATGAATGCTCCAATTCCTTTCTGAGGAAGACGGACACTGTCCGCCCATCCGTCCGTGCACCCCTGTGACCGATGTGCAGTTCACCCCTAAGTGCACGTCACAGGTGAATGTGGCTACGCTGCTCACCCCGCGTCGGTCTCTGGCGGTGAGACCACGGTGCGCGTGGGCTACCGAGCCTGCCAGGCGGGCGACCGCTGCTTTTTTTGGTTTTGCTAAAACAAAATCTGTATTAGGCCTTATTTCCCTTTTCGACATAGAACGTTACTGCGGGTGAAAAGAATATAAAATAAAGACAAACTACTGCTTATTGCCACGAGCAGGCCCGTGACGTGCTCTCTTTAAAGAGAACCTTCGGCATGATGGAAATGCTCGAGATGCTCGCAAGCACAGGGCGTGGCCCAGCGAAGCCCACCCCCCACTCCCGCCGCCCCCGCCGGTGGCCCGAGGGCCACCCTGCTCCGCCCCGCACCTGGCCATCCTAAAGCTCGTTCTAGACGCCGGGTGGTTTCATCCCTCTGTCTCTCCGCGTGGATTTCTAAACCAGAAGATCTCTTTCTTATGGTTTTAAGATGACCACACTGCGATTCTCATATGAAAAGTTAACCTCCCTTTCCATTTCTCAGGCTCTATACGTATGTATATTTAGTATACGTTATGAAAATACGTTATATAAATATATATATTTATATATAAAAACACGCATCTTTAAGGCATGTTTTAAAGATCAGAAGTAGCATATGTTCTTCAACAAATAAATGGCAGGGAATGGAAAAGGGACACAACATATGGCTGAAAAGAGACTTAAGTGGACGGCAAACAAATGCGATGTGTGAGCCTTGCTTGGATCCTGACTTGGAAAGTGTGTGTGGTGTGTGCGTCTGTGAGGTGTGCGCGCCAGTGTGTGCGCGTGAGTGGGGTGTGTGTACCCATGTGTGTGGTGTGCACGTGTGGTGTGCAC
>NW_024355205.1:38012253-38037890 GCF_902729225.1 Pteropus medius | reverse complement strand
GCGTGGTATGTGCGTGGTGTGCACGTGTGGTGTGCCCGTGTGTGTGGTGTGTGCAGTGTGTCTGTATCACACGCGGCTCCCTCTCCTTGCCATTTATTTGTTGAAGACGCACAGCACCCGTGACCCTAACGCGCCTGAGAGCTGGGCATCACCGTCCCTGTGTTGCAGGTGCCGAGGCTCGGAGGGTTAAGGGTTAAGGGTTAAGGGTTAAGGGTTAGGGCTGCTTCTGCAGTCGCACAGGGAGGGTGACGGCACGTGTCCGGCAGAGGGCCGGCGGTTGGCACGGGGAACAGCGCCGCGTTGGTGGCTCAGGGCAATAAAGGGTGGTTGGGCGGTGAAGGCCACGGTGTGGGCGGACGCCTGGATTGGTGAGGCTGCGCGCGTGCGGGCCGCTTGGAATTGTGGGAGAGTCCGTTTCGGGCAAGTACAAGGAGCGGCCCCCGAAGTCCAGCTCCACGGCCCTCGCAGGGCCTGCCAGGTCGCGATGCGACGGGAAGCAGCCCAACGGGCCCTCCGGGCTGGATGGTGGGAAGTTCTGCGCTGGGATCCGAACGCCCGGCTCTGGCTGTTCCTCTAACAAGCCGTGAGGCCCTGGGCGAGTGTCTGCACGTCTCCAAGTCTGAGACTCTCACCCTCGGAGTGCGGATAAGGCCAGCTCCACCTGCTTCGAGGTGCCGTGAGCTCCTACGGGCAGTTTCCGTACCTAGCCCGAGACGCTCGGATGTCCAGCTCCTCCCAGGGTGGACTCCTCTCTCCCCGGAGGGGCAAGACCACACAGGGCAGTGGAGCATGAGCCCGAGGCTGGCTCTGCCTCGTCTCCCAGCTCTGCCTGTCCGGGTTCGTGGGCTAATTCCTCACCCTGGTCACTGCACTTTCCCAATCTGTAATGTGGGGAACGCACCGGTAGCCCCTATAAAACACTTACAAAGAATCGTGGTATGTGATGAGCACTATACGAACGTCTGCTAGGCAGATACGATCCCCATTTTACCGATGTGAAAACAAAGGCCCGAGATCACACAACCAGCGCACAGCACGATGGCTGCAAACCCATCCGCTGACTCCAGGGTGCTGGGTAAGCAACGGGGGTGGCGGGGCTGGGAGGCTGAGGTTCCGAAGCACACAATGGCCCCCCAAGATTCGCTTCTTTATCATGCGCCTTCTCTGAGGTCCAGCACACAGGAGACCCTCAATAAACATCTGTTAGGCGAAAGGATTTGAGAGGCACATTTGTCTAACCCAAGTTAGATTCATCGGAACACACAGCACAATTTGGTGGGGAGTAGACCGTGCGCTGAGACCCTGACTGTAACATGCAGCCGGCAGGCGGGGAGGCGGTGATGTCAACAACACACACGAAAATAAAGGCAAACGTGAGACGCTGTGCAAGAGGCCTACCCTGAGGGCGGGGAGGTCACGAGGAGCAGGTGTCTCCTCACTGTGCCCACCCACCCTCCAGGCCAGCGACCCCGCCGGGTTCAGGTGCAGGGGTCATGCGAGTCTGGATCGCAGAGTCGGGGAGGCCAAGGAAATGAGGTGTGAGCTGAGGCCAGACGTCTACCTACAGTCAAGTGGCTAAGAGCCCTGCAGCCCCTGCCTCCCGAACGCACCCAGGAAGCTGTGACGATCACCCTGTGCGGCCCGAAGTCTCTGCAGGTGTGATTAGATCAGGCTCTTGCGATGAGATTATCCTCAACCACCCAGCTGGGCCCCAGAGGAAATCACAGACTCGCCAGGGAGGGGGAGGGAGAGCTGACGACACACACAGGAGGAAGCCGGGGTCTCTGGTGCAGGTAACGGGCATCGTTTAAGCTGCGTGAGGCACGGAATGTGTTTTGATTGGGACCAGACTCTGGGAGGGCCCAGCGAGAGACGGACCAGAGCAAGGGCCTGCTGGAGGCTCAGGGGCAAGTCCGAAGAGCTGGCGTGGGGCTGGGTGGGGGCAGGGAGGCGGGGATGGTGGCGGGGGCCAACTGGGGGCTCGCGGGGAGCTGCTGTCCTGGGCGAGGATGTTCAGCGGGACGCAGCTGCCCACGCTTCCTGCTCGCGGCCACCGGCTCCGGCCCGGGCTGGGCAGCATCCAGCATCATTCCCGCAGCAGCCGCTGTGCGGTCTCTGCCCAGAGCCCATTGGTCACGGCCGACCCGCTCGCCACCCCCGTCCTGCTTTGGGGTGGCTGTCTTGTTTCGTTCACTTCCGGTGTCTGAGGCCAGTCTCCGCCGTCGTAGATCACGTCACGGGGACTGACGAGGCACAGGCGAGGCGTCGGAAGCGTGAGGCCGGCGCTGCGTCGGAGCTCGCCCGGGGGGCCTCGGGGGCGGTTCCGGGGCGTCTCTCGCGCTGACACTCGCGTTGCTCCCTGAGCTCGGACTCGAAGAAGAGGCAGCTGCGGAGGCAGGACCCGTGCGTCCCCGCCCGGGCCCTCGCTGGCCCGACCCAGCCCTGCCTCGGCAGAACCCCAGTGTGTTCCACGCCAGCTACCCCTGGCTCAGGGCCCCTCGGCACCCCGGGGTGGGGGAGCGTGCAGCAGGGGGCACCCACGGGGCCTCTCCCGACACGCAGCCTGGCTCAGGGCAGTGTCTAGCCAGGGTGCGAGACTCCGAGAAATCCTGTTGACGACCGGGAGGCAGGGGGCGGGGGACCCTCCTCTGCCGAGACCCCCAGAGCTCCGCAGCCCGGTCAGCGAGCACCGTGGCGGTGGCTCTGGGGCCTGCACACAGGCCCCCACCGACAGTGGCCAAGTGCGTCTGGGTCGGAGGCCGCGGGAAAGGCTGGTGGGTGTGGTCGGCCACGTGGCCCGGGGGAGCCCGAGGAGCCCGGCTGCAGGGGGGGGGGGCTTCCTTCCCCCTCTGCTGCCCCCCCTTTCTTTCCCCTTCTACTGCTTGAAATTTCATTAGAAAAATTGAGCACAGTTTTCTTGCCAGAAAGAAATGTCTCAGAGCGTGGGCGACAGGGGCCTCGAGCTGGTCCGACTCGGCCCCACGCCTGCGGCTGCGGTGGCTGCATGGCTCTGCCACCGTGCTGCTTCTTACCCAGGCCGGGCACCCCGCGTGCCGCCTTCGTCGCTGCTCTGTGCACCCCGAAGATCGGGGGCTCTGCTCAGTGGCACTGGATTTCGGGGTGCTGACACTATGACAGGACCCTAACCTGGGCAGTGTCTCCCTGGGACCAGCATCGTACCGTCGCCATGGCACCCGTGTTGAGCAAGGCGACAATGCCAGGCAGCCTTCTGCGTGGCCAGACCGGCTCTCGGCCTCGCGGTGTTCAGTGTGATGCCTGGGCTCACAGCGGCTGGCCGAAGCCGCTGTCCCTCTGGCTCTTTCTTCCAGAAGCCACGCCTGGCACTCCAGAGGGGCTGGAGGGAGGTGGAGGTGCCTCGAGGGGCCAGCTCGGCTCCCTGGGGTCCTCTCGGAGCCGGCTGGTCCCTCCTCTGGAGGACGCGCTGTGGGGTCACTGCAGGGGCTGAGACTGAATCAGAAACCCCAGGCCAGGGGGGACCCAGAGCCTTCCAGGAGGCTGGCACCCAGAGGTGGCCCCGCCTGCTCCAGCACCAACAGCTGCAGAGGTCTGGGCTTTGGGGAAAGGCCTGGGAGGGGAGAGGCTGAGCGGAAGCCCAGTTGGAAAAGTGGGGTGTGGGGCTTGACACTCTATCATCTTCCGGGTGTTGCGTCGGGGTGCAGGAGTGGGGGTGGCCTTGACACTTCTGTGGCTCAGAATGTCAGTCCGCGTCTGCCGGTCCCTCAACCCACGCCCTCCAGGCTCATCCACGGGAACCTTGCAGAACTGGTGACAATTACGAGGGGTCAACACGCTGGGAACCTGGGGGACGCAGGTCTGACTCTCGGAAGAGCCCTCTACCTGCCCCACCTACCAGGTGTGTGCCTCTCACCTGCCGGGGGCTCTGCTGCTCCCCGTCATCCAAGCATCACCTGCACACGTGTGTCCTCTCGGCTGCCCGAGGCTGCGACCCATCTCGACCCTTCCAATACAGTGCCACCAGCACCATCTCAAGAAATATTTGAGGACACTCACTGTCCCTACGCTGCCCCCGTTACAACTTTGCCACAGGAAGCTCCTCTCTGGACCCTCACTCCTTGGAATATTCCGGGCTGTTTGCCAGGACGCCACAGATGCCATGTCTCATCTCTGCTGTTGGGGCTCAGCCTTCAAAACGCCACACACGAAATGGGACGCCAACGTCAGGACCACGGCTGCACACGCTGGCGGCTCAGGGGGCCGTCTGAAGTCCTCAGGATCTTGTTATCCACTGTGGCGGCGGAACGTTCCAGGCGTGCAGAAGAGGGTTCACTGAGATTTCAGAGCACGTTTGAGGGTTAACGCTGAACCTCACGTCGTGGCCTTTCCCCACGTGAAGCTTCCACGACACGACCAGAGCGAAAGCATTCTGGGGGCTGCTCCCCACAGCACTTTGGAAATGGGGGAGCCACAGACGGGACAGACGCGGTCGCCAGCCACTCCCGCCGCTTCTGCCCAGAGCCCGCCTTCAGCGACGGTGCTCGGGGTTAGCCGTTCTCGTCGACGTAAGCTCCAGGTGGAGAGACCGTTAAAGATCTCCAGCCGATGACGCCAAACACACTGCCTTCTTTTCTGTTGTTTCTAAGGCTATAGAAGTTACAAGAAACAAACCCCAAAGGCAGAAGCTGTGAAGATAAAAAGGGTCCGAATCGCTAGGTTCTATGAACCGTTCGGCTTATAAAAGAAATCAGCGCCGTGTGCAGCTGGCCGCAAGGGCGACAGATCCCCAGCTGGACAGACAGCACCTGGTCACCCTGAACCTGCCACTGGGCGGTGGCGACTGGCAGAGGCCGGGGGCAGCTCTTCCTGCTGGCAGCATTCTGGGTGGGAAAAGCAAGGGGTACTCGACCGTGACGAATCCACCAACTGCCATTCCACGGCGGGCTCTGACTTCGTTTCCCCAAAGGCCCCCGGCCCCCCGCCAAGGCCAGGCAGCTCTCTGAGATGACACGAGGGGGACAGAGGGCCAGCGGGGGGCGGTGTGGCCAGCCACCAAGTGACAAGGACAGCGGAGTGTTCCCGGCTAGCCAAGCGCTCCTCAAACACAGCCTGTCTCAGCGGCAAGGCCGATCTCACCTGCGGAATCACCGTTAAGTGCTATGTCGTCACTGCGGCCCCCACAGCCAAACGCACGCGCCTGGAGCCTGGAGCCGGGCCCGCCCCGTCCCCTCCCTGCCTCCTCACAGCAGCCCCGCCACGGAAGGCCCTCGTGGCCCCTTCTGTGGGAGGACCGGGAGGGGCCGGGTGGATCCGGGCTAATCTGGGAAATGCGGTCGCACGGTACCGTCGAGCTGGCAGCGCCCGCGGGCCGGCCGGCCCTTCATCCCAGACCGTGCCCGGACACGTGGCGCTCTGCTGGCACCACGGCCGCTTGCCCGGTGTCACGGCCGACCTGGAGCATGAGGCTAGGACTCTCGGGAAGGCTCTCCCCCACTGCCAGACGCAGACATTCAGCCGCCTCAAATCTACAACGTGGACAATAAATACCAAACAAACAAAAAATAACCACAACTTCACGGAGCCTCCGCCCGTGATTCCCCGTGGCAGCCGCTGACACGCATCTGAGCACTTGGTCCCAACGACCCCGTGAGGCAGACGCTCCCTTCGCCCCACTCACGGATGGAGGCGCCGAGGCACGTGAGCGGCCTGCACGCGTGCCACCGGACAGCCTGGCCCCTAAGTCCGGGCTCCCGACCGCGACGTCAGGAGGCCGCCACCGGACTGAGGAAACCGGAGCCGAAACGCGCCTGTCGTCCCTGGACTGTCCACGCCGCCCCCGCCTGTAACGTGTCCCACCTCGTACAGCCCTCCCGGCCGAACGGCCGTGACCAGGGACGGGAGGGTTTCAGGGCATACGACGTTTTTCAGAGGACACAGCCCTTCACTGCTGCCACGGCCTACGCTTTGCAGACCGGGAAAATGAGAGTGGAAATGGCTGAGGTTCAGACATGCCAGGCGGACTCGCTGACGGAGGAGCGTGCGCACAGTCCACAGCGTGCACACGCACACAGTGGTGCAAACAACGTGCACACACACACACGGTGGCGTGAACAGTCAACAACGTGCACACGCACACGGTGGTGCAAACAGTCCACAACGTGCACACACACACGGTGGTGCAAACAGTCAACAACATGCACACGCATATGGTGGTGCAGTCGACGATGCCTGCACGCACACCGCGATTAATTTAATAAACAGTTGATAGCGATGCTACCTGCGCTATCTGATGGTGTGATCGACAACGATACACCGCGCACACAGTGGTGTAAACAGTCGACAACGTGCACACGCACACGGTGGTGTAAACAGTCGACAACGTGCACACGCACACGGCGGTGCAAACAACGTGCACATGCACACGGTGGCGTGAACAACATGCACACGCGCACGGTGGCGCTTGGCCTTCAAACGCGAGGACATCTGACCCGTGCTCCAACGCGAAGGGAGCTTGAGGACACTGCCAGGCGGAGTCAGCCAGTCACCGGGGACGGACACTGTGTGGCTCCACAGGTACGAGTCAGTCAGAGGCAGAAAGTGGGTGGCGGGGGCAGGGCTGGGGGAACAGGGTCTCGGTCTGGGGAGATGCACAGTGCTGGAGGTGGGTGGTGGTGACGGCGCTCGACCCTGTGGACGTGCTTAA
Organism: Pteropus medius; assembly: GCF_902729225.1. Classification (NCBI taxonomy): domain Eukaryota; kingdom Metazoa; phylum Chordata; class Mammalia; order Chiroptera; family Pteropodidae; genus Pteropus; species Pteropus medius. Next base: position 38,031,211 of record NW_024355205.1, on the reverse strand, counting down.
TGCCACTGAACTGCGTGCACAGAAACGGCTAAGACGCTGTCATTTCACGTTGTGTATTTTACTGCAGTTTTAAAAAATGAAAACAATTGTAGCAGGGAACCCAAAGCAACCTGAGCAGGCTGCGGGCCCTTCTTAGCTCGCATCTGGACCAAGTTTTTGGGGCACTTCGACTTTGCTTGGGCGAACGTGCTGGCGGGGTGCGGGGCGGCAGGCGGACGGGCTGAGGCGTAACCCACACCAGCAACTGCAGAGACGTCTTTGGAGATTGGAAGTCTGAGCCCCCTGCAGGCCGCAGAGTGCACCTGTGTGGTGACTCACTGTGTGACAGCACCCACTGTGTGACAGCACCCCCGGGCCCAGGGAAGGGCGCACGCACTCACACTCCTGCTGGCGCGTCTTTGAGCGTGCACTGCCTTAGGACACTTTTTTCTCAGGAGGATTCAGAACTCTGGGAACGCAGACCGTCCACCGTGAAGGCAGAAGAGACGGCGAGCTGAGCTAGAGGCCGCGGGGCCATCTGAGCCCCGCCGAGCTGAGCCCGGCTGCAAAGCACGCTGGCCGTGAGCCGCCCTGCCGGCGGGGCCTGGGCTCTGTGGAGCGGGAGGGCACGGCGGGCGCCCAGGCTGGGCTTCTGGGGGACCGGCTCTCATCGTACTGCCCGTCTGGCCGAGGGGGGCGCGGGGGGACCCCGGGCCAGGACCAGCTGGTGGGCTGCTGCTGTCTCAACGGGGACACTCCAGGCCCTTCTGTATCCCCTGGGAAGTCTCTCAGCCCTCCTTGCCAAAGACCTCCCCCAGGCCCGAGAGTGCGGCCTGCTGGGTCGATGACATTTGTGGGGCTCAAGCCTCTAGCCACCCCCCTTCCCAGGGTCTCCAACTGCCAGAAATGTCTGCTTTAAGCAGCCTCAGACCACGGCAAGCGGAAGCAGGAGGGGGGCAGCAGCCCCCGGGCTGCCCCGCGTCCTCGCTGTCCTGTGACAGGGCCTGCTGTGGCATCGCGGGCGCCTGGGCTGACGCCTCAGTGGCTGATCTACTTACTGAGAAAGAGACTGAAAATCGAGACCTCTTATTAATTTTCACAGCCCGGCTCTGACGCTGCCGGAGACAGAGAGACCATCGCAAGCCAGGGGTTGGGCCGGGAACCCAAGTGCCCTCCCTGCTCCATCTCCCCGTCACTGCCGGCCCCACCTCTGTTTTCACGCTGGGAGCCCCAGAAGGGTGTGGGATCGTCCCTCAGCTGGAATGTAGCTTATGTTATTATTTTAGTATCTGTTCAAAGATCTTAAGTCATAAACGTTTAAAGATAAGTGGACTTTGCCAGAAGTGGTGACGGTGGCCAAGGGGAGTCGCTGTCCGCCCACAGGGAGGCGGGAGTGGGCAGGGCTCGAGGCCCCCCCAGGGCCGGACGAGTGTGCCGGGCCCCCACGAGCGGGCAAGGGCCCTCTGGGTGTTGAGCCAAGCAGGTGTTACAGCAAAGGGACATTCTCGCTGGGCTTTGCCAGGTGGCAGGACAGACACAGCCCTGGAGGGGAAAGCTGCCCATGGCCAGGGTGCTGACCACACCGGACAAGATTGGGGACAGGTGCAGCCTTCGCCCAACGGGAGACGGGGCTGCTCTGAGGCAGCGTGGCCAGCCCACAACGCCCGCAGTGTCTGTGCCAAAGGCAGGGGAGCTGCAGCCCCACAGAGGGTGCAGGGCCAGAGCCGGGCAGGGGGCCAGGAGAGACACGCAGTGGGGAGTGGGCTTCCTTTTGGCTGGACTGGGAAATGGCCACCAGGCTCCAAGGGTGGGGAGGAGGGCCTGAGCCACAGAGCGGAGCCTCTGGGGAGGGGGTGGCGGGTCAGGGCCAGGCTGGGGTGGCGGGTCAGGACGGCCTGGAGAAGGCCCACAGGCCGAGCACGGTGGGTGCCGGGCTCCGGCTGGAAGTGGCAGTGAGGGAGGACAGGCGCTCCGGGACGGTCAGTCTAGCCCAGGCTCCTGCCCAAGCCCAAGCCCAAGCCCAAGGCCAAGGCCAGGCTGGGGGTGTCTTACAAAGGCCTCACTCTGCCTCATCGGAAAGGTCAGCAAACCCATGCCTGGACCTGCCACCAGGCAGGACCCCTCCCTCCCCCTGGGTCTCCCACTGACAGGTGCTCCGTCCCACCAAGCCGTGGGCCCCCAGCTGAGCGCCCTTTCTCCGTCCCTGAGCGGGAGAAGGGAGTGGCGTGAGGCCAGGCCCTCTGGCCAGGGGCGGCCGAGTGGACAGGCGCGAACTCTCTGGGCAAAGGCACCTGCAGCAGCCTCCCCGGGCACGGGCGCCCTGGCTCTCCGGGTTTGGGGACCCGGCTCCCGCCCCCTCCCCCTGCACCTGCTGCCCGAGGTGCCAGATCTGTGCCCCCCAGCAGGTGGCGGGGCAGGCGGTGGGGACAGTGCGGAGGTGCTGCTGGCTGTGAGAGGATGCACCCCTGCCATGTGGCAGTGCTCAATGGGCCCCCCCAAGGCTGCCGGGTCTGTGACAGGGCCCCTGCCCCACAGGGCCGGTCTGCTCCGGGCACGGCGGCCCCTCCCCACACCGGGTCCTGCTGGACCCTCCGTCCATCCATCGCGGGGGCCCTGCCCAGCTGCTTTCACTCCCCGTGCCCCTCAGCCCCTGGGCCCAGGCCCAGCGCTTGGCTCAGGCAGGGGTGGCCCGGTGCTTGGCGGGAGTGACCGAGCATCCTGCGTGTCACGTTCGCCTCGGACCCCAGGGCTCGGCGTATAGCAGCTGCTCAGCACTCGTCCAGATCGCTGACTAAGTGACCTGCGCCATCCCACCGATGTGTCCAACAACCAGTGCTCCTGGTACCCCACGTGCCCATCGAGAAGACGGGGGGGAGAGGGGTTAAATCACTCGCTGAGGCCACCGAGATGGAGTTGGAGGCACTGAGAATGGCCTGTCTTCAAGGCGCTCTGGGCCTGCCACCCCACGCTCGCCGGAGCACGTAACCCTGCAGGAGCCGCCGTGGGAATGGTGTCCTCCCCCTCCTCCCACTCTCTGGGGGGCGCGTGGAACAGCCAGGCCAGCGACAGGGTAGCTGCAGGGCAGAGAAGAGAGCGAAGCCACAGGACTGACGACCTGACTGACCGGGCGGGACACACGGCAGGAGGGCCAGAGGCGGCTTGTGCCCCCTCCCCTCCCCCACGCCCTGCCCCCTCCTTGGAAGCAACGCGAGGCTGTGTGGACACGTCAAAGAAAGTAAAAGAAACGCAGAACGGGATGGCGGGGGGTAGGGGGAGGGGGGAACTTCGGAACTAATCCAGAGCCTGGGATTTTAAGGAAAGAGAGCTCAGAGCTGAGGGCAGGACAGACGGGCGCTTTCTAGGGAGACGTTTGCCGCTGGCCTGGCGAGCGAGGTGGTCAGAGGCCACTGGCCTGGGACCCCGAACGGTTCGGATCTCGGCCAGGGCTACGAGTCCAGCTATGAGCCTCCAACAGCGTCCACAGCAAAGGGAGAGGGTGCCGAGCAAGGTCAAGGATGAGGAACGGACTGTGCACGGATGGCAGAGGTTTCAGGACCACGGCCCACCTCTTCCTCTAGTCATGGCAGAGGAAGGACATTTACAGGACACGGACAGCATGCGCACCGTGCCATCCTGTCCCAGCAGCATCCCGGCTGCCCGCAGGGTCTCGGTCACTCCTTGTGACCGTCTATTATACGGCAGACCTCACTCTCCTCCTGACAGAAGGGTAGGCCAGCTCAGAGCACGGGGGACTCGTTCAAGATCAAGATCTTCAAGATCGCAGAAAGCGGTGACATCAGACCTGGCCCCTCCCAAGGCCACGGCTCCCTCCTGAATGCCCCAGGTCACCCAGGGCTCCCTGCAGGGCTGCCCTTCCTGGAGGTCACCGCAACCTTGGGTGTGTCACCTGGGAGAGATCACCCTGCCCACAATGACAGTGAAGCCTGCCGGGCTCGGCGCTCACCTCCCTCCCTGCCCCCCAAACTCTCTTCCCCTTTCCCCCCACTTCCAAACACGGTGCTTTTCTGGGAGACCTTTGGGAAGTCCTTGCAAAGGAGCTGTCACTTCTGAGCCGGTGACAGCGTCTCACCTCACCTCTTCCAAAAGATAAAAAAGCCGACCTCTGATACTTCTCCTCTGGTGGGGGAGAAGTGTGTGCTTGTGCATGTGTGTGCACGTCTGCCCGTGTGCGTGCATGCACACGCTTGTGCTCTGAGTGTGTGTTTGGGGGTGGTGCATGCGTGTTTGCGTGTAAATGTTTTCACATGCACGTTGTGTGGGGGTGTATATGCACATGTGTACACACGTGTGCACTCTAGAGCAGGGGTGTATTCCTTCCTTTGAGGAGGCTGCTAAATTCCTGTGCCATCACAGGTGCCTGGTCCTGGACCTCGGGAGGCCTGGCCTAGTCCTGCCGGTCCCCAACCGCCCGGCGCTGCTGACCCAAGGGGGCCGACAGATGCTTCCTGTTTCCTGTGATCTGACTATTAAAGTGGCTGTGGTAAGGAAAGGGGGCCTGGACTTCGCATTTCCCCGGGACGGAGCTGGGGACAGGGTGTGAGCCAGGCGGCGTGTTGACGAGTCTATCAGCGGGCGGAGGCACGGGACCCGGGGAGCCCAAAGCCGGGGCACCTACCCTGCCCGGCTGGGGGAGAGACGGAGAGATGACGTCCAGCCATGTTTGGAAGGGTGGCCTCCCCCTGGTTTTCTCTGGGGGATGCTCACTTCTTGTCGGTCACTGCCAGGCAGAAGTAGGGGTCAGGGCTCTGGCCCCAGGCCAGGGGGTCCGGGGCTCAGAAGGGGAGGGGCCACCAACACGGGAGTCTGCTCCGGATGCCTGTCTCATGAGACCCAAATTGGTCAGGGACACTGGACACTGGGGGGGGTGGGCTTCGCATCTGCACAGGGCAGATGGGCAGCTGAGCAGGTCCCTCAGTCTCTCTGGGGACCCAGGAGGTCGAGCAGCCCAGGCCACCCCCTCTGCTGCCAGAACTGACCACCTGCGGGGGATGGGGACAAGGACACGCAGCTGGGAGCAGCCCCTGCTGTGCCAGCCCCGCCCCCCACCTGCTCCCTGGCCAGGAAGCCCGGCGGGTCCCCGCAGGGGGCGGCCGGCGAGGGCGACCTGCCGGCGGGCTCCGGGGTGTCTGCCGCGGGGGTCGCTCGATGGGCACGAAAGGGTAACAATGTCCCGGCCTCTGAGCGCACAAACAGCCGATCAAATCCGTTACAAAGAAAGGGAAAAACAACCCGTGCGCGCGCTCGCCCCTTGCCCCGGCGGGCGGGTCCGTGGGGACACCTGCCCCGCACAGGCCGCCGCAGTCGGAGACCACGGACGACGGCCCCCCGCCCCGCCCCGCCCCGCGCCGCCGCGACCCCCGCGCTGTCGCCGGCGAGGGGGCCCAGTGGCGGGCGCGCACGGTGGGGGTGCGCGCCGGCGGGGGCCCTGCGGCCGCCAGGGACACGGTGGGGAGGGGGCTACCTTCTGGATGCGTCCGTCGATGTCCAGGTAGATGGCCTTGGGCCGGTAGCTGGAGGAGCCGGACCCCATCTTGCGCCGAGCGGCTGCACTTGGACTTTTTACTGTACTTTCTCGACGCCAGCGCCGCGGGCGGGCGGGGCGGGGCGCGGGCGGGGGCGCGGGGACCAGCCAACCGGAGCGAGGCCGCCTCCGCCGGCGGCGCGTCCCCGCGCCGCGCCCCCGCCCCCTTCCCTTCCCACAGCGAGGCGCGCTCTCCTCGCTCTCCGCCGGACTCGACCGGTCTCGGGAACGGGGCCAAGTGGGCAGCCTGTCGCCAAGTGCCCTCTGGACCAGTGCCCATAGCTAGCGACCCCCTCTGGCTGCGGGGCCGGTCACGTCCCCCGCGCGGACAGTTGCCCATAGCGACCTCCGCTGGTGGACAAGCAGTCCTCAGCGAGCACCTGGCTGGCACGGGGCCCGGAGCTATTTGTGGTCGGGACCCAAACCCCAGCGGCACTTAGCACCGGAAAATGCCCCTGGGCTCCTGCTTTCTGCGGGTCTGTCCCCTTTAATCTGAGTCGGAAATGGGAAAAGTTCCTTCTCATTCATGTGCATCCTTCCCCTAAGCCTCCTGTACGTTCTGCGGAGTGACAGCCTCTCCTGGCTGCACCCAGAGCTGAACAGGCAATTTAATTTCCGTCCTCAGTGTAGCCGGAGCGAGGATTACGGGGCCCCCGGCTCGGTGCTGCCTCCTGCCCCCCTGTCAACAGCTACAGGGAGTGTGGGAAAGCGGGCGGGCAGGAGGGGTTTCCGGCAGATGTGCCTGCAGATCACGGTGGGGGCTGCCTCCGCAGCGCCCCAGTTCCGGAGGGGGCTCTCCCAGTGGGAAGGAGGCTGGGCGAATGGCCCCGGGGCCTGTCGTTTTGGGAAGTGGGTGCCCACCAGCCAGCGAGCACTGATTTTCTTCTGAGCAAACCCGAAGCCACCGCCCTCCGTCTGCTGAGGGTCTGGGTTTTGCTGACGGAGAGAAGGCACAGGCCCCTCTCCCGCCCGAGCTGCGCTGACCACTGCCACCCTACGGCCACCACCTTCCCCTCCCCGCCACTCAGCCTCCACCTGACACACAGCCACCTGCTCTCCAGACCCCCAGAGCCCCCTGGAGCTCGGGGGAAGGTGGGGCTCACCATGTTCCTGCGAACCATCTTCCTCAGGCTTCGGACAGCCCAGCACGGGTCACTTCGTGTCCCGTGCCTGCTCGTGGGGGCTCATGAAGAGTGATGAGGGTTTGGGCCCTGCCCCCGCATCAGAACCTGGGCACCAGACTTGCTTTGCGAGTTACTGGGGTGCAGAGGGAGCAGCCGGGGGGGCTTCAAAGCCTGGGAGGGAGGTGACCCCAGTGGGTGGTTATAGCTGGTCACCTGGCTCACAACTGGGAACACTGGAGCGAGCACTGTGATTGTGGTTCAACTCAGCCGGCGAGTGCTCCGATGCGGTGTGGGCGGGCCCAGCGGCCGATGTGCGGGCCTGCGCGCCGGAGACCTCGCCACCTGGCCCAGGGCTCGTCAGCTTCTAGCACCTGGGAAGATGTGTGCCCAACCACCGCGTGCGCTCTGCGGGGTCATGCGCTCTGCGGGGTCATGCGCTCTGCGGGGTCACTTACCTGCCCACTGGAGGGCGCAGTTCTGGGACTGCGCGACTGTTACCACGTGGGGTGGGCCTCTTACACCGTCTGGCCGATTCTGAGTTCAGAGTCAGGAGCGCTCCCGTGAGCATCTGACAGACTGGACTGCTGTGCGGACATTCGTCAATGGCAGCGTTCCTAACGGAGCGCGGTGGCTCTTGCACCCATCGGTGCTGTCGTGGCCGCGCTGTTCTAGGCCCTGAGCACTCACGGGAGATCACGGAGACAAACCCCCCGCCTGGAGGAGGCGGCGTATGGGGGGCAGACAAGGCGGGGTGAGTGAATATAACGCGAAGCTTGTTGGGTGATAATTGGTACGGAGGAGAGGAGGCCGTCGGAGGAGAGCTGCCGAACGCGGAACGAGGGAGCGAGGAGCAGCGTGTTTGGGAGGAGAGAACCTTCTAGCGAAGGGGGCAGGCTCATGCCAAGGCGCCTCACACAGGGGCCAGTGTGGCTGGAGGGCAGGGAGGGAGTGGGCAGAGGGGGCCTCGCTGGGTGGCCACCGTCTCTGCGAGGGTCTCCCTGGCGTCCTTGACCTGCATTCCTGATCCTGGCTTGGCCTCAGGGATGCTCCCGACGTAAGTTCCCAGGATGGAGATAAAAACCTCTGGGCGGTGGGCCGGGGGCCGGGACGAGGAGCCCCGGGGGAGCAGGAGGGCTGTGGGTGGGCGGGAACTTGGCCACTAAGCGGGAAGCTAGTCCTGGGAAGTCTGGGGTGAAGCGGCAACTGTCCAGCCATGTGTGAGGCCCCGCCTGCTCAGACCTCACAGGCACAGGGACGGGCGTGGAGGCGAAGGAGCTCGGGGATGGCAAAGGGGCTCTAAGTCAGGCGACCTCCTGGGGTGGCCTGGTCGTGAATTCCTACGTGGGGAGGTCGCAGCGGACGGTCACGCCCCAGGCACACGACTTCTGCTGTGACAGGCTCACCTCTGCCCTGAGCCGGCCCGTGTTTCTGGGCATCAAGGTTCACACACCTTTGAAGTCAGCGGGCGCCACCCCGACAGGAGAGCACGGATCCTGTTAGTGTCCTGCAACGCTGTCCGGGCCGGGGCTCCCCGCCGCCCCGAGCTCCTTCCTCGATCCCGGACGCAGACCAGAAGCCGCAACACCGGCATATTCTCCAGAGCGTGAGATCTTTCTTCCCGACAAACGTCGTCGGCTTGGCTCAGATAACCTCTTGCAAAACTTCTCTGCAGGTTCGGACGCTTCCTTGGTCGACAAGCCCGTGGAGGCGCGAAGCCGCCGGGCTCCCGAGGGTGCAGCTGGGTCTGGCGTCTCCCGCGCCCGCACGGGCTGCGGTTTCCTGGGGCAGCGTCCTGCATGCACCCGGACTCAGCCCCACACGCAGAGCTCACTCTTCAGTCGCCATAAAGCCCACAGCGAAGGGCGGGGTCAAATGAAGGCGTCGGAGCCACAGTGACCAGCAAGGGGGCCGAACCGTGACCATGACCGTGACCGTGGACCATGCTCCGATCCCCGGGTCCAGCGGGGTTGCCGAGCTGTGACCGTGACCATGTGCAAGAACCGTGCTCCGGTCCCCAGGTCCCACTCCAGCTCTTTGTCTCTGATGAGAAGGCCAAAGCCGTGACGGCGAGGAGGAAGAGGACGGGTCTGCTGTGTCCCTGCAGAGCGGGCGGCCCCCAGCAAGGACGCAGACGTCAGGAAGGAGTCAGGAGCAGAGAGGACGTCCGTCCGCCATCCAGAGCGGCCAGGCCCGGCCAGGCTGGCCCCGGCCTCGTCTGGCAGCTCCCGGCCTTGCTCCCCGCAGCACCCCTGGACTGGACGGGCCGGGGAGGTGGGTCAGCAGCTGCGCTGACCCAGCCCGAGGGCATCCTCCCCTGCTCTGTCTTGGGTCTTCCCAGCGTTTTTAATGGTGATTCTGAACACAGTCCAACTGCTTCCTACGGCAACTCTTCTGAACCAGGGGTGGCTGGGGGCGGGGGACAAAATGAACCTGAGGAACGAGCAGAGTGTGTTAGTGCCGGCCGCAGGCAAGGCCCTGAGCGGGCTTTGCTAGAGGGGCCGGGGCCACCCTGGACTCTGGGGACACAGGGAGGGGACGGAAATTGAGCCTCAGCTCCTCTGGTCAAAGGTCGGGCGCTTTGCGTCCCCAGAGCTTCACCATTGACGTGGAGGAATCAGCCCGTTCTGTGCACACACAGCGGCCCCAGCGCTCTGGGAAGCTGTCGGCAGGACGCGCCAAGGCCGAGAAAGGGCGCGAGTGCCCTTTGCCGGGTCCGCCCTGTGCCCAGCGGGCGGCAGAGACACTCGCACAGAGGTCACGATGGCAGCGCCAGTTTCGGTGGCACTGGATTTACATACGCTTTTTCCTCTCTACGGGTTTGGAGATTCCAGAATTATTCCTAGTCGTAAGTATTTCAGGCCGCTTGGTAAGAAAGTGAAAGTCGCATCCAGGTCAGAGGTCGGGGACCCGCCCGCCCCCCGGCCGGGTTCCGCGGTCTCCGCCGTGCTCGCTCTCTTCCCGTTCAGACAAACACCCTGCGCCGTGGGCGTTGGTGTCGCTTCAGCATCTCCCGATTGTAAACGACGTGAAAACCCACCCGCCGTGCACCCTTGGGTGGTCCTGCTGCAGCTCTGTAGCACGACCCCAGGACGGAGATCTCCGCATCAAAGTGCATTCACATCGACGTGTTCGATTTTGCAGACTTGCCCTCCATCACGGTGGCTGGGTCTGAGCGCCCAGTTCCAGCGTGTGTGGGCTAATGCGGGGGTCCCTACCCCGACCGGCTGTTCTCGGACACCAGCCGGGCATCCTACGATTCCACTCGATTCTGACGCCGTCTGCCCAGAGATGGGGTCAGACCCTACAGGGTAAGGGCTCAGCCCCACGAGAACGCCCTCCCCCACTTCAGAAAGTCCAGGTTGTCTCCTGTGTTTGTGATTGACCGGCTATAGATGGGAGGTTCTCGATGAATTTGCTAGAGTGGCTCACAGAACTCAGAGAGTCATGTTACTCACTGGATCACCTGTTTATTATACAAGCATGTGACTTGGGGTCAGGCGGGGGAAGAGATGCTCAGGGCCAGGTGTCGGGAGAGGGTACAGAGCTCCCCGGCCTCTCTGAGTGGGCCACTGTCCCCATCCACAAGTCCACGTGGTCACCAACCTGGCAGTTCCCTGAACCTGTCCTGTTGGGTGTTTATTCAGTACGTAGGCACGATTGATCAGCTCATTGGCCACTGGCGATTAATTCAACCTCCGGCCCCTCTCCCTCCCGAAAGATCGGGGGTGGGACCGAAAGTTCCCACCCTCTTATCAGAAGGTGGTTCCCGTGGCCACCTGGCCCCATCCTTAGGCGACCGAGGTGCTTTCCAAAAGTCACCTGATCTCAGAAACTCAGGTGAGGTTGAAAGGGATTCGTTATGAATATCACCTTAATCTCTCACCGCTTAGGGAACCCCACGGGTTTTCGGAGGTCTGCCCAGAAATGGGGACGAGGACCAAACACGTGCTCCTTCCTCCGCCCCCGCCACGTTCCATGAGGGGAGACGTAGCCCTGTGTATACTTCCCCATCCAATCGGAGGACGCTCTCTCGTTCTAACTTGCATTTCTGTGTTCATAAGTGAGACGAGACACGCTCCTTCGTGGCCATGTGTGTTTCTCCGGTGAAGTCAAGTTCTTTGCCTTTCCTTCTATTTTTAGCACCTTTTTATTATTGACTTAAACTAGCTGCTTCTAGACAGAGGAGAGTAACAGTCTAACTGCCGTGTATTTGCAAATACTCCCATCTCCAAATATGGCTTTCTTTACGGGTTTAAGGAATGAGTACCACTTCTCCCGTAGGCACCCTGGACTGCTGGCCAGCTAAGAAAGGAGGTATCCCTTGTAATAGAAAAGTTTAAAAAGAAAAAAAAAAAAAGAAAGAAGTGACCTAAATTTCCAGAGATTGGGGCTGACTCATTAAATTGTGGCACATTTGCTGAAGGGAAGGTCAAGGACGATAATTATGACAAGTGCACAGAGTCTGAGAAAGTTCCGGTCCCTCCAGGGACGACGTGGAATCCACGGAGGCAGGCAGGCTGCACACGAGCTGCGTCGCCTGCGCCCGCGTGGGGTCGGGGGCCTGCCCCCGAGCGTGCTCGCCAGCGTGACGCACCCTGGAAACCGCAGAGGGTCGGCCATCTGGGAGGAGACCGTGAAACGGCCGTTCTGGGCGCCGTTTTCAAAACATTTGTCTAATGCCGTGATGTTTTTTTTTGACATAAAATTGGGAAAAGAAGAAGCGTCAACGTGATAAAGTTAGCGTGGACGAACAGCCTCCTCCCGCTTTGTCGGAGCGGCTGGGGAGAGGAACACACCTGCTCTACAGGGGAGGACGCCGTGACCCCCGGGGCTGAGACACGAAGTCACTTTACGGACGCGGACGTGGTGTGGAGCGAGGCGGAGGGCCCTCGCTGGCCCCCTTGTCCCTTCCCGTGCACAGTGACGGCCTCCCAGCCCTGCCCCGGCCTCTTCCGCCCAGTTCCCTGGCTTCCCGCCTGGTCCCCTACTTGCCCGTTGACTCTCTCATGCTTCTCACGTGTGCGTCCCCAGACCTAGTGGGCTGATCTGCCGGTGCCACGTCCCGGGACGGCCTCGCTGGGGACTCCCTCACAGCGCGGCGCACCAGGCATCTGTCGCCTGCCCTGTCCTCCTCTGCTCCCAGCCCCTGAAGACAACAGCCACGTGCTGTCACGGCCATGGCTTTGTGCCTCGTTTCATCTGAGAGAACGTCCCTCCTTCTCTCCGACCCTTGATCACCTCTTCTTAAGATACGTTAAGGCGTCACCGTCATGCCACCACCTTCTCTGAGTCCCCAGATCTCTGGGTCAGGACGGGGAGCTCCTCGCTGGGTCCCCAAGACCAAGCACACCGCTGTGATCCCCGCCGTGTGGGCCTGGACGATTCACGAACCCTCCCTGAGCCTGGGTCCTGATTGATGGGATGGGGTGACAGCAGCTGGCCCAGAGCACCTGAAGGTTGGTCGGGAGCCTGGGAAGATGCGTGAAAATCTGTAAGCCAGGGCCTGGCGTGCGGTGGCAGCGTGGGGCTGGAATGGCTCCCGTGTGGACCGGCAGCCCTGCTGTAGCAGGTGGCCTGGGGGCCATATCTACACCTGCCCTCCCTGCTAAATTATGACCTCGTGAAGGGACGCTGAGTCATGGGGTCTTTCTGACAGGGGCCGGCCCTCCACCCGGGGCTGGGTGGCCGGTCACCGTCCCGTTGGCGAGTGCCTCTGTGTGACTGAGCAGCCAGCATTCCTTGTATAGAGCTCATGGCCCGTGCTGAATTTTTGACCTTGGCTCAGCATTAAAGCCAGCACTAAGGGCCAGCCGCGCACACTGGCGCCTCTGGCTGCCACGGTTTTCCTGGGTCCTGAAGGGAAAGGGCCGCCTCTCGCTGACCCGGGAGGAGCACGCTTCCTGTCTGCCACCCCCACAACCCATGGCGGAGACGCACACACGCACAGGCCACCAGGCCCCAGTGGCCAGGCTCCAGAGCCGCGAGTGACCGGCCTCAGCTGCAGAGAAGCCAGGCGGCCTCTGCGTGAGGGACCCTGGGGCTGACCCTTCCCCGTCCCCGCACGCAGACTGTCCAACGTCTCTCCACCAAGGCCTGACGCCCCGGCCCCGTCTGTCACACAGACCAGCGCCGGCCGGGGCTGTGTCACACTGCTGGGCCACAAGTGGGCGCTTCACCTGCAAAGGCTTCTGAGGGGCCTCGGCTGGCCCCTCAGGCCAGTGCCCCCGTGAGGGACGCCCAGCTCACTGGAGAGCGACAGAGGGCGCCCCGGGCAGGGGCTCCAGGCCCCTCGGCTGCACAAAGACCCGGCTCCCTCCTGACTGCATTCCTTGCCATGGGGGGTGGCGAAGTGAGGCCACAGGGTGGCCACCTTTATGGCGAGAGGGACGAAGGACGTGTCATGGAGACCTGCAGGGTCTGACGGTGGCAGAGGGGGGCGGCGCGGGGCTTCGGATGCTCAGGGCCCGGGACCTGGGGACGAGTCACAATCTGCCACCGGAAGCAGTGGCTCACCACCGAGCCCCCGTTTCTGTGAGTGTCTCTCGGCTGCCCGTCACCTAAGTTCTTTGGCAAGTGGGGGGAAGGCCACCGCCAGATGCCAGCCTGACAGGCTGGCGCCTCTTCGCTTGGGCCCCTGGGGTGGGTGCCGGAGGTCACCGACTGCACGGGACAGTGGCCGCATTCTCAGTCAGCGTGCAGGCTGCTCCGAGAACCCAAGTGACGTCTGCCCCGGGCCTGGCTCAGGAGGGAGCCTGCTGTGGTCCACGAATCCACTGTCACCGGAAGTTTGGCGCAGAAGCCTGATTCTCTCTCAGTCCTGGACCCGAAGGCTCGCGAGCAGTGTGTAGCGTCGGCCCTACCGTTCCAAGTTCACCGCGAGCTTCTTAAAGAGAAGGGTCGTGTCCCATTTATTGTGGTGGCCTCCGCAGTGCTCGGAATGCTTTTAAAATATGCCCAATGCTAGTTCTAGGGGCCAGAGCTGGTTTACGTTTTAGTGAAACAGACACTTCCACGAACTCGGAGTCCGACTGTGGCCTCTCGTAGTTTGTGATTCATTTCTTGAGCGCCTGCCAATCTGAGTGTGCAGGAAGTTCCCTGTCTTGTTTCCTGGTAGAGTCCCTCACCCTCCCACGTGCCCAAACCCGAAGGTTTATGAGGGTCAAAGGGAGGAGAGGGCGGGGCTCCTGTCAGCTCGTTCCTTCTATTGCTTCCCAGAAAAACAAGTAAATTCACCCCAAGTGTCCCTCCCCCAACGTGTGCGACAGTACATTTTGTAACTTGCAGATGATGGGAAAAAGATCTTAACTGTAGGAAAATCCTGGTCCTTTTTCCCATCATTCTTAGCCGTTAAGCCATTAGTGACGTTTGCGATTTAAGTAATTTGGGTCTGAGAGCCATGCGACGTGGGCAATGCCCCAGAGCCATCACCCGGGTGTCCCCCAGACAGTGGCTTTAGAGAGCAGTGTCCCGGGAGACCCAGCTGTCCGCTGCCTCCCCTCAGAAGGGTCCTTCTCGACTGTGACATTCGTGACTGCTGCTCTGCGGGGGTCGTGACTGCCGGCTGTCATCACAAGCCCCCACTGCAAGGGGCTTCCCCCTCCTGCTCCCTCTCTGGTTCCTGCCCCTGGCCTGCTTCCCTGAGCTCCCTCGAACCCCTGCATTCCCGTGCTGTGTTCCCTGCATGCTCTGGCCCTGGAGGAGGCTCTGGGTCAGTCCCAGCCATGCCGGCCCTGGCCTTGGGGGCTCGCCCACCCCCGCCACCCAAAACCGAGGAGAGTAAAAGCACTCTTCTTGGCCAGTTTGAGCCGGAGGAGCCTGAAGTTGTCCAGAGAAGCTTTTACTAAGAAATTAAGTAGGATGGGACATGGACGGAATCAACGGTCTGGCCAGCGTGGGCACGTGAGCTCGCTGTGGCCTGGGAGCACCCCCCGGGCCTCCGAACCTCGGGACCTGGCCCAGATTCAGACCATAGCGCACAGATGCTCACTGAGCAGGGATCAGATGGAGTGCCGGGCCACGAGCCGGGAGCTGGGGTTGGGGCAGAGCCGTGTGGGGCTGGGCCCTGCTCTGATGAGCTCATAGGCAGAGAGGAGGAAGGTAAGCACTAGCTCTAGTGGAGGTTTGCAAAAAGCTCCATCAGTAAATAAGACAGGCAGAATTCTCCCAAACCGGGACTTATATTCTGGTGGGGAGACAAACAACAAACACTCGCTTGGGACTTATATTATGGTAGGGAGATGGACAATAAACAATAGATGTATAATGCCAGGGCAGAGATAAGATCTTCCAAGGAAACAGCGAAGCTGCGCAGGAGGACGGAGGGCTCCTCAGACTGCCGTTTTAGGAATTACGGTCAGAGAAGGCATCACGGGGGAGGTGACATGTGACAAGAGACATGAATCAGCTGAAGGAGGAGAATTGCTCGAAAGGAGAGCCATCCAGGCTGCGGCGCAGCCGCGGGGGAGGCCAGAGTCAGACGGTGCTGGCCCAGGAGACGGTGGAGAAGGGGCAGAAGAACAGGCAGGGACCAGAGTGGGCCAGATTTGCAGTATCTGGGGTTTGATTCTAAGTGTGACGAAAGCCACCAGAGGGTCAAAAGCTGTGGACGGGCCTCAGATGACCCGGATGCAGGCGACGCGTGTAGGAGGCCAGGCCGTCTATCGTCGGGGCCCGACCAGTGGGCCTGGGGTCCGAGTCCAGCTCTCACTTGCTGGGTGCATTGCTTCCTGGCCTCGGGGTTCTGCTCTGTCGAATGGGCTGACAGGGCGTCTGCCAGGAGCACGTGGCGAAAGGCGTCCAAAGCAGTTCGCCACACGCTGTGACCACCCGTGCCTTTCCCCCTCCCGTCCTGGCCTCTCGAATCTGCTGCTAACACACGGCCAGACTTTGCAACGGCCATGGGAGAACCCTGCACTTTGCTTCCCGTGGGACGAGCGCCGGCTTGTTGTTGCCATGGCACTTGTGATTTTTCCCCTTGGGAACGGCGGTCTAATAATTGCCAGAGAGGCCTTTTTAGAGCAAGTTGAACCCTCTAAACAAAATTTCTGCTCCCACAGCAAGGCAGACAGCAGTTTCCCTCCCGAGACAATGCCAAGTAATGGCCTCCAGCTGCTGGGAGGGGACGCTGGCCAGCTTCCTCTGACGAGAGTCGCCTGGGGCACAGCGTGACCTTCCAGCAATGAAGTCCCATCCTGCTGACCATCAGCCAAAGCGGGTGCTGGCTTCCCCGTGTGTGCACAGAACATCCCTTTCAAAGGCTATCTCCCTGGCGACCAGCCGTCCACGTTCACGTGACGTCGGCACGGGGCGTAGTGTACTGTGGCTACATACACAGCGGGGCGGGGCGGGGTGGGGTTGTCACTGCTGTGTTCTAATGTAAATTTGCTGTCCCTCCTTCTTATAAGCACGCAGTAGGAGACAACGCCGGCCAGCAAAACTTTCAATTGTCTTTGGGACGGTGGTGTGGGCCACACGATAAGCAAGCGTGTTCGGAAAACAGATTCGAGCTTTTCACCTCCGAGGTGCCCAACACACTTGTTTTGATAATGCAGAACACGGTTCCCCAAATGCTGTCCTTTCTCAAACAGGGCCACTGACTGTCACTTAACACCCCGGGTGTGTTGGAACCTTTCACCGCAAGTGACCGAATCGCGACTCAGACGGAAGCAGAGGCACCACTTTGACTCATGACGAAAACGTCCAGCGGTGGGTCTGGCATCAGACGTCAGCGATCCTGGGCCTTAGTCTGTCTGTCTGTCTGTCTGTCTGTCGTCTGCCCTCCTTCCAGGGGGCTTTCCCCGAGTGGTCAGTGTCAGGGCTGGCTGGCTGCCAAGAGCGCACATCCCACCGGCCCTGGAACCAAAGCAGAAAGAGAGGAACCTCCTGAGAACTCAGTGGAAGGCCCCGGAGAAACCCTGGGTCCGGCGTGAGTCACCTCGGCGGGGACCTGGGTGCCCTGACCAGTCACATCCCGAGCGAGAATACGCATGAGTCACACGCTGAATATCCTCAGCGTATTTCGTCTTAGAATGGTTTCGGGTTCGCAGCAAACGCGTAAAGTCCGCAGGCAGAGTCCCCACCTCTCACGCGCTTCCCACTGCCCACGGGTGGCATGCTCATCACAACTAACGGACCGACACTGAGGTCTGCCGTTTATTCGGATTTTCTTGGTTTTTCTCTAACGCCCCTGTCCCGTCCCAGAATCCCACTAGTCATCATGTCTCCTTGGGTGCCTCCCGGCTGTGACCACTTCTCAGACTTTCCTGGCTCTCGATGACCATGACAGTTTCGATGAGTGCTGGTCCGCCGCTTCGTGGGCTGTCCCTCCGCTGGTTTTCCCACGGTTAGACGGGCGGGAAGGTCGGAAGACCACGGGGCCGACATGCCCTCATCACATCCGATCCAGGATGCGTGCCGCCAACACCACCTATCACTGCGACGTCGACCCTGACCACCTCACCTCGCAGGTACTCTTCCCCGCTGCCCACACTGTCCTGTTAGGGAGGAAGTCACCACGCACAGCCCACCCCCAAGGAGCGGCCTGGCCTGGAGGGCCGAGCATCTGCATAAGTCCTGAGTTCTTCTGCCTGGGAAATTTGTCTCCTCCCCAAAGTGCCTGCTCGTTCGGCCATTTGTCTGCATCGGCATGGACTCGCGGGGATTTATTTCATTCTTGGGCTCCATTCCAACACCACTTTGTTTATCTCCTTGCTCAGACTGGTCCAGCTCTGGCCCCAGGAAGCTCTTTCCATCGGCTCGTGTCCCTCTGACGTTCACTCATCGCGCGATGTTCCTTGTCTTTCTTTTCTTTCCATCTTTAGCATTTCCTGACTTGCACCACACTCCATTCCAGGCTCATCCCGCACGCTCCTGCCCTCGCCGCAGAGTCAGCCGTTTCTCCGGGAGCCCTGGTCCCTTTGACTGGAGGGCGAGGTCAGAAGCCGTCTGGTGACAGGCGTGCTCCTGCCACGAGGCGTCGTCGCTTCTCCAGACATACGCCTCTGCTGACGGCACGAGACAATGCGCGCAGTGCCTCCCCGTTCGTGCGCACGTCGGTGCTCGTTTCCACAGACGCCCCGTGTCCACGCGAAGTCACGAGGGGTCATCCTGGCGCTTCCGGCTCTAATGCATGACCATGCGGCTGGTTCCAGCCCCTGCTCCCGCTCACCCACCCCACCCGCTCCGCCAGCGGAGAGCTGGTTGCCCCGTCCACCGTCTGGTACTTAATTGTCCAGTGCCACCCCCCGGGTGCTGTTGTTGAACAGCAGGTTAGGGGCAGGTGGCCCTTAGGGCCTGGCCACCTGGATGCAGAGGTGAGGAAGGGCCACGGGGGGGGGGAGACATCCGACCCTGCATTTCCAGCTGGGGCAGCTGGCTGGGTGACCCGTGGGCTCTGTGAACTGCCCCGCCCCTGGCTCCAGGACCAGCCACACAGCAGCCCAGGCCCCCCGCCCCGGGCGGAGGCCGAGGCTCAGCAGTGCTTCAGGTGTTAACCTTCTGCCGTGAAGTTCACGGACAGCTGAGCCGCTTCTCTGCAGTGCTTGATAACGGGCCGGGACAGACAGACGCTCGCCCGCCTCCCAGCACGGTGGAGCGTGGGGACTGCAGAAAGGCAGACAGGAAGGATGCGTCCACGAGCCCCTCGGGCGTGGGAGGCAGGCAGCACACACAGCTCCACGAACCGTCCGAGGCAGGGGAAAGCGTGAACACTCCGGGCGAGGGGGCGTGAGGAGCGAAAAGCTCCACGCCCTACTCGGGAAGTTAATTTGAATTAAGCTGTGAACCTCTTGATGGATGCCCAAGGTCAAAGGGCAACTTCGAAGCGGAGTGCCCTCCTCCTGCCCTTCCTCCAGGGACCTGCCCGGTCGAGCGGTCCCCGGTCTGACCCAGGTAGCTCGGGATTCTGCCTGGAGAAAGCGGTGCCTTCATGGCAGTGTTTGGCTTGGGGTCTGCTCCTGGAACAATGTCCCCCGGGACAGGCCCGAAGACCGACTGTCACTCTGCCCCCCGCCCCTCTGATGCCTGGGTCTGCGGCTTTGGAGCGACCCTGACGGCCGTGGCCGTGGCTGTTGCTGAGCTGCGGCTGTGGCCAGGAGCCCCTGCCCAGGCCTTGCGGGTCAGCAGAGCTGGCTTGAGCATTTGGCTCCAGCAGCCCCCACTCCAACCGCCGGGGCGTGGGCGGAGGCCCCTGCGACCTGACCCGGACGCCGGTGTTGTTGACACGTGAGCTGTCATCCCCCCCACCCCGCGCCTCTCCACAGGTGGCGACACATCACCTCGTTGTTACGTGGTCCTTCCCCCGGGACGAGACACT
>NW_024355205.1:37976519-38012242 GCF_902729225.1 Pteropus medius | reverse complement strand
GAGCGGCTGGGGAGAGGAACACACCTGCTCTACAGGGGAGGACGCCGTGACCCCCGGGGCTGAGACACGAAGTCACTTTACGGACGCGGACGTGGTGTGGAGCGAGGCGGAGGGCCCTCGCTGGCCCCCTTGTCCCTTCCCGTGCACAGTGACGGCCTCCCAGCCCTGCCCCGGCCTCTTCCGCCCAGTTCCCTGGCTTCCCGCCTGGTCCCCTACTTGCCCGTTGACTCTCTCATGCTTCTCACGTGTGCGTCCCCAGACCTAGTGGGCTGATCTGCCGGTGCCACGTCCCGGGACGGCCTCGCTGGGGACTCCCTCACAGCGCGGCGCACCAGGCATCTGTCGCCTGCCCTGTCCTCCTCTGCTCCCAGCCCCTGAAGACAACAGCCACGTGCTGTCACGGCCATGGCTTTGTGCCTCGTTTCATCTGAGAGAACGTCCCTCCTTCTCTCCGACCCTTGATCACCTCTTCTTAAGATACGTTAAGGCGTCACCGTCATGCCACCACCTTCTCTGAGTCCCCAGATCTCTGGGTCAGGACGGGGAGCTCCTCGCTGGGTCCCCAAGACCAAGCACACCGCTGTGATCCCCGCCGTGTGGGCCTGGACGATTCACGAACCCTCCCTGAGCCTGGGTCCTGATTGATGGGATGGGGTGACAGCAGCTGGCCCAGAGCACCTGAAGGTTGGTCGGGAGCCTGGGAAGATGCGTGAAAATCTGTAAGCCAGGGCCTGGCGTGCGGTGGCAGCGTGGGGCTGGAATGGCTCCCGTGTGGACCGGCAGCCCTGCTGTAGCAGGTGGCCTGGGGGCCATATCTACACCTGCCCTCCCTGCTAAATTATGACCTCGTGAAGGGACGCTGAGTCATGGGGTCTTTCTGACAGGGGCCGGCCCTCCACCCGGGGCTGGGTGGCCGGTCACCGTCCCGTTGGCGAGTGCCTCTGTGTGACTGAGCAGCCAGCATTCCTTGTATAGAGCTCATGGCCCGTGCTGAATTTTTGACCTTGGCTCAGCATTAAAGCCAGCACTAAGGGCCAGCCGCGCACACTGGCGCCTCTGGCTGCCACGGTTTTCCTGGGTCCTGAAGGGAAAGGGCCGCCTCTCGCTGACCCGGGAGGAGCACGCTTCCTGTCTGCCACCCCCACAACCCATGGCGGAGACGCACACACGCACAGGCCACCAGGCCCCAGTGGCCAGGCTCCAGAGCCGCGAGTGACCGGCCTCAGCTGCAGAGAAGCCAGGCGGCCTCTGCGTGAGGGACCCTGGGGCTGACCCTTCCCCGTCCCCGCACGCAGACTGTCCAACGTCTCTCCACCAAGGCCTGACGCCCCGGCCCCGTCTGTCACACAGACCAGCGCCGGCCGGGGCTGTGTCACACTGCTGGGCCACAAGTGGGCGCTTCACCTGCAAAGGCTTCTGAGGGGCCTCGGCTGGCCCCTCAGGCCAGTGCCCCCGTGAGGGACGCCCAGCTCACTGGAGAGCGACAGAGGGCGCCCCGGGCAGGGGCTCCAGGCCCCTCGGCTGCACAAAGACCCGGCTCCCTCCTGACTGCATTCCTTGCCATGGGGGGTGGCGAAGTGAGGCCACAGGGTGGCCACCTTTATGGCGAGAGGGACGAAGGACGTGTCATGGAGACCTGCAGGGTCTGACGGTGGCAGAGGGGGGCGGCGCGGGGCTTCGGATGCTCAGGGCCCGGGACCTGGGGACGAGTCACAATCTGCCACCGGAAGCAGTGGCTCACCACCGAGCCCCCGTTTCTGTGAGTGTCTCTCGGCTGCCCGTCACCTAAGTTCTTTGGCAAGTGGGGGGAAGGCCACCGCCAGATGCCAGCCTGACAGGCTGGCGCCTCTTCGCTTGGGCCCCTGGGGTGGGTGCCGGAGGTCACCGACTGCACGGGACAGTGGCCGCATTCTCAGTCAGCGTGCAGGCTGCTCCGAGAACCCAAGTGACGTCTGCCCCGGGCCTGGCTCAGGAGGGAGCCTGCTGTGGTCCACGAATCCACTGTCACCGGAAGTTTGGCGCAGAAGCCTGATTCTCTCTCAGTCCTGGACCCGAAGGCTCGCGAGCAGTGTGTAGCGTCGGCCCTACCGTTCCAAGTTCACCGCGAGCTTCTTAAAGAGAAGGGTCGTGTCCCATTTATTGTGGTGGCCTCCGCAGTGCTCGGAATGCTTTTAAAATATGCCCAATGCTAGTTCTAGGGGCCAGAGCTGGTTTACGTTTTAGTGAAACAGACACTTCCACGAACTCGGAGTCCGACTGTGGCCTCTCGTAGTTTGTGATTCATTTCTTGAGCGCCTGCCAATCTGAGTGTGCAGGAAGTTCCCTGTCTTGTTTCCTGGTAGAGTCCCTCACCCTCCCACGTGCCCAAACCCGAAGGTTTATGAGGGTCAAAGGGAGGAGAGGGCGGGGCTCCTGTCAGCTCGTTCCTTCTATTGCTTCCCAGAAAAACAAGTAAATTCACCCCAAGTGTCCCTCCCCCAACGTGTGCGACAGTACATTTTGTAACTTGCAGATGATGGGAAAAAGATCTTAACTGTAGGAAAATCCTGGTCCTTTTTCCCATCATTCTTAGCCGTTAAGCCATTAGTGACGTTTGCGATTTAAGTAATTTGGGTCTGAGAGCCATGCGACGTGGGCAATGCCCCAGAGCCATCACCCGGGTGTCCCCCAGACAGTGGCTTTAGAGAGCAGTGTCCCGGGAGACCCAGCTGTCCGCTGCCTCCCCTCAGAAGGGTCCTTCTCGACTGTGACATTCGTGACTGCTGCTCTGCGGGGGTCGTGACTGCCGGCTGTCATCACAAGCCCCCACTGCAAGGGGCTTCCCCCTCCTGCTCCCTCTCTGGTTCCTGCCCCTGGCCTGCTTCCCTGAGCTCCCTCGAACCCCTGCATTCCCGTGCTGTGTTCCCTGCATGCTCTGGCCCTGGAGGAGGCTCTGGGTCAGTCCCAGCCATGCCGGCCCTGGCCTTGGGGGCTCGCCCACCCCCGCCACCCAAAACCGAGGAGAGTAAAAGCACTCTTCTTGGCCAGTTTGAGCCGGAGGAGCCTGAAGTTGTCCAGAGAAGCTTTTACTAAGAAATTAAGTAGGATGGGACATGGACGGAATCAACGGTCTGGCCAGCGTGGGCACGTGAGCTCGCTGTGGCCTGGGAGCACCCCCCGGGCCTCCGAACCTCGGGACCTGGCCCAGATTCAGACCATAGCGCACAGATGCTCACTGAGCAGGGATCAGATGGAGTGCCGGGCCACGAGCCGGGAGCTGGGGTTGGGGCAGAGCCGTGTGGGGCTGGGCCCTGCTCTGATGAGCTCATAGGCAGAGAGGAGGAAGGTAAGCACTAGCTCTAGTGGAGGTTTGCAAAAAGCTCCATCAGTAAATAAGACAGGCAGAATTCTCCCAAACCGGGACTTATATTCTGGTGGGGAGACAAACAACAAACACTCGCTTGGGACTTATATTATGGTAGGGAGATGGACAATAAACAATAGATGTATAATGCCAGGGCAGAGATAAGATCTTCCAAGGAAACAGCGAAGCTGCGCAGGAGGACGGAGGGCTCCTCAGACTGCCGTTTTAGGAATTACGGTCAGAGAAGGCATCACGGGGGAGGTGACATGTGACAAGAGACATGAATCAGCTGAAGGAGGAGAATTGCTCGAAAGGAGAGCCATCCAGGCTGCGGCGCAGCCGCGGGGGAGGCCAGAGTCAGACGGTGCTGGCCCAGGAGACGGTGGAGAAGGGGCAGAAGAACAGGCAGGGACCAGAGTGGGCCAGATTTGCAGTATCTGGGGTTTGATTCTAAGTGTGACGAAAGCCACCAGAGGGTCAAAAGCTGTGGACGGGCCTCAGATGACCCGGATGCAGGCGACGCGTGTAGGAGGCCAGGCCGTCTATCGTCGGGGCCCGACCAGTGGGCCTGGGGTCCGAGTCCAGCTCTCACTTGCTGGGTGCATTGCTTCCTGGCCTCGGGGTTCTGCTCTGTCGAATGGGCTGACAGGGCGTCTGCCAGGAGCACGTGGCGAAAGGCGTCCAAAGCAGTTCGCCACACGCTGTGACCACCCGTGCCTTTCCCCCTCCCGTCCTGGCCTCTCGAATCTGCTGCTAACACACGGCCAGACTTTGCAACGGCCATGGGAGAACCCTGCACTTTGCTTCCCGTGGGACGAGCGCCGGCTTGTTGTTGCCATGGCACTTGTGATTTTTCCCCTTGGGAACGGCGGTCTAATAATTGCCAGAGAGGCCTTTTTAGAGCAAGTTGAACCCTCTAAACAAAATTTCTGCTCCCACAGCAAGGCAGACAGCAGTTTCCCTCCCGAGACAATGCCAAGTAATGGCCTCCAGCTGCTGGGAGGGGACGCTGGCCAGCTTCCTCTGACGAGAGTCGCCTGGGGCACAGCGTGACCTTCCAGCAATGAAGTCCCATCCTGCTGACCATCAGCCAAAGCGGGTGCTGGCTTCCCCATGTGTGCACAGAACATCCCTTTCAAAGGCTATCTCCCTGGCGACCAGCCGTCCACGTTCACGTGACGTCGGCACGGGGCGTAGTGTACTGTGGCTACATACACAGCGGGGCGGGGCGGGGTGGGGTTGTCACTGCTGTGTTCTAATGTAAATTTGCTGTCCCTCCTTCTTATAAGCACGCAGTAGGAGACAACGCCGGCCAGCAAAACTTTCAATTGTCTTTGGGACGGTGGTGTGGGCCACACGATAAGCAAGCGTGTTCGGAAAACAGATTCGAGCTTTTCACCTCCGAGGTGCCCAACACACTTGTTTTGATAATGCAGAACACGGTTCCCCAAATGCTGTCCTTTCTCAAACAGGGCCACTGACTGTCACTTAACACCCCGGGTGTGTTGGAACCTTTCACCGCAAGTGACCGAATCGCGACTCAGACGGAAGCAGAGGCACCACTTTGACTCATGACGAAAACGTCCAGCGGTGGGTCTGGCATCAGACGTCAGCGATCCTGGGCCTTAGTCTGTCTGTCTGTCTGTCTGTCTGTCGTCTGCCCTCCTTCCAGGGGGCTTTCCCCGAGTGGTCAGTGTCAGGGCTGGCTGGCTGCCAAGAGCGCACATCCCACCGGCCCTGGAACCAAAGCAGAAAGAGAGGAACCTCCTGAGAACTCAGTGGAAGGCCCCGGAGAAAATGCTGGGTCCGGCGTGAGTCACCTCGGCGGGGACCTGGGTGCCCTGACCAGTCACATCCCGAGCGAGAATACGCATGAGTCACACGCTGAATATCCTCAGCGTATTTCGTCTTAGAATGGTTTCGGGTTCGCAGCAAACGCGTAAAGTCCGCAGGCAGAGTCCCCACCTCTCACGCGCTTCCCACTGCCCACGGGTGGCATGCTCATCACAACTAACGGACCGACACTGAGGTCTGCCGTTTATTCGGATTTTCTTGGTTTTTCTCTAACGCCCCTGTCCCGTCCCAGAATCCCACTAGTCATCATGTCTCCTTGGGTGCCTCCCGGCTGTGACCACTTCTCAGACTTTCCTGGCTCTCGATGACCATGACAGTTTCGATGAGTGCTGGTCCGCCGCTTCGTGGGCTGTCCTGTCCTCCTGGAGCCTTCCACATAGATTGGGGTTGGTCAAAGACTACTGGGCTGACATGCCCTTCATCACATCCGATCCAGGATGCGTGCCGCCAACACCACCTATCACTGCGACGTCGACCCTGACCACCTCACCTCGCAGGTACTCTTCCCCGCTGCCCACACTGTCCTGTTAGGGAGGAAGTCACCACGCACAGCCCACCCCCAAGGAGCGG
The DNA here is from genome assembly GCF_902729225.1 of Pteropus medius. Lineage (NCBI taxonomy): Eukaryota > Metazoa > Chordata > Mammalia > Chiroptera > Pteropodidae > Pteropus > Pteropus medius. Next base: position 38,006,475 of record NW_024355205.1, on the reverse strand, counting down.
CCTGGCCTGGAGGGCCGAGCATCTGCATAAGTCCTGAGTTCTTCTGCCTGGGAAATTTGTCTCCTCCCCAAAGTGCCTGCTCGTTCGGCCATTTGTCTGCATCGGCATGGACTCGCGGGGATTTATTTCATTCTTGGGCTCCATTCCAACACCACTTTGTTTATCTCCTTGCTCAGACTGGTCCAGCTCTGGCCCCAGGAAGCTCTTTCCATCGGCTCGTGTCCCTCTGACGTTCACTCATCGCGCGATGTTCCTTGTCTTTCTTTTCTTTCCATCTTTAGCATTTCCTGACTTTCTGGCACCACACTCCATTCCAGGCTCATCCCGCACGCTCCTGCCCTCGCCGCAGAGTCAGCCGTTTCTCCGGGAGCCCTGGTCCCTTTGACTGGAGGGCGAGGTCAGAAGCCGTCTGGTGACAGGCGTGCTCCTGCCACGAGGCGTCGTCGCTTCTCCAGACATACGCCTCTGCTGACGGCACGAGACAATGCGCGCAGTGCCTCCCCGTTCGTGCGCACGTCGGTGCTCGTTTCCACAGACGCCCCGTGTCCACGCGAAGTCACGAGGGGTCATCCTGGCGCTTCCGGCTCTAATGCATGACCATGCGGCTGGTTCCAGCCCCTGCTCCCGCTCACCCACCCCACCCGCTCCGCCAGCGGAGAGCTGGTTGCCCCGTCCACCGTCTGGTACTTAATTGTCCAGTGCCACCCCCCGGGTGCTGTTGTTGAACAGCAGGTTAGGGGCAGGTGGCCCTTAGGGCCTGGCCACCTGGATGCAGAGGTGAGGAAGGGCCACGGGGGGGGGGAGACATCCGACCCTGCATTTCCAGCTGGGGCAGCTGGCTGGGTGACCCGTGGGCTCTGTGAACTGCCCCGCCCCTGGCTCCAGGACCAGCCACACAGCAGCCCAGGCCCCCCGCCCCGGGCGGAGGCCGAGGCTCAGCAGTGCTTCAGGTGTTAACCTTCTGCCGTGAAGTTCACGGACAGCTGAGCCGCTTCTCTGCAGTGCTTGATAACGGGCCGGGACAGACAGACGCTCGCCCGCCTCCCAGCACGGTGGAGCGTGGGGACTGCAGAAAGGCAGACAGGAAGGATGCGTCCACGAGCCCCTCGGGCGTGGGAGGCAGGCAGCACACACAGCTCCACGAACCGTCCGAGGCAGGGGAAAGCGTGAACACTCCGGGCGAGGGGGCGTGAGGAGCGAAAAGCTCCACGCCCTACTCGGGAAGTTAATTTGAATTAAGCTGTGAACCTCTTGATGGATGCCCAAGGTCAAAGGGCAACTTCGAAGCGGAGTGCCCTCCTCCTGCCCTTCCTCCAGGGACCTGCCCGGTCGAGCGGTCCCCGGTCTGACCCAGGTAGCTCGGGATTCTGCCTGGAGAAAGCGGTGCCTTCATGGCAGTGTTTGGCTTGGGGTCTGCTCCTGGAACAATGTCCCCCGGGACAGGCCCGAAGACCGACTGTCACTCTGCCCCCCGCCCCTCTGATGCCTGGGTCTGCGGCTTTGGAGCGACCCTGACGGCCGTGGCCGTGGCTGTTGCTGAGCTGCGGCTGTGGCCAGGAGCCCCTGCCCAGGCCTTGCGGGTCAGCAGAGCTGGCTTGAGCATTTGGCTCCAGCAGCCCCCACTCCAACCGCCGGGGCGTGGGCGGAGGCCCCTGCGACCTGACCCGGACGCCGGTGTTGTTGACACGTGAGCTGTCATCCCCCCCACCCCGCGCCTCTCCACAGGTAGCTATCACTTTCGTTGCTGTCACGTGGTCCTTCCCCTGGGACGAGACACTGGACGATCAGAATTTGCGGGGCGGTCACAGAGCCCGGTGGTGACAGGTCTGGGAAGGGGACGTGGGCCGGCAGGCGGCTTTCCTCGCGTGTGCGTGCACGTGTGTGTGTGAAGCCCCACGCGTGAGCCCAGCTAGCCACAGTGGGACCGCGACGCGAACCCGCCCTCGACGCTCGCGCCGCGTCCGGGGCCCGTTCCAGCCTCCCCGCGGCCTTCGTGTGGACGACACCCGCTTCCCATCATTCCGCAGCCCAGCTCGATCCCGCTAGGAGCTGCCGTTACCGAGCTCGTGGGCTTGACGGGATGATGTGCCCGGTGAAAATAATCCCGGCCCCGCAGTCCCACGTTAGCCGTTATTTGTCCCGGGCGACAGGCTGGTTTCACACACTGTCCTTCCACGCGCTTCCCGGCTTCCGAAAGGAGAAGAAATGGCACACAGCTGGGAGGCGAGCCCGCTGGACGAGAAATGGTGTGCAAGGCTCCTTCAGACACGCTCCTTGGCCGAGCGCGCTGTTGGTAGTGTTGTTAGTGTGTCGCACGAGAGCGCGTCACCGTGGTGTTAGGGTCGCAGGGCAAGGGGACAGCCAGGCGCCTCCGTGGACGGTCACCCTGCAGCCCCCTGACCGCGCGGGGCCGGCTGCGTGTTTGTGGACAGAGCTTCGATGGATCAGCCGCGGGGAGGAAGGAGAAACGTCTCCAAGTGAACGAGACGAGAACCAGAGAGCGGGCGCCGGAGTCCGCGGTGCTCTGGTCTCTGCTCTGCCTGAGCGGGCACAGGAAGCGCTGTCGCCGGCGGCGATGGCTTCCCCACCGGCCGGCCGCGGCCTGTCCCCAGAGCCCGCCCGGGGTCGGGGCGGGGGGCGCTTCTTTTCCCTGGCGAGCGGACGGGCTGTGGAGACCTCTCGGTCCCCGGCGTTGGCACCTCAGTGTCCCTGTGTGTGCTTCTACGTGCAACCCCCGAGGGAATGGCCGGGGGGAGTTAAAGGTGAGGTCACCTGGTGGAGTGACACTGGTGTAGAAGGGGTTAGGAGCGTGAACCTCGAGCGAGTGACGGGCGGACGGGCGCTCAGACACATGCATGTACGTGTGTGTGTGTGCGTCATGGGTGCCCGGTGGATGCACGGGTGGGTGGGTGGGTGGGGCGCCTGGATGAATCGATGCACGGACACTTAGATGTGTGTCCACGTGCATGCACGCATGTGTGTACGGACGCTTTGGTGGGTGCACAGACGTGTGGATGAATGATCAATAAACGGGTCTTGGAAATGCCAGCACATCCAATCACAGAAGTCCGGTAGGCGTGTGGACGCATTTGTTGAGTGCTGCTTCGTTTCAGGAACACAAGGGTTCTGCCTGCGTGGGGACCACTGGGGTTGGCGGAGGGTCAGAAAGGCCTCGGGGGTCGGGGTGTGTGTGTGACATATGACTCCAGCCTGATGAGAAGGAGCCGGGCTTGGGCAGGAAGGGGGCGGAGCTCCCCAGCAGAGGGAACAGCCTGGCGACCGTGCGGGCTTCACAGTCCCCATGGTGATGTGCCACGGGTAGCCCTGCAGGTGGGCTGGGACCCATGTCAAACCACCGTGGCCACGGCTCTGAGGGAGCCCCAGACAGACCAGACGCGAGGCTTCCTGGGGGACCGGCGGTGTCCTGTCCTCAGGATGTCCCAGTGCTCCGTGGGGAAGGAACACAGGAGGCCGTACACGAAGACACGCTGAGGAAGCACGTCGAAGAGCTTTCAGCTCTGAGCTGCTTCTGCGCTGGGTCCGTGGTCTGGGGAACGCCTGCTTTCTGTTTTTATAAATTGTAAAAGGTCCTGGAGAGTGAACTCTCGCAGGCGGGGCTGGGAGCCTGCTGTGGCGACCCGCTCTGGGTGGAAGCCGAGCTTCCGGGTGGTCGTAGGTGCCCAGAGGGCTCGCACCTCACCGCTCTGGGGACGGGGTCCGTGTCTGTGGCGGACGTGGCCACGGACACGGACCCCGTCCCCAGAGCAGTGAACGATCGTTCTGCCCCGCGTCCATGGACGCAGCCCTAGTGGAGAGGGGTCTCTGCAGACGTAGCTAAGTCAAAGGTCTCCACGGGAGGTCGCCCCGGGTTTGGGGGGCTCTACACCGACGGGCAGGTGTCCTCGAATGAAGGGGAGCCCATGGAGACACAGAGGGGAGGCCAGGTGGAGATGGAGGCGGAGGCCGCCGTGACGCATCCGCAGCCGGGGAGCGGTCGGGAGGGACTGCAGGGACCTCGGGAGCTAGGACGGAGGCCTGGGGCAGCCTCTTCTCTGAGCTCCAGGAGGAGCCGGACCTGTGGACCCTTGACTTTGGACTTCAGCCCCGAGAACCATGAGGATACGTTGTTGCTTTTTCAGCCGTCAGCTTTGTGGTGTCGTGGCAGCTGTAGGAAACCGCATTCAAAAAGATTTCCAACAATCCAGCTTCCATTTATGACTTGAAGCGTCGATCTGGTCCAAAGGGGCAGGAAAGTCTTGGCTGCAGTCTCAAGGATCCAGTCTCCGAGTGTGGGGGGCTGGGGCGGTGCCCCCCCGAGGGGCTGGGGGACGGCCCCGCGTGAGTCACCGCGCCGTGACAGCACGTGTCCAGGTGCGTCGTGGAGCCTGCAGAGGTGAGCCCGGTCTAAGAGCCTCTGGGGGAGACGGGGCCGGCAGAGGCTGGGTCCTTCCTCCTCACGACCCCGACCTGCCCTCCCAGCACCGCTGCCCACGCGGCTCAAGGCTCCCGCTTACGCGTCTCGGTGACGACGGCGATGCACGTTTGAGGGTTTGCACGACATTCTGTTCTGTTTCGCACGCTTCGGTGAAAAGCTCCCTAAGTGCTCCCTACGGTTTGAGGGACTGAAACTTTCCTTTCCCTCGGGGACCACGGCCCCTGACCCCTTCCTCACAGCGGAGCTGGGGCCACACGACCTCAGCAGATGCCCACGTGGCCTTGTGGGGCCGGGAAGCCGGGAGGAGGGGGGTCCTTCCCGGAGGAGGCAGTGGGAGCAGAGCCAGACACATTTTCAGGGTTCCAGGGGCACAGGGCACAGGCAGGTCCGGCGTCCAGGGCGGCCTTGTCCAGGGTAGCAGAGGCAGGCAGCAACGTCCTCAGCAGACCCTGTTGGTGGCCCTGGCTCTGTTTCGGCCATGTCCCCAGCCCGGCTCAGCACCGTCCTGCAGGTGGGGTGGTTCCCCACACTGTCTCCATGATCCCTTTGCTGATTAAAGCTGCTGCAGTCAGCTCAGCTGGATGACGTGAAGGGAACAGCACGGCCCACGCTCCTGGGGTGCCCTGCTGCTGGGGTGCCGCGCTCCTGGGGTGCCACATTCCTTGGGGCTGCGCTCCTCCTGGGGTGCCATGCTCTTTGGGTGCATGCTCCCGGGGGGCCACGCTCCTGGGGTGCCGCCGTGGCCCGTGGCTGCTGCATGGCTTGGAGAGTGGGTTAACCTCGGCACCGAGCGCATGGCTCCCCTGTGACTCGGGGTCCCCTCGGTCTTATGCCCGTGGAAGTGTACACGTCTGTGACCCGGAGGTGCGTGCGACGTTCACGGTAGTGTGGGCCCCCCTGGTGTGAGGAGCTGGCATGTGCCCACAACCAGAAGGATGGAGCAGCCCACCAGGGTCCTGAGCCCGGGCCGCACTGGGCAGCGGTGACAGGGGCCGGTCTCGACACCGTGCAGAGCAGCCTGGGCGTGCTGTGCGGGAGGCCGTACGCGGCCGCTCACTCCGCGGGGGAGGCAGGGCTGGGTGTGGGCGGCCGGAGCGTGGGACCGGAGGGGCGGGGCTCTGGGGCTGCGCTCTTCCCTGATCCGGGTGCTGGTTAAACAGGTGTTCAGCATGTGAAAATCCACACTGGGAATGGCCGGGGACAAGCACGAGCCGGGAGACGCTCTGGGCACCCTGGGGCCTGAGGGACAGACGCCTTGGACCCCTCGAGTCCGGGGTAGGTGACACCTGTGGGGTCTGTAGGAGGGCCAAGTCCCCGCACAGGGGAGAAGGCCAAGGCCGAAGCGGTCAGCAACCGCCTGAGGAGCGGAGAGTGGACGGCTCGGGTCCAGTCTGAGGGCAGGGGACCCACGTCCCCGCTCGCAGTCAGGCAGCCAGCGGGCCCCTCCCGCCCGTTCAGGCCCCAGCATCATCACCGCCCCCCCCATAGGAGAGGGCCACCTGCTGTGCTCAGCCTGCCCCCTAAAACATTCGTCATCCGGAACCCCCTCACAGACACCAGTCATGTGTAGCCAACGGTCCGGGCACCCGTGGCCCAGTGTGGCCGGCACATACGGTCAACCATCACGGTGGCCTTGAAGCCACCGGAAGGAGGCCCTCGCACTCAGGGGGTCTCACGCAGGATCCGCCCACTGCGGCCCGCGGGGAACTGGGCGCCAGGGTCCCCACTCGGGAGTGGGGCTGCAGGAGGAGGGGCTGGCGCACGAGGGCCTGGGCCCCTCGCACCTCGGAACATGCGTGTGCGTGTGTCAGCTCCACACGTGTCCACGCGCCTGCGCGGCCGTCTGCGTGACACAGCCCTGCGTGGGTCAGTGACGCTGACACGCGGGAGTCACTCCGCGTGGCGCAGGCTCAGGTTTCCTGTCCCGGCAATGCACGTCGCGGCCAGCGCGTCCCCGTGCCCCGCGGCTGCTGGAGGTTGCGGCTCGCCCTCCCGCACGCCCCGCTGCGGGCAGAGCGGGCGCAGGGGACACGGCGGCGTCCGGCGGTGCGAAGCCGAGGGAAACGGCAGCTGGACGGGCGCATTCTGGAGACGGAGGGGCCAGCGGGTCCCCTCCAGGTGGCTGCCGCAGGGAGGGCGAGGGACGGAGCCGCACGGGAGAGAGGTGAGGGGCGTCGGCGCCCTGCGGGGCACTCGGCACAGGTGGCAGATGCCAGGTGCGGCCAGGGTGTGCAGGGCTGTCAGCTCACGACAGGAATCTGTGAGGAGATGCAGGACGCGGAAGCCGGGGTCCGACGTCGCGGTGGGGACAGCTGGTCTGGGGTAACATCCTCCCGGGAAGGCTAACGAGAAGGGAGGTGTGGGCGACCTTGGAAAACGGGGTCCACGGGGACCCCAGGGTGTCGGTGCTGGGGTCCCCGTCCGTAGAACGCGTGGTTCCGCCCTCTTCCCCGCAGTAACGACCGGTCGGCCTGTGACCAGTGCCACCGTTGTCCTGAAGAACGGCGAGTCACTCGTGAACATCATCACCAACGGGAAAAGAACCGGAGCGGCTTCTCCCGGGGGACGGGAGCGGGCGCCGCGGCCTCGGCGTCAAAGGCGGCCGTGCTGGGAACGCCGGTGACGTTCCACGTGGAACACGTGGTCCGGCTCAGCGCCCAGAGGCCCCACGTGTGTGTCTGAAAGGCTTCGGCGTCAGAGGGGCAGGAGGTTCCTTGCTCTGTGACTGAGGCTGGTCCGGGTCTTCTCTCTGTAGGACCGGGAGGCCTGACCCCTGCACCGGCCGTCTGTAGGGTCTGTGGGAGCTGAGGCCACAGGGGGTACAAACCAGGCCCCACCAACCCGCACACAGCCCCACCCGTGGCCGTGGCGTGGGTCCCCACTCTGCGGAGGGGAGGTTCTAGCTTCCCAGCTTTGCAGGTGCTGAGACCATCACTCACTCACCGTGCGGCCTGCTTCACTCAAGGCCGTGTGTGGGTGTCTCTTTTATGCAAAATTTCGCCTTATAAATTAGGAGGTATGAAAAACAGCCATTTACGATACTGTTTGGAAAAGAAATACTAGCTTCTCCCGTGAAATAGGTTAAATTAGTTCAAGAGTTACCAAAGACATGGATATTGTACTTCCAGTGAAGACGTTTTGAGGACTCGCTCCAGACCCGGGTGCAAGCTGAGCCCAGGAGACGTGAGGGCTCCGGGGGCTCACGGCAGGGAAGTCCTCCCAGCAGACTGGCTTCTCGACTCTGGGTGCCCGGGGTACCTGCCGGCTCGGGGGCCCCACCCTCGATCCGGAGAATCAGGGTGTCCGAGGGCTGGCCTGGGAATCCGTGTTTATTAGGAGCCGAGAACTTCTGACTGCTGTGAAGTCAGAGCCACGGGTGCCCGCAGTGTGGGCTGGGGCCGGGCGGGGACGGGGCGGGCGCTGCCGGTGAGGAGCGCCCCCCTGGCGATGTGGACCCAGCCTCCAGGGCAAGGCCCCGCGGGAAACCCCCACCCCTTCGGCCCCCGATCAGGACTGTCCCCCGGTGGAAGGGCGGTGACTGCTGAACGGGGCGGTTATAAAGTTAATGGTCACTAACGGGCCGAGGCATCTCGACAGCACCCTGATGCGGACAGGCTCTCATGAGCTCCTCCCCCGCCCGAGTCATTATCCAGCCACCCCGAGTCGTCTGTGCACGTCCGCGTGCATCTGGGGGAGCGGTGACGGCTCGTCCCAAAATGGAAATGCAGATGACAGAAGCTTCGTCAATAGAAGAGGCAGTATTTTTAAGACTCCACGCTCGGAGACATGGCTTGCGCTGGAATGAAGTCGACGTGGCCTTGGATCAGAGTGAAAATGCAACTCAGCAGAACCGGGGCGAGGTCGGTGGCGCCTGCGCTTGTCTCTGGGGGGCCCCTTCTCCGATCGTGTGTTACTCCCAGGGGACTAGGACGTCCCCAGGCCCGGGACTGTGTCCTATTCATCTCAGTAATCTCCACAGCATCCAGCGTGATGTCAGACACGTGATAGGAAGGCTTTTTTTTTTTTTTAGGAACGAGTGAATGAAGTTGGCAACATCTAGGAGGCAGAAGATGGGACAGACCGGCCTCCGGGAGGCTGATGGGAGGCACATCTCACGCACGCTGAAGATTTCTGCTGCCCGAGGACCGGGGGCCCACCCCGCACTGGGAGCGGGAGCGAGACCGGGGTGGGGCTGGGGGTGACGTCTTCACGCTTCAGGTTCAGCAGGGGTGGGCGCCCGACAGCGGCTCCATCCCGGTCTAAGCCCCCTGTGCGGTGGCCTCTGTCCTCGCAAAGGATGGGAGCAGCCAGGAGGTGGGGCCATCACCCAGCAACACTGCTCTGAACGCCAGCAGCTCTGGGCACTGAGTGGGCCCCGGCGATCCCGGCCGAGTGACCACAGCCTGCTCTCACGGAGGCCACGGTCTCGTGTGGAGACGGACTCGGAGACGAGCGGGTCCACCTCCGTGGGGAGGACCGAGATGCTGCACGAGGAGCACGGAGACTCGGAGGGGGGCCCCCGAGCCGCCCAGGAGCGGGGCCACGGCCGCGGGCAGGGTGGGAAGGGTCCCCGCTCTCGGGCGTTCTGACCGCTTAGCATCCGGCTAAGTGGTGCGCAGTTTGGAAGGGCCGGGCTGGGGTGGTCGTGTGTCTTTAGATCCGAACGCCACATAACCGTCACGCAGGCGCGCCGGGCTGCTGTTCAGGTGAAGTGGAGAAAACTGTGTACCTTCTCCAGAACCACTGGGAACGCCGCCAAGCCTCTGGTGCTGGGTGTCAGGAACAGGCGGGCGTTTCTTGGCTCCCATCGGTCAAGCACAGCGTAAGTTGCTCGAGGGTGGTGAGCAGGTCATGACCCGTTTGTCGTCGTCACTGTCTACCCATGTCCTGTTTCCAGCGAAGTTCCCAGTAAGTTACTGGCCGCCTGTGGCTGGGCCTAGCACCCAGGCCCGCTGTGGCTTACGCTGGGGCCCGAGTACTAACACTTCTGAATACAGAAGGGCACGGTCTACACTCTGGCGGGGCTTCGACTCCTCCGTGTGGAACACGGGCTCTCAGAACAGGAGCTCACGCTCGCCCCTGGGACCTGGGGTCGCCACCTGGTAACCTCTCCAAAGTCGAGCGCCCCACCTTTCACTCGTCACACAGAACGCGGAGGTACTAGAAACAGAAAGGGCAATTCGACTCGCGGGCACGGCCGTGTCATGTGGCACAATTTTCAGGGAGAAAGTGAGTTAACGCTTGTCAGCTCAAGGCGACAATGGCTTTGGCGGGCCACGGCCTGATCCATCTTCACCCTCGGACCCCTGTGGCCGAAGACGGGGGCTTCCCAGAATATCCTCTTTGAAAGAATCACATTCGCGTCGGCATCTCTGCTGCAGGCCTCCGTACTGTGACGACAGGCCACATCTCAGAGCTGCTCCTGTGAGAACGGTGGAGGGTGTGCCCTGCTGGCAGTGGGGACAAGGCACGGGACTGTCCCTCAGATCTTCCAGCTTTCCAGAATCTGAGTGAATAACGGGCATTTGAGGTTCTGCTTACGGACGCGAGGTCCTGTCTGGGTATGAGACCTTGTCATTCTGACGACAGCGACTTAAAGTCACTTGAAACGGCTGTTTTGCTGGACCCACCCAGCGAGGGCTGCTGTCTGTCAGCGCAGGTGATGCCTTGCTCGCCGGCAGATCCTGTGGCCCCAGGAGGCCCTGAGCAGGCTCCCGGTGGGGAGAACCAATTAATTTGCCACTTAAGTCCTTCGGTTTCTTTGAAGAAGTTCTTCGAGAGGCAGCGTCTCGTGGACAATGCGGGATGAGCTGCAGGGGCCATGCGACGAGCAGCATGTGTAAACCAGGCCACGACTCGCATGCAGACAGCAGCTCGGGACACTGCGTCTCCCCCAGTAACAGACAGGGGCAGCTCCCCGCTTTCCGATGACAACGACCAAGCTCGAGAAGGCTCCTTTGTGACAAAGATCTCTAATAAACTCAGGGAAAAATAAAGACATCGACTGCGTCTTCTGGTTGGGCGGCAGCCTGGGAATAAAGGCAGAACTAAGCACTTCAGCATGCCCCAGGCTGTGGCGATGGGGGGCGTGTCCCTCAGGGGCGCCTGCCCGGTGTTTCAATCATGGGTACCGGCCTGAATTCTTGTTTTGAAACCAGAGACAACTCCCTGGGAATAATCGATTTGCCCAGAACTGCGGAGAAGCTGGAGGACCAGGCCCAGTGGAGGCAGGGACCCTGGCCAGCCTGGAAGCTGGGACCGGTGCTGGACGGTCCCCAGAGGGCCTGTGACAACGCTGCTCACAGACGTTGGCCCTCACGGCACAGCCGCCTCTGGACACACTTCGCCGTGCAGGGCACAGCCACCGAGGCCTGGCCTTGCTCCGCGCCTGCACCTGCCCCCCGTTCTGGGAGCCACCCGGACCCATCGCGGTGACTGTCCCTCATCAGTCTGTTCACAGTGAGGACGGGTCCGGGAGAAACGTAATGCCCGGGGCATCTACGGAGGCCCAACCTTCTTTCGTCCCCCGTGCATGACCAGCCCTCCGTCTCCATGGCGATGAGGGGCAGTTACTCCCGTCAGCCCGGTGCCCTTCCCTGCCCGCTGGTCCTCCGGCGTGAGGGGCCTGTGTGCTGTCACCCCGGCCTGTTTCTTGGGGTCCCGTTGACAGGACCAGCCTCTCCGATTATTGCTATGGAGCCTATGGCTGAACGAGGGCCATGGCCATCAGCCCCGGCCTGCAGAGGACGGCCACCACTGACCGTGGCACCCCCGCACGGGTACATTTCTGGGATACCTAGAAGAAACGCCACCAGCGATCACGATGAGATTTGTAAACACTTGCAATGTGCAACGTTGAGATGTCTTTTTACTCAGTGGCCCAACTCCACGGGGATGGGGGGAGGCCAGAAACGGGGGGCTCGCCGACACGACCACGGGACGACACCCCGCCTCGCCGGGCAGCCCGCACACGCCAGACGAGACAACGTGACATCGTCCATCTCCTTGAAGGAGCCGTCTGGAAGTTCCGTGGTCGCCGTTGGCTTCGAGGCCTCGAGCAGATTCCCTGACGTCACCTTCTGCACGTTTCTGTCTCGCGAGAGTCTTTCTGCCTCGTCTCCGTCATTCTGCTCAGAAGCTTTGCTGCTTCTCATCTGCGAAAGTCTCCGTTTCGTCTCTGCGCTCAGGACGGACGGACGGACACCGTGACTACCCTATTCGCTGGACTGCAGGGTCCGAAGGGTGGAGAACGTGCCCTGATCAGAATGACCGTCGCTGGTGCAGCTAAAAAAGGCTTCGTGACCAATGCAGAGTTGAACTTGGCCGTGGCCTGTGTGTGCACGCGTGTGTGCGTGTGCAGGTGTGTGCGTGCGTGGGAGGGATCACGCCCAGCCCTGACGGGGAGGCGGTGGGGGACTGGAGGGGGTGTGGGACGGCAGCGGAGGTCCTGTCCAGGTGATGTCCCCAGCTCCTTAGACATCTCGAGTCCCTCAAATCCCCGTCCGCTTAGGTCTTAGGTTCTGTGACCCACGGGATGAGTCGGCGTTGGGACACGCCTTCGTCATGGAAGGGCTGGCCTGGGGCACACACGGAGCCTGCCCTTCGTGTGAAACACAGACACGGTCACTGCCTGAACGTGCCCTCTGTCCACGCAGCACCGTCCTCCCGGACGCCCGTGGAGTCCACCAAGTTGTCTTCAGCCACCAAATGGTCGGGGAGTAGACCCCGCTCAGACCCGCAGAGGGTGGGGAGTGTCAAATTCCTCATCCTTGTCAAGCCCAGAGAGGTCCTTTTTGGAAAAAAATTCCTAAGTTTAGTTGTGCAAAAACAGCCCCTTGGGGAGTGTGGTTTTCTACTCCGGACGCCTCGACAGACAAACCCTATAAACCCGGACTGGGGTTTCCCGGGGGAGAGCAAACGGAGCCGGGAGCGACGGGCCGGACCGGGACCGGGGGCCCTGACTGGCCAGCTGGGACCGTGCAGGGACTCTGGCTTCCGTGAGCCTCGTCTCCCCGCGTGTGAGATGGGGCAGGTCGGCTGGCAGGAGACGCCTCGGCGAGCCTCTCATCACGTGGCTCCTCCTGTGGCCACGACAAACTCGGCTTCCTGTTTTACAGAAAACCGAGTGCGGCAGGACTGTCCAGAAAGGAAAGCGTGGGCGACCGAGTGCTGCCAAGAACGCGAACTTGACTTTGATTTGTTTTTCAAATAACGAGAAAAGGAAGCGGAAAGCCGCAGGTCCGCAGCACGCGCACATTCGATTCAGCAAAATATTTAAAATACACGAGGCCAGGGAGCCCCGGCCTCACAGACACCCGTCTCGTAAACACTCATAAATACAAGGAGCTCAGAAGCCTGGGGCGGCCCCGGCCCTCGCCTGTCCCCATCTCCCCGGGCACTGGACCCTCTTGACACAGCAGCAGCCCCGCACGGCCCTGGAGCCGATGACAGCATCCGGGCTCGGCACGAGACAGCCCCGGCACGCAGAGCCGGAGGGAGAGAAGTTGCTGGAAACGCGGAGCTAACGGAGGAGACTCCACAAAGCGCAGACTCCTCCGTGACCTTCTCTCTCGTGGTCTCTCGCCCAATCATTTTGCCGACTCTCCCTGCGGGCTTCCTCCCCACAGCCATCTCTGCTGCCTGAGGTGACGGTCACCTGTTGTAACAGGTGCGTCTGTGAAGCCTTGAGACACACACGGGCAGGGCGATGGTGGGAATGAGTCACGGCGGCTTCCTCCGCCCTCGCCTCTGAGCTGAGGGGGCCTGCAAAGGAGGCGTCTGCGATCTCAGATCACCGAGAACGGTGGGGCGAACCGGGGGCGGGGCGCACTTTGGGTGGGGGGACAGGCCGGGTGAGACGCTCCCGTGGGTACTGGGGACCGCGGGAAGGCACCGGGTGCCTGGGGGCCGGTGCTCAGACACAGAGAGGCAGGTGCGTGCCAAAGGCGGAGCGGGCCCTCCGGCTGCTTGGTAGAGAAGGGGTACGCCTCACCCCCTCTTCCTGTGCCCCTCCCGTCTGCAGCCCCGATTCCACCACCGAGGCCCCAGGCGGTCAGCCCAGCGGGCTCTTGGGGACGGGCCTGGCCTCTGTGGGAACACACAGTGACCCCTAGACAGCCCGCTCACAGATGAACTTTGGGATCAACCTACAGAATCTTCAGTCGGTCATACTTAAGCTTCAGAACTTTCTAGAAAATGACTAGCAAAAGCCCCCTGTACTGCCCCCAGGAGCGGAGCTCGGCATTTGCTAGTTCTCTATAGAACGTAAGTCCCGCAAACAACGAGGATCGGCTTTCCTTGCGGGTTGCGGGTTCTTTAATGGTTCCTCTTAAAAACGCCGTTGGCTTCTGACTGCAGTTATGGGGGAGAGAAGGGCCGGCCTCGCACGCCTAGGACGCTTAGACAGGAGAGCCCTACCCTCAGCCTCCTCCCGTGTCCACCCGAAGTGGTTCTCTGCGCGTCACCTCGGTCCGGTCAGAGGTTTCGGCGTGGACGCGAGGCCGCGGCCGCGTGGCTCCAGCCGTGACGGTGGCTGCGTTTCGGTGGCGGCTCTCGCTCCGGGCGCTCCCCAGACTGACACCTCTGCTGGCCGTGCCGGAGAAGCGGCCGCTTCTTTCTAATCCTGCCAGCTCCTGAATTTGTCGGCTCTTAGTCCCTTTGGTCCCTGCCTGTAAACCAGATGATTATTTCCTGAGCTCATCTTTTCCTCACAGTATCTTTCTGACACACTCCTAAGATCCAGCTTCCAGCCGCTTCCCCTGGTGCTACGATTTCCTGAGGCGGATGATCTGCCTCCCACGGATTCACAGGTGACGGTTTTATCCAACGAGTCACCACTGCCTCCCGAGGCCTGCGCCGTCTTCCCGCCTCGGAGGATACCTGCCCCCCTGCCCGGCCTTCTGTCTTGTAGGTCACGCAGCTGGGGCCGTCGGGGACAGTCAGGGGCTCTGCTTCACATCTAGGCTAGACTTACAGAACCACCAGGTTCTCTAACGTCACCAGCCGCCATGGCAGAGGGAAAAGAGCTTGTGGGGGAGGGGGTTGCGCATCACATTCCGGCAATGAAATGCTCCAGCCCAGAAGGGACACATGTCACCTCCACTCACAACACGTTGGCTGAGCAAGGCCAGGAGCTGGCAGTGCCACCCCTGCGTGTGCTTAGAAGAGGCACGAACTGGAACTATTTGGCAGAAAATGCTAAGGACACCTGCCGGGGGCTGACGAGACGGAGCACCTCTGGGGAACTGAAGGGCGGTCGTGCACTCTGACCTGTTCGGTGGCATCCAGGGCTGGGGACAGGCCCCGGGCTGGGCTTGCCGAGGGGTTAGGAGAGAGCGCAGCTTGTCTGAAGGTCCAGTCCAGCTCTGGCTCCTACTGGCTGCACGCGGAACGGTGTCCGTGACGGCAAACCTAGGCGCCCACCTGGCCGTGCCTGAGCCCTCCCCGTTTCCCCTGCTGCGGTCCAGAGGTCCCGATCCGGGAACAGGTCCCGGATGTTCCGATTGGGGAGCCCTAGCGCACAATCCTCACTCCCCCGGCTGCATTTGCAAACGATTTGGGCAGCTTTGGAGTAGAGCGGGATCTGTCCTGGAGGGTGTCATTAACATGATCAATTTGTCACCAAATGGCAAGCCCTCCAGGGGTTCCCAGACCCGATGCAGTCCCGCTGGCACCTGGATGGTTTCCTTGCATTTCATGGAATTCGGGGGCATCGGTTTACCATTCTTCCTACTTGTCTTCCACAGAAATCCGTTTCTCATCTCACACTGCAGTTTCTATAAATAAAGTTAGTGGTAACGCGTTTCTTACTCATTTCTCTTTCAACGCCAGGAGAATGGATTTATGAAAGGACGAGGCGAACTGCCTCGTTCTTGTCACTCATGCCCACCCTCGTTTCGGTCCAGGTGGCACACGCGTGAGCACCTGCACAGGTGAGCGGACGGCCAAGGTGGGCTCGCCCTCCCCTCACGGGTCAGGTCGCCAGGCAGGACCCACGGCCCCGGGGACTGCCTGCTGCGGTGCTGGGGTAGGGCCGTGTGGGGCCACCGACCCCGTGGGGCTCCGACGACCTTGCCTGGTACAGAACGCTGTCTGCTCTTTGCTCCCACGGAGCACGAGGCCGAGCACGGCGGCTGGTTTGGACAGCGCAGCTGTCTGAGGTGCGATGATGGGGTTCTACGATTTGCTTAAAAATATACCCGGTGCGAGGGAGTCGGGAATGAACTGGGGGGTAGGGATGAAGCAGGAAAGGCGCGGCCTGCTGACTGCTGAGGCTGGGTGGGTGGCGGGCGCGCGGCACTAAGTGTGTTTTGTGTCTTGTTTTGTGCATGCGAGAAACTCCCCATGATAAGTGCAAAAAATCCACGAAGCAGAATCGCAAGGCTGGCCTGCTCCGGCCTCTCAGGCCACGCCACGCGGGCGTGTCTTGTCTCCGGCCTGGCTGCAGGAAGGACAGGTGGACGGCGAGCTGCACACTCGGGCCGAAGCTGACCCCGGCTCAGCCACCGAGGCCAAGGGAGCTCGAGCGTGGTGCCCTCCCCAGACCTGAGTGCCCTCATCTCCTTGTTAACAGGAGCGGGTGACGAGGTTTCACGAGAAGCACTGGCAGGAGTGAGTGGTGACTGAGTGTGAAAGAGCTTGTCAGATGTCGGGGCCACCCCTCCTCTGTGTGCCCCCCTCCCCCTTCACTGGGCTGGCCCGCACCCTCCTCTTCTGCCTGCAGGCCCGCCTGTCCCCGTGCCCTCGTTCAATTCAAGGAAGCAATAGGACCCCGTGACAGCCCAACCCTGGGGGGAGCTGTGGGGGCTGGGGGCTCGGAGGAGCACCAACCAGGGTGACTGGCTCCTCCCGGCAGGACGTCCCTGGGCGCTGGCCTTCCTGGGTCCTCTGCGCGCCGGCCCTTGGGGGCCCTCTTGTGGCAGAAGGAAGCTGGTGCTTGCAGAACAATGGGGAGCAGAAGCTGTGCGGCACAGGGGCTCCCGCTCAGTGCGCGGCCACCCAAAGTGCCCACGAGGCGCAGACAGGGTTCGGGTGCCAACCAACAACACAACCCGATTCAGGCTCATAACAGAAGTCTGGAGACGGGCAGGGCTGGCTTGGTTACTGACAGGCCAGGAAGGAAGGCAGCAGAAACCCAGGCTTAGCGACTCCCGGCATTAGCAGCCCCACACAGACATCACGTCCTGCTCACCAGCCCTGTCCTGGCTGACAGCTGGGATCCCCCATAACTCCTCGTGCCTCACCCCGGGCGTGGCCCTGGAGGATGTTGGGACCATTCCAACATCCAGGAGATTCTGGATGGGCACGAGCTTCATCCCTTCTTCCACTGGGATCTGAGCACAGGGGTGCCGCCTGCACCCCACCCTGCCTCAGGGGCCACCTGTGCCCCGTCCTGCCCCAGGGGTCACCTGCACCCCCCCGGCCCAGGGGACGCCTGTGCCCCGCCTGCCCCTTGCCTGCCTTCCCAGCTGCGGACTCCCGTCGACCACACGTGCAGTGCTGACCGAGCTGGCCCACGGCAAGTTCTGAGGGTGGCCCTGTCACGGTCATTTCAGGTGGGCCTGTGACTCACCAGGTTCAGAACCAGGCTTCACGTCTGCCACGTGTTGACGGTGCCTTCATTCTGTTTTGGGTGTGATGGACCTGGTTCCCCACTGAAGGTTCCACTGCTCTTGGGACGTCCCCCAGCAGGGACCTGGCAGAGCGACTGCCTTGGTCAGCACCCTCTGCAGTGGCCGGGAGGGACGGCCGGGGCCAGAGATAGGGCCAGGCTTCCTTCGAAGTGCACCGGAAAGTAGGAGCCTTCAGGTGACAATGACACCGGCCCGTGAAGGGAAAACTTGGGGAACTGAGGCTGCAGTCAGAGAGCGAGGCTGCCGGCTCGTGGGGGCTTCCAAGGGGGAGCTCAGTGCACTTGTTCCCCAGGGAGCGGAACATTCTAGAAAGGAAGCCTGCGCGGGGCAGTCACTTCAACTGGCTGCATGCCCTGGAGGGGCACCACGGGGGAAGGGGGCCACGTGAGCCCGCCCTCCTTCTCGACTCTGGCCCCGGGGAAAGCTGGGGCCAGTGGCCCTCCATCTGGCCGGCGGCTCCCGTTCTAAGCCTGTGCCAGCAGGGCCGGTGCTGTGGGCACGTGGCCGGCGCAGCGGGGTCGGATGCTCGGCAGCGGCCATGCTGAGATTCTGAATACCGTCGTCCACGCATCGTGGTTTGTCCGTGAAGTCGGGGGGACAGTGGAGCAGGTACGAGGGGACCGAAGCCTTGGCACCCCTGGATCCCACCTCCTCCAGCAGAAGAAAGGAAAACGCTTTCTATTTCAGTGCCTGGAACAGCACTTGTCCCTGCTTTTTGAACGAGGGGCCGTGTCCTCTGGCACTGAGCCCTGACTGGAGACGCAGAAGCCCGCGGCTTGGCGGCCTGCGCTGGGGCTGCCTGCACGTCCACTAGGCAGGCCCCAGGAGTCCTGGGCGCCAGGTCAGGCCACTGAGGCCCCTTGGGGCCACTCCACAGGACTCATTATGTGAGCAATTCACAGCGGCCCCTGCGTACACGGCCATACGTGGCCAGCCTCCAAGCCATGTGCCCTGCGGCGACCCCCAGCCACAGGGCCAGCACTGCCCCCTCCCCGGTCCGCCCCTACTCAGGGGTGGTCCTCGGCCAGGCCGGTCTCCTCCTCCACGATCGCGCATCCGGGAACCTCCACGGCAGTCTCGCAGGTTTCATGTCCGGTGCCTCCAACGAGAAATGAGGACTCGTGTTTTTTTTTCCCCAGTAAGTTATTTTCATGGGTTTTACAGCTGGTGATTGGAGGGGTGGCCCTGGTTTTTCACTGTGAGCGTGATGTTTTCTTCCTTTGTGATTGGAGGGCTGTGATCCCACACTTGGCTCTTCGCCTGCCCCAGTGCCCAGCTTGCATTTCAATCATCCTGGGCACTTTGTGTGGATTTGAATAGGAAAATCTTAGTGACATACAAACTCATGGGACGCAAAGTCACATTTCCATATGAATGCAAGCATCTCAGCTACTCCTCCAGATGAAGCGTTTTTATATTCAAATCATACCCTTTTTTCCTTAAAAGTCACGATGAAATTCTCCATTCATGGGTTGAGAATGGATTTCAGCTGAAGTGCTTTAAGAAACAGCTGTGTGTACCCGTCACTTTCAAAAAAGGGTTGTTAGTAGAGGCGGCCCGGGGGTGGGCAGCCCCCCGGCCCCCGCCCCCGCCCCCTGCCTGTGGTTCTGGGAGCCTGTCTTCAATGCTTTAGCCCCGAGTTGGGAAAATGACCGTCACCATGTCAAGCTGCCTGTCGCTGAACCACAGGAGACGGTGGCTCTTCTTGGGGAAGGTGCAAACAGGAGGGGGCTAAGTTAACGTCGGCCCCAGGCATCCGAGCGATCCGGCCAGAGAGAGAAGCGTCTGCGGAGGCTGGAGCTGTGGGTTCCAAAGAGTGACTACAAAGCACTCTCTGGGCGATGCCCGCCGGTCGTCCACTCAATTCGAGAGCGAACACTGAGCAGGGCAAAGGCTGCGAGGGAGCGAGGGGCCTGTAGGGCGGACCAGCTGGGCCACCGTCACCCTGGGGCCGAGTGGGGAAGGGGGAAGGCCCCGCCCCAGAGAGCCAGGGGCTGGGAGGGCGGGGAAGGGGCCGCCCTCGGCCTGCGGGCTGGAGGCAGAGGAGGGGACGGGACGCGAAAGGGAAAAGCGGGAGCCGAGCGAACCACGTGGGGAGGAAACTGTCCGAGACCCGCTTGGGGTTTATGCACCTTGCATTTTTCGCAGCAGGAAACTTTAAAAACGTGTAACTTCTGTCACTGAAGCAAGCCTGCCAATGAGGACGACCGCCGCTCCGGAGGCCCTCATGTCGACTAGCTTCCCTGGGGAGGTGCGGGGCCCTCGTAGGAGGGGGACCTGCAGCCACACCCCGGCCACCACCCCTCTCCCTGGGAAGCGGCGGCAGGGCGCTGGCTCCTCGGCTCGGGAGGTGCTGGCACGTGGCGCCGTCTCAGAGAAGCGCGCAGCCACGCGCACCCAGAGGCCGCCCCGAGGAGTGAGGACACCTGCGCTGCCCTGTGCGAGGTCAAGTGCAGCCCTGCTCCTCCCGAGCCTGTGGCATTTCGTGGTCAAGGACAAATCCTTAAACTGCAGGATTTGAAAAACGCCCAGACGCTGTTTGCGGGGCCTGAGCGCGGCCCCGGTGCGGGCGGGGGGCTGCCCGGGCAGGCGGCCTCCACCGCGGAGGGGCCTCAGCGTCGGCTGCCACGCGCGGCCCGCGCCTCGCTGACAGATGAGGACACGCGGTTCTAGCTGGGGGTTCTTTTTTCTTTTCTTTTTTTTCTTCAAATAATGGGACCACGAGCAGGAATAACAACATTCTTCCGGAAATTTTTTTAAACACTCTATTTCCGAGAACAGACACGGAGTTCGTTAGGCAGCAAACAAGGGAACGTGGCCAGGGGACAATCACCGTCTCAATAAATAACCGACGCCGCGGACGCTTCTGAGCCCCGACACAGCACGCACCCCGCACAGACACACCCACGCCCGCCCCGCCACGCCCGCCCCGCCCAGGCCTCCGCGCGTCCTCCTCGCGGTCCTCGGGGCTGGGTGACAGGAAGCTCGGGTGTCCCGGGCTGGCGTTCCGGCGCCTCCGCCCCACGCGAGCGTCCACGGCCTCATCCCGCGCACGGACCACGGCCGCGGGCGGGCGCGGGGCAGGCGGCGGTGCGGAGGGCTGCAGGGCACACGTCGCGCCCACGCGCCCTCTGGGCTTCTGACCCCGCCGCCCGGCTCCTGCCGCTGGGGGCTTGGGCTCTGCCGGCTCCTCACCCCGCTGCCACACCGACCATCTTCTGCACGGCGGGCCTGGGCACCGACGCGTCCTGGCGTCATGCGCTGAGATCCGGAGAGACCGGGCCTGAGCGCCTCGAAGCGGCCCTGGCGCCCGCCAGCTGCCCGCTGCCGCGAGTTCCCGGCCGCCTGAAAGACCGGGAACTCTCAAGGTGGCTTCTGTGTCTTTTCCGGGAGCATGTGCAAAAGGCAAGAGCAAATCATTCGACGCAGGATCCTTTATCTGAACTTTTCCTTGAGAGACAGTTTGTGAAGGACGGATGTGGCCCCCTCTGCAGGACCCGAGGGGTCAGTGTTCCTTAAACCTGTGAGAAGGGGACAGAGTGACAGCTGGTGACACGGCCAGCAGCCGTCAGGGACAGGTGCCGAGTTCCTGCCCAGTGCACACGCCCCGCAGAGCCCCAGCTTCCCACCCCTCTGTTGGGGTGCTCCTGACCCCACCTGCAGCCTTGTGGGGACGAGGGGGAGCAGAGGGGACAGAGAGGGACGGGCGGCCGGGCTGAGCTCCGGGCTGCGGTCTGTGTGGAAGGCCAAGCTCGCGGAGCACGAGGGAGGCAGTCCGCTCGCTGTCGGTCATTCAGACGCCAAGGCGTGACCGTGATCACCTCCACACCCGCCGTCCACCCAGAAAGGGAAAGGAGCGCGAGGGACACGCATGATGAGGGGGACGGGCGAGCTGTCTTCCGGTTCTCTGAGGCGCCGCGTGGGGCCGGGGCAGGGGACACTGTCACAGCGTGTGGGGGTGGGGCAGGGGACACTGTCACAGCAGCGTGGGGGGTGGGGCAGGGGACAGTGCGGCAGCCCCGACCACCGGGAGGGGCCTGCGGAGAACTTACAGAACCTGGTCGCCCGTCGTCGCCGACCCCGGGCAGCTCAGCTCCTTGTGTATGAGACGGATCAGGAACTACACCCAGAACAAAGACGAGACCACCACGTGACTTCCAGCAGAGACCGAGTGACACGGGCAGGCCGCCACCACCGTGACGACCCCAGCCCCACCCCAGGGAGCCGCCTGCCTGCGGCTGGCCCTGGCACGGTCCAGGCGCCTGCCCCATGGAGCCTTCCTCACATGCAGCGGACTCCGGGGCCTAACGTGACAGCGAGCTCGCCCCCGCCCCCGCCCCCGCCCGGCACGGCCAGCCGGAGGCCTGGGCCCCGCGGCAGGACGGCTGCGAAGTCCTATGGGTCACGACGGAGGGGACGGAGGATGTTCCCCTGGAATCATGGCAAGAAATGTTTAAAATGAAACGAGTCCGATCGTAAAATGTCCAAACTGGAAAAAGACGGAAAACAAAGACAAGGTGGCCCGCAGCCACGGCGACACGTGGAGCTCCACAGGTGACCACGGGCGGACGGGCTGTCGCCGGGACAGCCGAGTCTAGGGGGGAAGCTGCTGGGACAGCCCCACCTCCAGCTCTTTGCCTTCACGTCCCTTTTCTTGGTAAAAGGGCTCAGAGTTCACGAGCCCAGGCTAATGACTAAGTGTCACCCCAAATTTAACCGGTTTTCTTTGAGGCTGGGGACCTAGTCTTTCCCCAAGTGTGACACCAGCCTCCCAGAAAAGCACCCATATCTGTGGCAGGAAGCTTTGAAATGGGGGCCTGAGGGGAGTCCTGGCTCGGCTGGCCCCACTTCTCAGAGGGCAGTGGGGCCCTTGGGCCCAGGAGGGACCCCCGGGCTGGGAGGGCCAAGGCGGCGGGTGTGCTGGGGGGTGGCGGTTTGAAGGGGACTGAAAACCCACACCGCCGTGCAGGGCCAGGCCCAGGCACGTGCCTCGACGGCACGCGTGTTTATTTAAGGTTCAGGCGGGCGCTGAGAGTCCCTTGTACCCACGACGTGGTAAAGGGACCAACTGTTTCTGCTGCAGACAGGACACGGCCCCGCTGCCCTGCCTGACCCAGAGGCAGAGCGCACTCACTTGCAGGGAGGGGTGAAGGTGGCGGGTTGGGACATGGCAGGGGCTAAAAATAGTGCTGGCAGCAAGTGACATTTTTGTTAGCTAAATGGACACTGTGAATTTGAGCCTCCGCCTCCAACTGCCAGCTGAGTTTGAGCTGGTGTCTTAACAACATAAATTCTACCAAGTCCCCAAAGTGAAACCTGTCAGGAGGAAGAAATCTATCATTGTAAAAAGCAGGGCATTAGGATAAAGGGGAAAGAGGGGCAGTTAGGCGCGGGCATGTGCGGGCAGGGGACAGAGCGTGGATGGTAGCGATAATTCTGAAGGACGGTCAGCTTCTAAGCCGTGGCACGAGTCTGGGCTGTGTGCATGGCTCCCAGCAGGGGGGACATGTGCCAGCGCTTGGCGTTGGGCCAGACGTCTGGAGCCCGGCGTGACATGAATCGGAGAGGTAAGCCTACGGATGGGACACGCGCCAGGGGCCCCCAGTGGACAGGACCAGGGTCAAAGCCAGGGGCTCCTGCCTTCGGCCTCACCCCATCCTGCCGGCGACTGCACACGGCAGGCTGCCCTGCTCTGGCTTCTGACATTCGCTTGAACCAGAACCAGCAAGGCCTTGGACCGGAACACGTAGGGACACTGGGATACGTCACAGGCCCAACTTCCCAAAGAGCTGCAGAGGTCCACGGGCAAAGGCGTGGCCTGCGTCGGGCCGACACCACAGAGCCGCTCGTGGAGGGCGGCCTGGATTCAGGGCCGGACGACTTACCAGTAAGGCACAGGCGTCTGCGAACATCAGCATGTAGAACACGTTGGTCCACCCCGACGGCGACAGGAGCCCCGCCAGAAGGGGGCCCAGGGCCGCTCCTGAAACAAGCAGGTGGTGAGGGGGGCGGCCTGGGCCGGGCCGGACACCCCGGCCCTCCGGACGCACACAACCATGCTCAACGACACACTCGTGGTCAAGGAAAGACACGTGGAAATGTGCGCACCCCACTCTGACCTGCCGGGTCCGGGGAGAGGGGTAGAGCTCGACAACCCTCGGGACCACGCAGGGCACGGCTGGCGTAACCCTTTTCTAGGAGCAAATCTAAAAATACGTTAAGCGGACATCAAAATATTCATTCTTTTGATCCAATAATCCCTGCGTCTGACATACGATCTTAGATATTATATTCTTCTGCTGTAAAAATGCTACTTAGACACGAGCGCTGTGTCAATGTTGATTTTCTGGTTCCGACGGCTGGTTGTGGCTACGGCAGGGAATTCCCGGTTTGCAGGGAATACGTACTGACTGCACCGCCATTGGAAAGAGGCAGCTTGTCTGCGATTTACCCTTAAGCAGGTCAGGAAAAACATGTATTCTGAAGTGCACACATGTGTGTGTGTGTGTGTGTGTGTGTCATACACGTGCGCGTGTCTGTGCGACACGAGAACGCAAACCGAGTAAATACGAATTCTCTGTCCTCGTTCGCAACTTTTCTTAAGTCTGGAAATATATCAAAATAATTTTTGCCAAGATAATTTGAAAAGAACTATAAAAACAAAAGAGCGATATTTCTCAAAACGCCCAGCGAAGCCTGTGCCAGACGTGCGTTGAGGCAGCCGCTTGCCGATTCGTCCCCTGCGGGGGCCTGGACTAAGCGGTGACGCGTGCATGGCGGCCTCACCGGCGTGGGGGGCACGTACGGGGCCTTCGCACCGAGCCGCGGACCGAGGCGTGGTCTCGGGGACCAGGGCCGCTCAGCCCTTTCCCGCTGTGCAGCTGGGCACAGGTGTCCCCGCAGGTGCTCGCTTCCATGACCTGAGGAGCCACCGTGTTTTTCTGAAGTCTCAGAAGAACCCGCAGGTAGACACGGTGGTCGGCCGAAACCAACCGTAACCGAACTCGAAAACGACGGCCTTGCGAAGGGAAGGGCAGAGGAGAGGTGGCGCCGTCGCGGGACGATGGGCTTTAGGGGGCGTGACCTCTGGTGGGGGGCCGGCCGGGAGCCCCGCTCAGTCAGGGGTGGCCGAGCGCACGCGCAGGGGAGATGGGCAGCGGGCGGGTCGCCGTCGATCTTCCGTAAGCGCTGTTCCGCACGCCCCCCCACCCCAGGCCCCGCCTCGGCGTCTCTACTCCAGCGACCCCCTCCTCCACCCACCCTTGGGGAATGTGCACCAGAAGCCCTGGGCTCGGGGACACCACAGCCAGCACGGGGCAAGGAGGAGGCACCGACTGGGCACAGGAGAATGCAGGGGAGGCCACCAGCTTCCACCGAGGAGCCGCCCGCCCTCCCACGCGACGGCGGCATGAGGGCAGCGAGGCCCGGCCCCCAGATTCCACGCGGCTCCCACCCCCGTGAAGACCAGCGTTGGGGCGCCCTCCAGCACACAGGGCCCCTGACGGCTGCTTGGTGGCCCTTCTTCCACACGAGAACAGACGAGGGGACAGCCGAGCTCCACCTGTGCCGGAGGGCAGCGCCGCCTGGAAGCAAATGAGCTGGGAGGGGGGACCCACGGGAAATAAATCGGGGAGAAGGAAATGCCCGGGAAATTGTGAAACCCCCAGAGAACCAACAGGAAATCAGGCCGAGCCATAAACTGCCCCTTTTGTATCTGAAAACCAACTCGGCGACAGCAATTTCACACGGTTCGGTGTCACACGCCCTGGTCGAGAAGAGGAGGATTCGGTAAAAGGGCAGAAGAGCCGTAGGGAACACCGAAATGGAGACGCCAGAACGACGTGCTCCGCGCCGACGCTGGAGCAAGAACATCTCTGAGGGAAAAAGCAGATGCAGGGAGGGAGGGAAGAGAGGGAGGACGTGGAGGGGCTGACCCAGAAAGTTCCGCATCTGAATGACGGGTTTCCCTGCAGGTTTCCCCGGGGAAGCATGGGGTGTGCGTGCAGGGAGGGTCAGGGACGCAGCCACAGGGGCTGTTTCTACACAGGGGCAGAGGGGACGTCGTTTGCATAATAATAAGCTTGTAAGCCTATCTGGCTTCTAAAGTTACAGTATGTTTTACTTTGATAAAATTCAAATTAATCAGAGCAAATTCAAGGCTCTACTTAACTGCTCTGCATAAAATACACAGAAGCGACAAGCCTCGCTGAGCACCGAGTGCGCCGAGCAGATAACTGTGTCACTGGGACCACAGGGCCCTTGGGGACAGAAGGCGCCGACCTAGTTACAATCGGCCAAGCTCTGCCGCCATGGAAACCAGCACTTCCAGCCCTGGATAACCACGCCCGGCGGGCTCTGTGAGCGGAGCCCTCGCTGAATGCTGCACGTCCGCCCCAGCCCTTCTCTGCTCCTGTCTAGCCGGGCGACACTTATGGAGAGAAATATGGACAGAATCGCCGTTTCCATGGTGACTGTTCCCTGGGTCCTGGTGCACTGGTGGTGGCAGAGCCTGGAAGCCCGACCCCGTCAGGCCTCCGAGCGGACGTGACAGCCCGCCATGGCCCGCACGTCGTGCGGATCAGTGCGGGGGTCACACAGGGTCCAGCGGCCTCCGCCTGCTCCGTGCTGTGCCCGCTCTCTCCCGGGGTGGGCTCTGGGGCCCCCGAGCGGGATCTTCTGCTGCCGTCTTGCTTTGAGAAACATGACTTCTCGCCTAATTCACACTCCCTCTTGCCTCAGGCGGCTTCTGCTCGCTGCGTGGAAGCAGCGGTCAGCTCTGAGCAGGGTGTCACGGCAGGGGCGGATGAGGCACAGACAAGGGCCCCCGGGGACAGAGAGCGGCGAGCAGGCTGTTCCCGGCACTGCGCATTAGCACGGGGCTCAGCCCAGGGGTCTTGACTTCGCCTGAGCATCGTCCTCAATGACGGGGTGACACCAGGGTGCAGCCTGAGCCCCCTTAATGAGCAGTGAGACCAGGCCAGTGAAGCCCGGGCTGCGGCTCCCCACGTGCAGAGGGACGGCCGCAGGATGGTGGGGCAGGGCCTGCACGGGGAGCCGCGGGGTCTCGGGCAGGACAGTCGCTGTGTGCGTGCTCCTTGGTCAAGGCCAGTTCCGTCGGCCCTCTGCCGGGCTGGTAAGAACAGGCTCGGCGGCTACCAGCCGCCCCTGCCCGTCTATGACGGAGGAGTTGTATGTTTTATCTCCTTTCTTTCCTCCAGAATGTGCCACTGAATTCTCCCCAGGAAACTCAGTGACACGCAGAATCTCGTATGCTTTGGGACCCACCTGTTCCCTGCCATCCACATTCAAATCGGTCTGTCCTTGAGATGACAGGGACAAACAGTCCCTGAACCGGCAGAGCACGGGCCACGGTTTGCTGACGGCTTAAACGAAAACCTGGGTTCTTCCACAGACAGAACTAGTTCCGACCAGGCGCACGCCCACATCGTCTCTGGAACCTTCCGACCCAAGAGGACAGCGGCGCCCCGTGCCACGCCCCAGGGCTTGCGTGCGCTTTGGAACTGCTCACCTGGTGAGCGGGCCGGCTGCTCCTAACATCACCTAGGCAACTGGAACCACGGCATCCGCTAGTTAGGACGTGACAGGTGGCTCCCCTAAGACTGCAACCAGCCTTCGGAGCTATCGACACCCACGTACCTACGGACCCCGTCCCGTCGATGATGGCGGTCACCGTGGCGAGGGCGTGCGCGTTCCCTTTCAGACTTTTGTGCGTACCCTGAAGGGAGGGAAAACAAGCGTGAGGCACGTCCCAGCAGCATCAGAGAAATGAGGCCACCCCCTCCACACGACAACTTACGAAAATGACCGCAAAGCAGTTAAAAACGCGGGATATTTTCCATTAGAAATTTAAACTCTCCTCCATCCCAAACGTACCTTGGAAAGGTAGGCAAAGCTTCAGGGGTTTTTAATAGTCAAAAAATGTCAGAAATACTTGTTCAAGCATATTCTAGTTTAAAAAACTCTTAGAATTCTCTCCAAATGAAGAGTTAGCACAATCACCATCCTCACCGAGGCACCACATCAGCCCACACGGAAGATAAAAATACGATGACACTCGTCCCATCGCGAGGCCGCGCCAGCCTGACACGCGCGCTTCTGCTAGGGGCTCCTGTGACATGCTCAGAGGGCTCCGCGGTGTCTAAAAATCAACCCGATGCACGACGGGTGCCGAGAACGGGGAAGAGGGCAGGACCCAAGAGACCAACTTAGGGGCTCAAGTCCTAAGTGACAGGTCAACAGCTCTGGTTGGCAAAAGGCCACACAGAAGGTGGTGGGGAAAAAAGCGCAAGCTGAAGACAATAAAAGGAAAAATGTGAATTAGGAAAAATAGTGCCTGGAAGCCTAAAACTACAAAAATCAACCAAAGTCTGTAAAAACAAACGTCGTGTGTGTGTACCTATGAGTATAACATGAACTAAAGCATACACGTAAAGTGATAATCACCCACAATGCACATTTTCTGGAGTCTGGGAAGGAAGTGAAAGTCACACTTCTGGCCTCTGCCCCCGGGAGGACAGACCACGGCTTCTGGTCTGGTGTGGGCCCTTCCAGAATTTTCTGTGCTCGGACAGGAGCAGGGACACGCTTCATAGAGGCAGCCTGAGGAGCACTCTCTCAGCGCACAGGTGGGCCTGGTCTGCAGGTGGGCACCCTGGTGCAGATGCAGATGAGAAAGGCCACCCCCCGTGACCCTGCTGTCCCAAGACGCTGAGGACAGAGCTGGGCGCTCACAGGCAAGAGTGCCATGCCAGGCAGACGCACCGTGGTGGCCCCGAGGGCAGGTGCGGGGGCTACAGGGGCCTGGGCGCATGAGCTGGGGCGGGGGGTCCGGGAGCTGATTCTAGGAGGTCAGGGAGATCTGAAGGAGAGGGGCCAGCGGGAGAGTCCCAGTGACTCGGGAGCTGGGGGACGCGCCAGAACCGATGGCGGGGGGCCCCGGCCACCCTGCCACGGGTGTGGACTTCCGGGGACTGCTTTTGGTTTTAAATGACCTCGTAATGCTAGAACAGGCTGCGATTCACGGACGGTGTGTGGGGACGGCACAGAGATGCTGCCTGCGCCCTTTCCCGTGTTCGTGTCTCACGCGGTAATGCTGCTTGTTAGGACCAGTCGCCCAACGCTGATGCGTGAATGACGAAAACTCAGACTGCACCTGGACGTCCTTGGTGTTTATCGGGTTCTAATTTAATCTCCTCCTGTCCTAGGGCCCCACCCAGAGTGCACGTGACTCTTAGTCACTGCGTCTCCCTGGGCTCCTCTGGCTGCCACCTTCCCCGACGCCCCTTGTTCTGCTGACCCTCAGTCGTGAGGAACAGGCTGTCCCTGCCGTGGAAACTGCCGGATGTTTTTCTCACGATCAGCGGGGCGTGGGTTTGGGGAGCAAAACTACCGAGGTGCCGTCTTCGTCACGTCACTTCAAGGGCACGTGGACCACACGGCTCGTGGCTGTTGGTGTTGACCTTGGCTGCCGGGCAGAGGTCGCGTCCGTCAGGTTTCCCCGTGCGACGCGTCCCTTTCTCCTCCCGCACTGTCCCCTGCGGAAGGACACGCCCTGGAGGACGGCGCGTCCACATCGACTCTTCTGTGCGGGAGATGCACATGTCACCCCGCCCGTCCGCGCACACCGCTTCTGAAAGGGCGTTTTCTACGTCAGCGCCGTGCCCACGTGTGTCCGTGCCTCCCCCGGGCTGAACTGGGGTCTCCGTGATTGGGAGTCCCATGTCCTCGTCAGTCGCCCCGTGGATCCAGCCACCACGGGTGGCATTTACCGTCCTGCACGTCCGCTGTTCCGTAGCACCCCGGCTGCCTCTCTGGAAGTGTCCTCCCAGGGCTGGGACCCGTCTGGCTCGGCTGCAGTCCCCACACCAGCAGGGGCCAGGCATAGAGGGGAGGAGCCGACCTCGCCGTGCCATAGCCCCGGGGCAGACTCGGGCGCGCACGGCCGCCAGCCTGCAGGGCGCACCGAGGAGCGAGCTGGACCGCTGGCTCAGACGAGGCCTTTGGTATCACCTCAAACCCTTATTTATACAATGTGGCTGCCACTGCCCATCATGTGCTTAGAAAACTCTAAATGGCATATGTACTGATCACCCTCGAAAGACGGTGCTTATGTAAACACACTGTCTTACTCATAAAGACAGTCACTGTCACGAATGGAAGAGGTGCCCACCACAGCCAGCCCTGGGCGCCCCGGTGAGATGCGCAGCCACTCACCAGGTCGGCGGAGACGGCGGTGGTGATGAGCGCGTATGGCCCGCTGACCAGGGCCCCACTGAGGAGCAGCATGGCTGTGGGAACCGGAGACCAGAGAGCGTTAGTGGGCGGAGCGCCAGCCTCAGCAGCCCCCTGGGGGGCACCCTGGTGTCACGGTGCGTCCTGGCCCGAGCCGGAGGCAGGCAGGTGCTGGGAAGGCGGCCCACGGTCCCGGGGCTGGGAACCACCCGGGCGAGCGTCATAAACATCTCCCTTTAGACCCGCTGAGAGGCGTTTTGTGAGTCCAGCCACACTTTGCAAAGACGCAGGCTGTTTGGACCTGAGACTCTCTGTACAGGCAGCAGCTGTTGGCTGACACACCGAGGGGTCCGAGAACCCTGGCGTCCTAAGTGTGGATGTGGCCTGGGACAGCAAGTGCTCCCCACTGGCCCTGTCGGCTTCCGCCACGGCCTCATCTGCAGCAGAAAGGAACCCTCTCTGCACCCGCAGCTGCTGACGGCAGCTCAGCCCCGAGGGACCTCGGCCGGCTCCAGGGGTGGGGCAGCCACGTGGGTGTCTGCACCACACTCTTTCCCAGACCGTCCCCTCGGCCCCCTCTCCCCAGCGACTCTCTGGGCTCACAGTTCTCTGTGCAGAAAGTTCTGGACTGAGGGGC
>NW_024355205.1:37938609-37976485 GCF_902729225.1 Pteropus medius | reverse complement strand
ACCAGGAACCTGCACTCTGGGTAACGTCCAGCGGGACTGCACAGAGCCTCCGCCCTTCCGATCCTCCCTGCTGGCTTCTTAGAACAGAAACGATGTTTACTAAGTGTCAGAGCCATAATTTGAGAGCGTGGCCTGCAGGGAGTTAAAAATAGTCTCCAGTGTCACACAACTGGCCCGACGTGGCCGACGTGGCTGACGTGGCCGACGTGGCCGACGTGGCCGACGTGGCTGACGCTGCGAGGAGCCGGGTTGGGAGCCAGGCCTGCCCAGCTCTGCCCGGCTGCCACCTGCCCGGGGTGCAGCCTGCTGCCTTCCAGGGGACGTCTGGCTTCTGTGAGTGGCTCCTTGCCCCTGGGCACCCGAGGCTTATCCCCGCCCCAGACCAGGTGGCCTGCGCCCTCCCACACGCACGCCCACACCGGCAGCCGGTCAGGCCTTACGCTTGGGAGCAGCAGGCCCCATCCGGGGGCACGGGGCCTATTTTGTCCACACCACACGCTCCGCTCACGCCAGCTAAATGCTCCTCTGTTCGTTCGTTTCCTTTCACCAAGCCGCATGGTCAAGACGCACGCGAAAGAAACAGGGCCGGCCCCGCGGACTCACCGACGGTGGCTTCCAGGCCCATTCTGCTGACGGCGGAGAACACGTACAGCTGTGAACAGTAAAGACGGGAAAGACAACGGTTCGTTACGAGTCCCCGAAGAGCTGCTCAGGGACCTGTTTCTGAAAGGCCGGGCGGGCGACTCTCAGAGAGCGGACGGCTCTACGGCACACCGGGGGCCGTGCTGCCCTGGGGGCCGTGCTGCCCTGGGGGGCGGGCTGTCCCTGGGGGGCGGGCTGGCTGAGGACCGGCGTCCCTGGCACAGCTGGCAAAGAGGCTCCCGGCCCCGTCCCAGACGCGCGGGTCCTGACCCCGCTCTCTGAGCTGGGGGCCCCGGGTGACCCCGCTCTGGGCTCCCTGGGCAGGGGGACCGGGCTGGGGCACTTCTGCCCGAGCTCCAAGTCGCGCCATCTCCTCCTCAGGCCGTCTGCCCCGACAGCTGCGCCTGAGGAAGCGGGGGTCCCGTGGCCCCAAGATGACAGAAAACTAGGCCCCGTTCTGGGGACAGTCACTGCCTTGGGCAGTGGCGTGGCAGACGGGCCAACGGTTACAGCGCCAGTGGCTGAGTGATAACACCGTGTGCAGCGTCGCTGGAAAGCGGCGAGGCTCTGACGGTGACATCTGGTGCCGACGGTGTGGGTGGCGCCACTGTCGTCATTTCTCAGGAGGAAACGAGGCGCAGAGGGGGGGCCATGCACCACCCAAGGCTTAAGGAGCCGGGCAGCCCAGGGACGCCACGCTGGGCAGTGCCGGGGAGGCGGGGACGGCACCAGGGCCCTAACGGGTCAGCCAGAGAGCCTCTGCCGGGGAGCAACGGTGAAAAGCGTGGGGAGGCTGGGCCAAAGGCGGGTCTGGAGCAACGGGCCATGCGTGGAAGGGTCTGCTGGGGAGGGACGGGGTGCGGAGGGGCTCACCGTGCGGGGCTGAAACGGCAGCATCAGGCCGCAGGTGGAGGCCCTCTTCTCCAGCCGGTCTGAGATGACTCCTGCCAGGATCCCGCCTGCAGTGCGGGGTGCGGGGGGACTGAGGGGCTGGCCTCCGGCAAGGCCCACAGGGAGGGAGAGGCTGCAGCTACAGCAGCAAGACACCGACCTCCCTCCCAAGGCCCCTTCCAGTCCCCGTGGGCGGGCAGCCGCCTCCGCAATACCTGACAGGCCCTGGGGCCGTCACCCCTGAGTGACCTGGAGGGCACCTCCCAGCGAGCTAAAGGGGGGCGCCTGGGAGTCTGGTTTCAGGCTGACCCCAGAGCCCCGTCACCTGTCAGGGCGCGAACACTGCCAGCCCGTCTGTCCTACCGCCAGGTGTGCACGGTCCCTGACGGAGCGTCAGGTCACCGTCGGTCAGGGCCCAGGACGCGGGAGGGGGACGTCCGCTCGGGGATGTGCTGCCTTGGGGGACACGTCTCGGAGACCGGGCCCCGGGCGGCCGCACGCCACTGCTCAAGTTTCTATGGCAGTGGACCGGGCGGGGAGGGACTCACCGAAGATCCCGCCCACGTCGAACAAGGTGGACAGCTCCCCGGCCTTCTTGACATCCAGGTGATCTACCGAGATGGCAGGAGTCACTGGGAGGAAGGTCCTCGCGCCCACCCCGTGTTTCGCCGGCACGGTTCAGACCAAGCCGCGATCAGTTAACTCAGACGACAAGGCCGCGAGCGGTCCGCACGGGGCCGGCCCCAGACCGGAAGGACGCGAAGCGCCATCAGCCACACAAAGTCCGCCTGTGAGTCTGACGGCCCCCATGTCTGCTTCACGCAGCCGCTGACCGCAGCACGGGACTGAGCGGGCAGCGCCACAGGGACGGACGCTCAGAAGCCCAGAGCTCCTTACTGTCC
The DNA here is from genome assembly GCF_902729225.1 of Pteropus medius. Lineage (NCBI taxonomy): Eukaryota > Metazoa > Chordata > Mammalia > Chiroptera > Pteropodidae > Pteropus > Pteropus medius. The sequence goes on along the minus strand of NW_024355205.1, from coordinate 37,974,050 downwards.
TCCCGCAGGACCTGTCCCTGCTGACGTGAGACCGGCCCCTCACCCCTCGACGTCCACCCCTGCGGCATGCTGCCTCGGGCTCGTTCCCGTCTGGCTTGTCCTGAGGACACTGCCGGGACCATGCGGGATGCACTCAGTGAGCCCCGCATTCCACAGTTTTCCTCTTTGTCACGGTCACCAGAGCCCACACCTCAGGGAGACACCCAGAGGCTCCAGGGCCTTCCCTGACCATCCCCCGTCCCGACACCCCCATCCCGTGCCTGCGATCTTTCCTGCTTGGAACCGCTGGACCCCTCGTCTGTCCTGCTGTGGTCACACACAGCACAGGGCGTGCACGCCACTACCGTGCGGGCTCATCGGTCACCACCTCTGGCTGCAGCTCGGATGGACGCTGGACATAAGTCCAACTGTCGCTGTCCCTGAGCCTAGAGCTCATTTCCACGACACGACTTCCCAGACGGACGACTGCACTTCGTCCTCTGAGCCCCCGGGGCCTGTGCAGCTCGCCCGCGGGGAGACCCACGGTCCGGAGCAGCCTGAACGTGCGAGCAGGCGGCACGGGACCGGCAGCCACAGCTGGGATCCGATGCGGTGACCCTTTGAACCACTAGGGTCATTACTATGGCAACAAGTGTGCACGTCCAAATTCTGTCTGTGTCTCCATTTCTACTCATCGTGCTGGTCGATGCATCATGCCCCGTATGTGCCTTTTCTTCCAAGACTATGGCAACCGGCAGGGGAGGGAGCTCAGATCGCAGGCACCGCACAGAGCCGGACACCTGTGCCTCCGGCAGCGGAGACTCACCCACGTTTGTGATGTAGAGAGGGAGCCAGAAGAGGAAAGTGTAGCTGACCAGCTTCGCGAAGAGCAGACACAGAGAGAACTCGATCACGCCCTGGAAGAGAGAGCGAGCCCGCTCACCCACCGTGCGCCCCGGGGCTCGGGCAAGCCCACAGCAGAACTGCAGGCTGCCCAGGCCACGCACGAAGCCGCAGCTCCGGACCCCCGTGGGGGGAGCCCAGGAAATGGCACGAGGAAACTCCCACGCGAGAAGGGGCCTCACTGCCACGCGCGCCCCGCCCGTCGTGAACGGCTTTGTCCCCGACTGTCCCGCACACCCCGGCCAGGCACAAGGGCCCGGTCAGCCAGCCCCGTGCGGGCCCAGGAGCTCGGCGTCAGCACTGGCCGCCTCGCCGTGCGCGTGCAGCTGCTTTAGACAGAGAAGCAGCCCGGACTCTGCGGACCGCTGGCTTTCTGTCCCCAGCAGCGGCTTCTTGTCCTCTCCCCGGTCCCTGCGCCCTCTGTCACCCCTACTTCCTAGTGGCACAGGCCGGGTCAGTCAGAGGTGGTTTCTCCTTCTGAAAGCACTTGAAAGGGCAAGGAGCTCACGCAGATGCCCCCAGCCACGGAGCGCAAGGCAGGGCCGGGGTCCGGTGCCCCCGGGGCTCGCTGGCCGGGGCGGGGTGCACCAGGGAGGTGCCGAGCCACAGGGCAGTGCGGGCCCGGAAGAGCCAGTCTTTTCTGGTCTTTTAAGTGAAGAAGAGAGGCCTATTTGTGAAATTTCCGAATTTCTAAATCGAGACAACTAATTTCAAAAAATTTTAAATGCAGTGCGAGGCCAACGGGACCCCAGCCTTGCTCGCTTGGTGCCGAGGCCGCCTGCTCACGGCCCCGGCTTCTGCCCTGGGCTCCTGACCCTCGCAGCATGGGATCCCCGACTGCTCTTCCCGAGCCTGGCGATCGACTGGGCAGCCTCTTTCCCCAGCATGCGCAAAAGACCCTTTTCGAAGCTCTTCCCAGGCACGTGTACTCACGGGGATTTTCAAGGCCCCGACGAAGCTGATGGCGGCCATGCCGCTCCCGCCGTTGCCGGGGAGGATGACGACGTGGCTCTGATGGGCAGAACGCTTCCCGTCCGCCAGCAGCAAGCACTGCACCTCTGGGTCCTGGCGGCGAGGCCCACGGGGAGACAAAAGGGAAGGTGACCCGTCCACTGGGCCGAAGCGAGGCCAGAATTCCCAGCGACTCGGCTGCCCACCGGGAGCCTTGGAGACACCGTGGATGCTATTCTCGTAGTCATTGATTTACTGCCATCGACATCCACACGTTTTTAGGAAACACTAACTAAACAGGTAAAACCCGTTGACCCGATACTTCTAGGGATCCGTTTGCAAAAAATAAGAAAAAAAAAAAACCTACTTATTTAATCAAATGAATGTCAAACCGCCATTGAGGAAAATTGGTAAAGTACGTTCATATAAATGATGTATCTTGCGGTTGTAAAAAAGTTTTCGTAGATTTTAATGACGTGGAAAAATGCTTATGACACACACATCATAAAACACCACTCAGAACTGCATTTTCATCATGTTCTCGGGGAATGTTTAAATATGTACCTGTATAACCAGGTAACTATAGGATGCATTTATGGAAAGAAAGAAGCCAAATTCTAAACTGGCACCGGTTATCACCAAGTGGTGGGATTACATGTAATTTTTATGAAACGTCAATAAATTCTTTACATGATCCTGTATTTCTTTAAGGAGCTCCAATTGGATGTATGTGGTCAGAAACAGCATTATTTTAAGATTCATAAACCAATCCTGATATTTTATAAATTCTGATCCTGGACATCCCCAAAGGATAAAGTTTGCATTAGTAAAGCAAAGAACGCTGGTCCCCAACTCAGGGTGAGGTTTCAAGGATCTAAAAACTGTCCGTCATGATTGGACGATGAAGTTCACAGACCTAAAAAGAAATGTTTGTATGTGTTGCAGACTTTTCACAAAAACAAACCGATTTTACTGTATCTGTTTCAATACAGCATAAGCCAGATGAATGCAAAATGCTGTTAAATTAAAAAAGAAAATGATAACGCATCGCCACTGCCGGGAAACGGGGGGGCAGGTGACAGCGAGAGCTGTCCCTCGCACACGCGCTGAGCCCGTGCCGCACCCCCAGGCAGCGGGGCCCCCACCACCGAGAAGCCGGCACCTGACGAGCCGCGGTGCCCGGGGCCCTGGACGGACGCTGTCCCGTGGGGCCGGACGTGCTCGTGTTTCAGCGCAGGGGTGACAAGCCGTCCCTGCAAACGCGAACGCTCCCCGATGCCGCTCCCCACGAGTCCCAGAGAGGGAGAGCGACGACTCGCGTTCGGAAAGAAGCCTTTCTCGCGAAGCAGGCCAGCGGTCCGGTCCAGGAGGCTCGACCCGGCCACGCGCTGGGATCCGCTGGGGCCTCGGGCAGTGCCGGGCCAGGCTGCGCCCCAACCCCGTCACAGCGGTCCCTGGGGCAGGCCCGAGGGGCCCGGCAGCTGAGGCTGGGCACTGCGGGGGCTCCAGGGACGTGTCAGCGCGTGGGGTGCGAGGAGACAGCGGGACTCTGCTAGGCCAGGGCAGCGCCCCTGACCCAGCGCCAGCCGCAGGCCCCGCGCAGGAGCCTGCCCGCTCGCTCCCCTGGGCCGCTGGACAGGTTCAACAGCGGACCCGGCCTTCTGCTCTCCCAGCAGCGAGAGGCTGTCCCAGAGGACAGACAAGGGAAGGCTCTGTCCTCCCGCCCGCCCCCACTCCTCTGCCATGCGGTCTGGGGGCTCCCAGCCCCCTGACTGGGGACAGCGTGAGGTCATGGTGGGTCTTCCCAAACAAACCTGGGCGCCTGGCTGCCTCCTCCATACGGAGCTAACTAACGGAGGGCCGCCAGGTGGTCAGAGACGCGGACGCGGGTGCCTGGCATCCCCAGGGGCTCTGACGGGGTCTCTGGGCCCCTTCTGCCAGGCCAATCACGCTCAGGTTTACACTTGGAGGAGCAAAGGGGCTCCATGCTGCCACATGGACAGCGGGTGCTCCCGTCTGAACACGCTGGGACCGCGCCTCGCCTGGCGCTGTCTGCCACTACTCTGGGAGGAAGGCCACCGTCCCCAGAGGGCACGCGTGGACTCGCACAGGTCAGAGGGTGGAATAACCTTAGCATTTCGGGCAGCACCCAGCGCTCAGTGTTTGCTGAGCCACGGCCAATCAGAAAGATCCTCAGAGAAGGCAGGGTGACAAGGAGGATGCATAGCTACAAGGGTGACAAATTTCGACCATCCCCAAGGTCGTCAGCATAAAGCCACGAGGACCGGCAGAGGGCCCTCCACGCGGCCAGGCGACACCACGGTCTTTCTCTTCACGCCCATCCCCGCCTCGCCCACCCCTTTCTTTACGTATCTCCTCATTTCTGGCATAAAGAGAAAAAAGCCGTGCTGTCTGCGAAGTGCTGGTGAGCAGGGGCCGGGTGACACTCTGCTCTCAGCCCCCCGGACACGAGGGGTCCCGCCAATCTTGTGGGGCGTCCTGCCTGCTGGCCCAAGAACCACCTCCAGAGTGTGAGCTGTTCCCGCTACCTAAGGGCAGGGACCAAGCTGGCTGGTGCTCAGAGGCCCCTGTGGAAGGGGACCCCCAAACAACCAGGGCCGACGACCGCCTGGTCAAGCCGCACGGAGGTCAGCCTGTGGGGTGGCCGGGCCTGAACCAAGGCCTGCTGTCTCTTTGGTGACATGCCGGTAAACAGACAGTCACAGAAGACACAGAGAAGGAGAGTGCAGACTGGTCAGTCACTACACCAGCACACGGCCGGTCTTGCCTCAAGGGAAAAGGGACGTCTCCAGTAATGGCAGGACAGGAACCACGCCGTTCTGACATTAATTGAGACCTGATGGGATGAGCCAGATATCTGTGTCCCTCCAAAACTCACAGGTGGAACCCCGACCTCTGACGTGATGGTACGTGGAGGCAGGGCCTTCGGTCGAGGGTGGCGCCTCTGATGGCCTTAGTGCCCCTTTAAGGAGAGGAGACACCAGAGAGCTTGCTTCTCTCTGCTCTCCGGCCAAGCAAGGGTCCGAGAAGGCGCCGTCCGGCCAGGGAGCGGGCCCTCACCAGACACCAGGTCTGCTGGTGCCGTGACCTTCGATTGCCCGGCCTCCATGAATAAGTGTCTGTAACGTGAGAAACTGTTTATGCTACCTAGTCTACAGTATTTTTGTTAGAGTAACCCAATTTTTTGAAGATAAACTCCAAAGTGAGCAGAATTTAAAGCATTTCAGTTGAATTCATCACTACCCACACTCTCCCTAAAATCCAAGGAATAGGATGTGTGACCCGTTATTTTTCCGTCTTCTACTATTTTGACCCCCACAAATAAATTTCCTTGAGCAATAAAGAAAAAAATTAAGAAACCCGTTTAGTACATTTCTCCTTTAAGCTATGTGATTTAAAAAGAAAAGAAAATAGTTTATACTTTTAGTGTTTAACACGAAACCTACACCGCCCCAGTGCCGGGTGTGGCCAGCTAAGTGACGTGAGGGGCTTCTAGGGTGTGCTCCGCAGGGGAAGGGGGTGAAGGCCCGGGCACCGCGGGAGACCACTGGGCTGCGTCGTGGCCGCCCCACTTCCGAGGGGGCTGGGCAGGTAACTCAGCATCTCTGTGACCCAATTTCCTCTTCGGTAAAATGGGGAGCAAAAGGGCGGAGGGCAGGAAGGTGACCTTTCATGTTATCTCTTGGTCTCACCTCAGATTCCAGCCCACCCCGTACTCCCTTTACCTGAACCCCTGGGCTCAGGTGCGTGCAGACCTGCTCGTCACCTCCTCTGCAGCTCTATCCAATGCCGGCTGCTTAGCGAGGGCCCCCGCGACGAGGCCTGAACTAGTGCCCCAGACTCTGTCCCCCTGGCACGCAGCTGCGGCAGACGGCTTGTTTCCTGGGTGCCCCCCACCCCCTTCCTGGACGTGAGTGCCACAGAGCGAGACGTGGCTGATGCTCACGCAGACCACCCAGAGTGGTGCCCGCAGCACTGCACGCGGATGAATGAACGGCTTAGATTTGGTTTACAAATTTAAAGTAAGCTGAGCCTCCTAGCCAAAGAAATCTAACACGAGCAAACTCAAGTTTTACTAAGGAAACAGGAGACCCCGTTTCGTAAGGACCGCGGGTGTCCGGGACAAGTCCCCCAGCAGTGGCTCCCACTTCCCGCCAAGCGGCACCGCGCGTGACTCACCTGGGCGGGCGAGGCTTGCTTCTGCAGCCTGAACCTGTGCACCCCGTTCTCACAGCTTCTCGAATGCTGGAAGAGAAAATTTAATTAGAGCGATTACCGAACGGACAGCCGGAAGTTACACCTGACGCGCCGCAGCAAGGAGACGTGCCATCGTCACAAAAAGGCACCATGGGGACGCAGACAAACGACCCGTGTGAAACAAAGGGCTGACCAGGTGAACCTCAAGGCTCCAGACCCTCAGATAACAGAAGGTGGAAACGAAGTTCTTTCTCGAAGAATCATCCAGGACCGACGTGTGCAACTCAGTTGTGCGGCCATCACCACGGCCAATTTTAGAACATTCTCGTCTCCCTTCAGAAAGAACGCCCGCCCTCACCTCCTGGGCAGCCGCTAATCTACTTTCTGACTCCGCTGTCTTTCCTGTTGCCGACAGGAAATCATACAGTACGCGACCTTCAGTGACTGGCTTCTCTCCCTCAGCATCGCGTTAAGATCCATCCGTGGCGTGGCAGGCATCAGCACCCCGTTCCTATCTGTTGCTGAGAACTATTCCGTTGTACGGATACACAGCATCGACGGGCAGACGGCACGCTGTCTCCACTTCGGGGCCGTCGCACACCACGAACATCCGGGTACGATCTTCCCGAGGACACGTTCCCACGCCCCTCGGACGTGGCCTGGGAGCGCGGCTGCGGGCAGCCCGGCCCTTCCGAGGAGCTGGCAGACTGTGTGCCAAGGTGGCGGCCCCATTTTGCGGCCTCAGTGGCAGTGCGTGAGGGCGGGTTTGTGACTGCCTGCCTTTGATTCCAGCCGTGCCAGCGGGCGTGAAGTGGTGTCAGCATGGTTTTGACTGCCTTTCCCTGACGGCTCATGGTGTTAGATAGCTTTGCACGTGTTTATTGGCCGTTCGCGTATCTTCTGCGAGAAACGTCTGTTCAGATCCTTTGCCCATTTTTCCCACTGGGTTGTCTTTTATTACTGAGTTGTAGGAGTTCTTTCTATAGACACGAGTCTTATCGGATACGTGATTTGGAGATGTGTTCTCCGATCTGTGGGTTGTCATTTCGTTTTCTCCACGGCGTCCTATGAAACATAAGTTTTAAATTCAGACGACGTCTAACGGATCTTTCCCTCCACCGCTTGTGCTTTTGGTAGCGAATCTAAGGAGGCTTTGCCTGATCCAAGCTGAAGAGACAAGCCTACATTTTCTCCCAAGAATTTTAACGTTTTAGCTTTCACATTTCGGTCTTCGCTGGATTTTCTTGTTTGCGTATGGTGTTAAGAAGAGGTCTGAACACCTTCTTTGCGTGTGAATATTCGGTTGTCCCAGCACCACGTGTTGAAAAGAGAACCCTCTCCCCACCGACAGGTCCCGGCACCCAGGCCGAACATCAGCCGACCATAACGGAGAGCGTTTCCTTCTGGGCGCTCGGTTCTCCCCGTCGGCCGGTCCGTCCGTCTTCCCTCGGGACAGAGGCACAGTCTCAGTCACTGTAGCTTGGTACGAAGCTTTGAAAGCAGGAAGTGGGGGTCTCCCACCCTGGTTCTTTCCCAAGATTGTTCCTGCTGTTCTGGATCCCTTGAACTTTCTTAAGAATTCTAGGATCAGCTTGGGTCTTGACAGATCATACAGAATCGTAGTCAGTCGGGGGATGTTGTCATCTTAACAATATCGAGTCTTTCAGTGAACGTGGAATGTCTTTTCGCTGGTTAAGTCTTCTTTGATTTCTTTCGACAATGTTTTGTAACTTAATAATGTAAAAGTCTTACACTTCCCTGGTTAAATTTATTCTTAAGTATTTTATTCTTTTTGATGCTATTGTAAACAAGATTGTTTTCTTAATTTCCTTTTCGGATTGTTCATTGCTAATGTATAGATCTGTGATTTTGGTATATTGATTTTATCCTGCAACCTTGCTAACTTGTAATAATAGCTCTAACAGGTGTGTGTGTGTGTGTGTGTGTGTGTGTGTGTGTGTGTGTGTGTGTACTAATTACCTGGGATTTTATACAAGATCATGTCATTTGCAGACAGGGGTACTTTTATTTCTTCTCGTCAAATCTGCCTGCCTTTTGCTCATTTTCTTGCCTAACTGCCCTGGCTAGAACCCCGAGGAACGCTACGTGGAAACAGTGTCCTCGCGCGCTCCTGACCTGGGGGCGGGCATCCGGTCTTTCGCCGCCAAGTGTGAGTTGGCGGTGCGGTTCAGATGCCCTTTACGTGGCTGAGGCAGGGCCCTTGCACTTCTGGTTTGTTGCGTGTCTCATCGTGAAAGGCGCTGGGTTTTGTTAAATGCTTTTTCTGTTCCGATTGAGATGATCCCGTGGTTTTTGTCTTGGTCTATTACATTAACTGATTTTCAGATGTTAAAACAATCGTGTGTTCCTGAGAGAAACCCCATTCGCTCATGGCGTACGATCCTTTCTGCATGTTGCCAGATTAGGTTTGCTAGCATTTTGTTGAGAAGTTTTACGTCTTATTCATAAGGATTCTGGTCTATAGTTTTCTTGTGACGTCTTTGTCTTCTTTTGTTATCAGGATAATACCTCATGGAATGAAAGGAAACTGTTCTCTTTTAGCTTTTGGAAGAGTTTGTGAACATTTGGTGTTAATTCTTCTTTAAATGTCTGGAAGAATCCACCAGTGAAGCCTTCTTGGCCTGGGCTTTTCTTTGTGTTAAAATTCTAAAGTGATAGTTCGATTCTTCCCTCGTCATAGGTGTATTCGGGTTTTCTCTTCTCTCGAGTCAGTTCGGGTGCTTATCTCTCTCTAGGAACATGTCCCTTTTCCTGAGTTATCAAGTTTGTCAGCAGGCAGCTGTCCACGGTGTTCCCCTGGCACTTCTGACTTCTGTGAAGTGGGTCGTAATGCCTCCTCTCTCCTTCTAGAGTTCGGTCATTTGAGTCTTCTGTCTTTTCTTTTGGTCTGACTAAAGGAGGAGAGAAAAGAGGAAGAGGAGACACTTCCTGGGCCAGCTGGGGACCCCAGGGCTCAGCGAGCCGGTCCGCTCTCCTCTGCTCCTGAAGATCCACCCTCTCCCCAAAGTCCCTTCTCACTCGGTGCCCAGTCCCCATGCCCAGAAGATGCCCCGGGGTAGAAGGTGAGCGCCGAAGCTGTCCCCAAGTCCAGAGGCGGTGGGTCCTTGCACGTCTAAGCTGCTCCACGGCACGACGAAACACCGTATATGCTGGGACATTAAGATTCATGCTCACGGCAGGAAAACGCCTTCTAAACATTTAAAATTATCAACTAGAGTTCGAATCATATGATGCTAACTTTCCTGCAGCAGCAGTAATTTTCAAAATTGATTTTGTTTCCTTATTTTTGTACCGGGATCCTTCTTTTCAAGTTAATTGTACTCAAAAGTCCGAAGCGTTAATGAGTGACCTACGCAGACACTGGGGCGCAGCTGCACTGTGGCAGGTGCTGCGCGGGCCCTCGGCAGAGAGCACCCCGCCTCCACTGGGGGAGAGACGGGGAGGGGCACACCGGGCTCCTGCTGAGAAGACGGGGAGCCGCTGCGGCTGCGGCTGCGGGCGAGGTGCTGACGCGCTCTGCCTCCGTCTCGGCAAACGTCTCCGCGTGAGGTGCGAAGGGAGGGTTTTAGGGGAGCAAAAGTGCATTGTTTTCAGGCTGATTAGTGGGTCAGAGGGGACCCGATGGCGACTTGGCCGCGGGCTGTGGAGGTGACGAGAGGGTTTCCAGCCACACGCACAGAACATGCAGAGAACACGCACACGCAGAGAACACACACACAGAGCACACACAGAGAACACGCACAGAACACACACACACAGAACACATACACACAATGAACACGCACACGCCTGGCCGTGGACGGGCTACGGGCTGACGGGAGCAGGGGCTGGGATGGCCCCGTGGGATCTGCCCTGCTCCCGGGGTGGACAGGGTTCCGAGACCAGGGCCAAGCAAGTCTCCGGGGTGAACAGAGATCCACTCTGGGCCAGCGAAGCCAGAGAAGACACGCACGTCTCTGCGGGGGTCAGGCGGGCAGGGCGGGGGGAGGGCCATGCCGGGGGCACCGGAGGGGGGCTCAGCGCCACGTGGGCCTGGGCGAGATCTCTGGCTGGCAGAGGAGAGAAGAGGCCGAGCGCCAGGCCGGGGTGTCCCACGGCTGGGGGTCTGGCGGAGGGGGCCAGCGGAGCGCCCCGTGTGCGCATGGCTGAGGGAGCATGGTGTCTGGAGGCCAAGGGGTGGGGTGACGACTGTCTGACGCTGGGGACGGGTCGAGTGCGCTGAGGCCAGACGCTGCTGCTGGGGACCCTGGCGGGCCATTTCAGTGGGATGGGGGGCGCCGAGGGGAGGGAAGGGAAGTCGAGAGGGGGCGACCTGAGGGGTCTGCTCTCGGGCAAGCAGGGAAATGGGCGCGAGGACAGAGGCTTCAGCCAAGGTGGGTGGCGCCAAGTGCTGGGAGTGACAGGGGAGGGGGACAGCCGGGGGCCGAGGACGGAGGGCTCCACGAGACGGGGGGGCCGACCTCGGCGGGCCGGGCGGCTCACCGCGTGACTCGGGGCAGGCAGAGCCCGCCGTGGGTCCGGGCGGGGCGAGGGCCCTTAGTGGCCGCCGGTTCGCTCAGCGGCCCGGAGCTCAGGGCCCTGCGGCGGCTGAGCGTGCGCAGAGGTGAGGGACAGGCGGCAGCGGACGGCACGCGGACCGGGAGAGGCGGTGCTGACGCCCACCTCACGTGCGTGGACGGCTGTTTAAAGCGCTGTCAGCCAGCTTACCTTCACCCCGTTCCGCAGCCACACGGTGACGTCTGCCCAGGCCGAGGCCAGGATATCCCCGCTCCTCCGGGCATGGCCGGTTCCCAGCCTCCGGTCACCCTCCGGGAGGAAGTCCCTCCCCCAGACTGCAGTGATTCACCCCGTTCCCAAACTGCCCACATTCGAGGTGGCGCCACATCCACTCTGTTCCCCACGGACACTGCACAGACAGGACCAGGCTGGTGACAGTCAGCAGTCACCCGGCAGACGACACCCTCCAAGAAGACACAGGAAGCAGGGAGCGAGTCCTTACCGCCACCGGCGTGGAGGAGCAGGCGACGTCCTTCGGATCTGAAACACCAAACGTGTGGCAGCGCGTGAGCCGAGGGCTGCGTGTTCTCGCCAGCACGGGCAATTACGCCGAAATGAGGCCGTCGACAGCTTTCCTCGGTCAGCACGCGTCCTGCCTCCCTCGGCCCCCCAGGGCTGCTCATCCCCACGGGGGCGGCAGCGGGGAGAGCTGAACCGCCACCAGCAAGGCCGGCGGTCGAGAATGTGAAAGCTGCGGAGCAGCACGGAGGACAGTTTACCCGCGACGCACAGACAAGCGGAGCACACGCTCGCCAGCGACGAGCCCCCGGCGCACGCTCGGGGGAGGAAGAAACGGAAAAGCAGGAGAAGCGTGTGGGCGACGTCACGAGTGACATCTGTGGCGCGTTGCCTAATGTCACGGAATGAACTAGAAATAAAAGTTAGTGGGGACCAAACGCGTCTTGGTGTAGAATAAAGCGCCTCTTATTAAATGCACGGAAGAACGGACACGTGAAAAGTAACAAAGCCGGCCGCTGGGCCGTCTCCATCTTACTCAAAAATCACTCCAGTGTGATTCGGGCACCGACGGCCAGACGTGCGGCCCGAGGAGCTGGGGGGAGCAGCCCCACCTCCGCCCAGATCCAGGGGGGCGCCTGCCGAACGGCTTCGGCCGCCCCCAGCGCCCAGATCCCGGACCTTACAGCTTCTGGTGAACCGGTTTAAGTGCCTGGAAACAAAGTGAGCTCCGGGCTTTACGCTTCCCACAGCCGAGTTCCCTCCTCCATGACACAGAGGCGGCACCCGCGGAGGGGCCTCGCCGAGCACCTTCTGCTGGGCTGGGGGCTCCTCCACACCCGCCCTGTGTGGCTTGGCAGGGACAGCACTGGTGTCCCGATGGCCACCTGAGACGTGTGGCCACTGAAAGTGATGTCAGCAGCTCGGCCGTGTGGTTTCCTGCAGCCCACCATGACACCCCCACGGTGTCTGGAGGCCCCCGCTGCTGAGCCTTGGTCAGCCCCAGGACAGGGCTTCTCCTGGGCTCTCGCCTGGCAGGACGCTGGCGCCTGCAGCCCTCGGCTGCAGGTCCGAGCGTGCTTTGCAGGCAGGCCCCGAAGGGCCACGCGCTGGGCAGGAAGGAGCAGAGCACGGGCCGGCCCTCCCTGCCGGCCACAGACGGGCGCCTGACACCTCTGCCCCGCCCGTCAGCGAGCAGGGGCGAGGAGCGGGCAGAAATGAACCCCGAGCCGCACGGCGATGTGGCCTGCCTGTCGCATCTGCCTGTCATTCACAGCTGGCTTTCAGCATTCACACACGTCACCTCCCCATCACGAGAAGAAGGTGACAGCGATTCCCTCACAGGAAGAGTCTGACGGCCTGAGCTCCGTGCTGCTGCGGAGGATGGCAAGTGGCCCCTCAGGCCAACGTGCCCTGTCTGCACTGGCCAGGGGCTGACAGGAGACGCCGGGCCACGGAGCGAGGCCTCACTCACTGGACTGGCTCGGGCCTGAGTGCGGAGGGACGGGAGTGGGCTCTCTGCCGCAGACACTCGTGGACACAGCGCCCTGGGTGCTGGGGGCCAGCACAGCGCAAGTCAGAAACGCACCCTCCCATGAGGCTGGCGCCTCGGAGGCACGGTGCGCCGGGGAGCGCTCGGGGGCCCCCTCAAAGCTGAGCACACAGAGGTCCCTCCAGACTCGGCCGGCGCTGGCTCGTCATCAGGAGCAAATGGGGAGGGGAAGACACGGCCGGTTTTCTCGGATGCTTTTTAAAGAAAAGTTCCCACGCTCCCCAGTGATCTCTACCTCCCAGGGTCCCAGGGACCTAGATTTGAGAAACTTTGACTTAAGACCCCCAAACTCCAATTGTAGGAAATACCTTTAAAATGCATCTTATCTTTATAAAAGGAGATGGCATTTATAACTGACAAAATTTGTTTTTTGGTTTTTTTTTAGGATTACCATGAAAATGAAAAAATCTCTTTTTAATTGAACCCACAAAAACCTATCCCAAGGACCTAAGGGGTCCCCAGCCAAAGTTTAAGGCGGTCTGGATGGGTGAGTTGGCACCTGGTCACACCCTACCTTGCCCGCTAACTGCGTCACCTAGAGCAGGTCATTTGGTGGCACCTGGTCACACCCTGCCTTGCCCAGTGACTGCGTCACCTGGAGCAGGTCATTTGGTGGCACCTGGTCACACCCTGCCTTGCCCGCTGACTGTGTCACCTGGAGCAGGTCAGTTAGGGCCCTGCCCACGGGCCCTTTCCTGGAAGGCCACGATCAGATCCGTGTACCACGCCTGGCACGGCGCCTGCTCACAGGAGGCGCTCTGTGCCCTAGCGACGACATACGGGACAGTGCAGGGTGTGTGCTCAGTTGTCAGGAAGGGTCTGATACAAACATCCGCAACCTCAGATTTTCATGCAAGGGGGAGACGTGACCTCAGAGGCGGAGCCAATACCCGCCCAGGGGGAGATGCAGTGAGGGGGCTGACAAGGGGGTGCTTCTGCGGGAAGGCAGAGAACGTGAGTGGGCCAGGCACTGGGGACCGCTAAGCAGAGGCTGGGGGGGGACAGACGGAGGAGCTGGGGAGGTGTGACAAGGACGGCCGAGCTCCAGGGCGATGAGCCATCGGAAGGAAGTGCCCGGCGATGCAGTGCAGCAGGGGCCAGGAACCGAGGGGCCTGGGCTCTGGGGGACGCCAGAGTGCCCGAGGACCCCACCCCAACGAGCCGGCAAAGGGCGGGCGGGGCGGCGGGGGCTGGGAGAAGGAATTTAAGATGAATGAATGAGGGACTCACTGAGCCCTGAGTACGTTTACTAACAAGGCTGGGGCTGAGACGGCAGGTAAGAAGCTGCGCTGCCACCTGGAGGCGTGGGAGGTGACAGGTGGGGGGCCACCTGTGGTCAGGCCTTTGGTTCCACACCCCCCTCCCCCGCTCTGGCACCTCGAGACGCCACAGCCCCGCCCCGCCCCGCACGCCCTCCTCCCCCAGAACCAGCCTCTGCTCTCGCTTGAGGAGGAGAGTAAAAGCCACCATGGACCGAGGCCTCGGGCAGAATGCACCTGCACTAGCAAAGAGGAAGTGCATTGTTCTCCAGGTGACTCATGTGTACGGAACACCCTGGTGTCCAGACGACGAAGCTCCAGGTGCTGGGGAGCCAGCGTGGAGGATGAGTGCCCCTCCCAGAACCCCGGTGACAGTCACGTGACAGTGAGAGGCACAGGCTGGCAAGAGAGAGCAGCCCAGCCCCCGCGCTCACACCTGCGGTGTCTGAATCCCCCTCTGCAGGCCGCCTGGGAGCCCGCGTTCAAGTTCAAGGCTAACCATGGCGACGGCAGAGAAGCGGGAGCTGCAGATGCCCCGGCTTCCCGGGTGACGAGGCCGGCACTCGAAGGACGCCAGCTGCAAGCTGGGCACAGGTGGAGAGGGCGCCGCCAGGCAGCCTCGCCTGGAGTCCACAGCACGGCGCCGCCCTGTGACGCATCTTGCTTTCAGCCAAACCAAAGACGGAAATGCCAAAGAAAGCTCCCGAGTAGCCCGCAGGGCTGGAACGCCCTGACACGGGGCGAAGCAGCACCTCTCTGCCAGGAGCGGAACTGAGAATGCTTGTCCCGCCGGATCTCTGTTTTAAAAGTGATTTCGAATTCAATTAGAATGAAAGTTTGGTGCCGAGTCTAGAATGGAACCAATCATCTGAGTGACTCACAGAACACTCTGCACCTAATTAAAATACATTGTCTTAAGTCAGGCCCGTGGTTTTATAACATTGTCCGAGATCCACCCTATCAGGAAGCAGACACGCTGGCAAGGCACGTGTCAGCTGGCAGGGGCGGGACGGGGGTGCGCAGGTGCAGCCTCGCGGGCCAGGTGCCTGCCCCAGAGGAGCCACGCGGCCGGCCAGGGGCGGTGGGGGAGCGGGGAGTGAGACTCCCACACCCAGGACTGCCACGCGCCTCATGCTGCGGGGGTTGGGGGCGCGGATTTCAGCACCGGTTACTCCAGAAATCAGGAAATGGCAGAAAACCCAGCTCGACCAGGAGAGAAGCAGCAGAGGGGGCGTCTACCCCTGAAAGAGTCCCCGGTGACCACACGCCTGTGCGGGCCTGGGCGACACCCCCCACGTCACGACCCCCCACCCAGCCCTCCCCGCAGCGTCCCCCAGGCTGCCGGCACTCACGTTCGACGAGGAAAAGGAAGCAGACGATCCCCATGGCTGCCACGATGGCCCCAGGCACGATGAAGGACAGGCCCCAGCACGTGGACGCCCAGTAGCCAGCGATCAAGGACCCCAGGATGTTCCCCACGGAGGTGTGGGAGTTCCAGACCCCCATGATCAAACCCCGCCTGCAACACAAGACACGAGGCGGCACGTGACGTGGAGAAGCTCAGACGGGGGGTGGCGAAGGACACAGCGGCGTGTGCACCGTGCAGGGCGGGCCGAGGGGCGAGGGGGCCGGGCAGGGCTCTCTGCGGGACGCAGGCCCGGAGATGCGGACCAGGGGGCCGGGTCCCCACTTCCCTGGGTGATGCAGGTGTGTCATCACGCCCCTCTCGGTGCTTGTTTGTGAAGGGGGCCTTTTCCCGAAATTCTTCGAAAGCCCCACAGTCACGTTCCTGTCTCTGTAGTCTAAACCCGGCCCCGAGGGGAGGGGACAGCCCACTGACAGAGGTCGCCCACGGCGAGTGGGACGGCGAACCGAAACGGGGCTCCTGCCTCGGGCTCCCCGGCTTGGTCGGAGGTTCCCGCCGCTTTCCGACCTCGGCCTGGCCCAAGGCCGTGTGTCACTCGGACATTGCGATGGCGATGGCGTCTGGACTGCAGTCAGATCGCCAGAGGCCGAGCGCACCTCTGCCGCCAGGCACCGCGTGACTCGTCGGGACTTGTCACGCTTCCTGTGCCTTTGTGTCTAATTTAAATGCAGCTTCTGTGTCCGAAGGCTTGGGGCGGGGCCCTGACCTCTGACCTCTCCACTTCTCTCCAGTTCCCAGGAAGCCAGGCAAGGCCCCGCTGCCGGCCAGCTGCACAGAGTGGCGCGGACCCGACCACGCGCACGGCGAGGAGGACCTCCTCCTGGGACGAAGGCCACCCGACGTCAGAACCTCAAGTCCCAGAGGTGTCAGCCACCTTATTTCACAGAATGGACTATTTTTTTTTCTTGCAATAAATCTAAAGAAACACTAACGTTCAGACGCAAATCTTTAAAACTCCGCGTGCGGCTTCCCTCACCTGCCTTTCCCGAACCAGTTGCCGAGGCAGGTGACGACGCTGGGCCAGCCGGTGGTCTGCACCAGTCCGTTGACGACCTGCGGCGGGGGAGGGAGGGAAGCACAGGGGGCGCCCGGCTGCCGTCAGTCGGGGCTCAGGGAAGCTTCCGCTTCCGTTCTGGGAGCACAGCGGGGACTCCCGCCAAACAAGGGGGCCAAACCCCATTTGACGTGAGCCTCAGCTGCCAAAGATGTCCTTTAAACGCTCTCCCTATATAATTACAAGCATAATTTTAGGATAAGTAGGGAAAAGAAAGAAATCTCTTGCTAGGCAGGAAAGACTGTTGACAGCCTGGGGCCGAGCTGCTCAGTCTCTTTTTAATCTGAAACTTTACAGAAAGAGGGAAACGTCCCTGTTTGTGGAACTGGGGCTGTCGCGTCTGGATGCGGCTGCGAGCAGCACGCTTTCCCGTCTCACGCCGCGAAGGAGCTGTGTCCTCTGGACCGAGCAAGCGCAGCCTCGGTCGGGCGCCTGGAGGAAGCGTCTCCCCGCTTTTAGGGAGGAGCCCGCGTTCACATTTTCAGAAGGGGTCTGGGAAGCATACTGGCGAGTGGGTGTGCTGGGGGCCACTTTACAAGATGACGTGGGACACGGTTCAGCTGAGGGACCCCACAGCCAGCCCCGGGGCCGGCCGACTCCCCTGCAGACTGCTGGGGTGGCAGTCCACTTGGGCCCGCCAGGTGTGGCCTGCCCTGCAGGAACATGCTGGAACTCTGGGAACGTGTTTTTTTCCTTCCTTCTAATTTTCTATGAAGGGATCGGTTTTGTAATTAAAACGGCCAAACTTTTACAAGTCCTGTGGCAAATTTTTAAAAGCAAATTATGTCCAATTTGCTTTGATGATTTTATGACGCCCCCTAGCCTACCTGGAGAGACTCAGAAGTCGAGCTCATTATGTTACGTCACCTTCCATGTCTAATCAATACTTAGCCACAGGGCCGCTGGGAGCGTTCCAGGAAGGGCTAGGCGCAGCTGGCAGGGCGAAGACGTGGGGCCTGTCTCGGCCTTTGCCGCTTCCAGCACCCTCAGACGCCCCCCTTCCCTCCCGCGGACCACCTCCAACCCCACCCTGCTACCAACGACGCCCAAGACGTCCCCTCCTCCTGCCTTCACTATGCCCCATGTCCTTCCCACTCCTGGGCGGTCCAATCTGCCACAAGACAGAACACCTCGAATGCATCCGAATGATGGCAGAAGGACTCGTAGGGCACAATCCCCCTGCTACGTAGGGACAGATGGGACCCGTTAAGAGGCCACTCCTGACACTAAGGAAAACCTCACGGCGGCTGGACTCTCAGAGAAGACGAGAGAACCTTACATGCCAGCGCTGGCCCCGATGTTGGACAGGTCACAGGTCTGGTCCCCCCAGTTCCCGGCATCTGCTGTCCCCTCTCTTGTCAGTGGCAGGGGCTCACGGCACAGACACCCCCTCCAGCTCAGCGTGGAGACCCCGCACGTGGTGAGCCACGGACCCAGACCTCACCTGAGTTACCACGTAGAATCCGAAACTGTGGATATCGTAGAAATACCCTAACCCAAACAGGGCAGTGAAGGCGCCGCTGGCCAGCATTCCAAAAGTTAGGTAATACCTAATTGGCAGACGCTCCCCTATTATGCCACTGAGGATAAAGAAAAAGGAAAGACAAATATGAGGAAAAGAACACGCCCACACTGTAAACGACCCAGCGACTTCCTTCCAGGCGCTGTCAGGCTGTTCTCTGAGCTTCGAGAACTCCAAAGCACCGCAGTTTCCAAGAAGATCTAATCACAACTGCTTCCCAGCGGAGCAGTTATTAACCAGAAATCGGCCGTTGGCAACCTCTTTTAAGACTTTATTTCTAGTAAAAGTCACTGTCAAATAATAAAACTCAAACACCATGGCTTATACACGCGATGGCCTCCCGCTTAAAAACCAAAAACTTATCCTGCTAGGAAAAGGCATCACTCGTCAGGGTGAGTGCGTCTCTGGGCCCTGGAGCTGTCCTTAAGTCGCCCACACTAACACACCGAGCTGGCTGGGCTCTGCCAGCTCCCCCACCTGCCACAGGCCCTGGCATCTGGTTTAAAGGCAGAGATTTTCTTTGAGGGAGGGTCTGAAACACGGGGTAGGGCCACTATGTGCTCCTTTGAACAGCGTCGTGACTCAGTAAGAGTTAGTGTCTTTGGAGAACTCTCCTCTAAACTGGGGACTCAGCCGAGATCACTGTGGGTCCCGTGCCTGGTTGGTGGTGGGTCTGCCGTAAACAGCTCTAGCGGTGCTGGTGGGGGCGACAAGTCTGCAGTGTCCCACTAGGGAATATACATTCATCACGCCAAGACACCCGAGGCCATATGGAACATACCTCTACCGGCTTAGGGGAATATAAATGTACTTCACTGTGGAACAACTTGACATTGTGGCTTATTCAGTGCATAAAGAAGCTATAGAATGATCATAACAGACCGTGAGCCTTTTGCAATCGTCAAAAACTCTACGGGTCTCATCTTCTTCCATAGATCATTCCAGGAGTCAGATGGATATGAAACATAATAAAGAAGGACACCTGCCTGCCACGAACTCTCTCCAAAATTCTGGTCTTTCCTTCTGAATTCATCAGATAAAAGAGCTCGACCTACTATCACACAAATGACCTTTTAAACACTAAAGCAGATGTAGCTATTTAAAATTAAGAAAAACAATCAGGTCAAATTTTAAGCTGAGTAGAAACTGATACTTATGAACTCAAGAAGAGCATTCTAGAGCTAAACGAGCTGTCTGCTCCAACTCGCTCCCTTCTGAGAGGAGGGGCTGTCCCAGAGGGGCCGGCTGATCTGCCCAAGGTCACAGAACAAGTGGCTGAGTCAGACGGGCCTCTTGAGAGCTAGAGCCACGGGCCAGGGCTTAGAAATGTTCTCCCGCGTATTTCTTGCTTGCTATTCAATATTGGGCCCAAATATGATCTCTACGTAAAAGTTTTAAGGAAAAGCCTGATGGGACACACAGCTTCCACAGTCTGTCAGACGCACACAGGCACTAAAGGGCACACCACACCCGCCGAAACCCGCCAGGAACAACCCGGGCCGGCGAAGGTGCCCACCGCATCCAATTTTACCCGCCACGCTACACGATCCATGTGCCATCGCACCAGTAAGAGGCCACGCAAGGGAGCGAGGCCCGCCCTTCGGCCACCGTGCGTCGACTGCAGGTCTCACAGGCAGAGCTTCACAGTCGTCGCTGGCAAGCTACACGGGGAGTTACCTTTGCCAATAAGTGAGCGACCAAAAAACCCCCTTTATTCAAACCGGGTTTCTTGACGTCAGCACTCCCGACGCCTTGGGCCGGGTCACTCTCTGTGGTGGGGGCTGTCTCGTGTGCTGCAGCACCCTGTTCTCTGCCCGCTGGAGGCCGGTGGCACCCCTTTCTCCAGCTGTGACAACCAAACGTGTCTCCAGATACTGCTCTATGTTTCCTAGGGGACAAAATCACTCCCAGCTGAGAGCGTTTAAATTCTGTTTTCTAGTAACTGAGAAAAACACACTCCAACGTTTGGGTCTTTTTATACTACAGGTTTGATACCCAGTAAGATCACAGTGTTTAAGACGGCAACGTTATTCCTCGAGATGGGACACGGCGAGCAGCCTGGTTGCCACCCACACGCAAGAAGCCTCCGGCTGGCACCGTGCTGTCTGTCCTCAGCCGGGCTCACGTTCGGTTGGGCACCGCATGCCTTGGGCCTCTGTGTCCGCTGTCACCCACGCACACATCCACACAAGTTCTGCCACATGGCGCAAACTATGCCCACGCAGGACGGGGAAGTCATCCTCTCCATCAGCAGAAACTGCCCTGTGGGCATCTACCACCCTCAAAGGTGCCGGGCGGGGGGCCTGGGTCTTAATGGTGCCACCCTCGGGGGTTCTCAGGAAAGATGCTTGACATGTACAGGGTCCCTGAAGATCTCAGCCTCTGAACGAAAGCCTCTTGGACTAAGGCCCGCCCCGAGCGGCTGTGGCCGGCGAGGGCCTCGCGAAGCCCGGCGGGCCTACCTGAGGTACATGCCGACGGCGTACGCGCACAGGAAGGAGTAATCCAGGGCCCCGAGCAGCTGCTGGTAGTTGTCCTGACCTGCGTGGGTGACACGGGCGGCAAAGGTGAGCGGCGCTGCGTCTTCGCGCCACGTCAGCTCTGGAGCGGGGGGCACAGCAGGCCCGGCACGCGGCCCCGTCCGGCTTCACGGCACAGGCGGAGAGAACCGCGTCTGACACGCCCCTGACACACGGGCGGACAAGCCGCGGGGTGCGCCGTGGGCACCGGCTTTATTAGTGGCTCAGCCAGACCCCGCCCGGCCTCCGCTCCTCTGCCCTTCCCGCCCACCCCCGTCCTCGTCCCTGGTCCTGTCCCCGGGCCCACTCTGCGAGTCCCGGCGCCAGCTAATGGTCTTCCGCAGGTCTCCCCGCTAACGGGGTCCTATCTGGGGGGGCAGCAGCTCTGCGCATGGCCCTGCACAGCACGGCAGCAGCCGACGGGGGGCGGGCTGTCCCTGGACGCCGTCGCCCTCCAGGACGTTGTCACTGCCAGCGGGCTCCGGGCGCTCGTCACCCGTGGAAGAATCCCGCAGGGACAGCTCGCCTCGGTGGCCGGATGGTCACAGCTCTCTGACAGAACTCACCAAACGGGGCCCAGCCGCAGTCCGTCTCATTGTCCGGGAGCCGGTGTGGGGGACTGTCACTGGCTTTTTGGCTCTGGCCGTCGAATCTGACCTCGTCGTCGTTCACGGCCGCACAGTACCGATGGAGCACGCCCTGGGCGTGCGTGGGAGGACAGAGCCGGAGAGAAAGAGCGCTCAGGTGCCGGGCTCGGCGGGGACGCAGAGTAGGCCCGGCGCCCCTCCCCCGACAGCCTTCCCCGGGCCCCTGGCGCTCGAGGTGGGGGAGGCAGCAGGGCAGTCTGCCTGCGGGGCCCACGGATGCCCCAGGCAGGGCCGTTCGGCAGCACCCCCATCCGGCAGACCACCCTCCGGCACACACACAGCAAACGTGCGCATCCGGGTCCCACTGACGGCTGCTCAGAGCAGCTGTGCAGCGGGAAGCCAATTGCCAGCATCCTGGGGCCAGCTGCCCGGGACAGACGAAGAGACCTGTCAGGTGGCACAGCGGGATGCGGCACAGCCACACGAGAGCGAGGGACAGGTCCACACAACGGAGGTGGCCCTCAGAAGCAGACCTGCCTGGTGTGGCCCCATCCCCCGTGGCCCTCAGAAGCAGACCTGCCCGGCGTGGCCCCAGTCCCAACGGGACCATACCGCCCGGTCCCGACGCCGACCTGGGGGCTTCACGGCGATGGCCAGCCCCATCTAGTGCTCCAGGCATTCACCCCACAACCCAACCCAATCTTTCGGGTTCAGTCTCAAAAACCCGGGGAGCCCCCCAACTACCCGCTCCTTTAGTTCCCTGGAGCTCCCTAAGGCCTCTTCGTTTTCGTAACCTGCCTGTCTCGTCAGCTGCATGAGTCCCTACCCCGCTACAGGAGGACGAGGAGCAGCTCTTCACGCACAGCGGCCGGTCGCCGGTGCTGCTTTTGAGTCGCCAGCCGAGTGAACTGAGTGTGCGTTAAGACCCCCGTCTCCTTTCCCACCCTTATCTTTTTCGTAAGAACCACATTTTGAAACGTCTGCAAACATTTCCAGTCATTAGAACTGTCAAAAAATTGAGAATTTTGCAAGCGACCTGAAGGGCGTGGGAAACTCCTGCTAAGTAGGAGCCGAGGAGGAGTTTTGGTCTTTTGAGTTCATGGACGATGTGTGACAGCCGCTGGGACTTACTGGAAAACAGGGACAAAGAGCTAACTGTCCACGGAAGCGCCAGCCTCGGCATGGCCTCTCGAGCAGCCTGAGACGGACGGCAGGTGTCCAGCACTCGAATGCCCACAGGGAGTGGAGGAAGCACCGTGGAAAAGGTCGACAGAGTTACAGCGGGCTCTGCCAACGGCTCGAGAGTGAGGGACAGGACAATCGAGCCGGAAACGAGTTCCCTTTGGCACTGGGCAATGTCCTTGTTCCTTCTACAACAGACTCAAAAGTTACTCAAGCATGTCGACAATCTATAGGCGAAACGGTGTCCTTCTGGTGAGGGTCAGAGCGTGACTGGCTTCCCCAGGTCACAGGGGCTAGTACGTGGCACTGTCTACTCCAGCCTCCTTCGCTCGGTCTCATTAGATGCCTGCTTCACAGCTTCCTGTCCACCCATCACTCAGAGAAACCCAGCGTTCTTAGAATAATGGAGAACCACCACCACAGCCAGACTCAGAATCAAAACGCGAGCATTGCAGAAGCAGCTCGGGAACAACGCGAGATCGGGTGTTTTGGAGGGAAAATTCACACAAGAAAGAATAAATATTTAATTACGCTTTAGAATCCTGAAACCGTCAACTGAATGTAAGCGAAAGTCTACTGCCTCTGAAATTATAAATCCTAAAGACATTCTGAAGATTTTAAAATCGAAAAAGAGAAACTAAAAGCCAGGGCAGCAGAATAACTTCCTTCTACACGATACATTTTCTCCATTTTCCTAGCGCTGCCCCCGCCCCCCAGCAAACTGCCTCTTAAAGTAACTAGTTCCTTACAGAGACTATAGATAGGCAGGACAGGAAATTAAGTGTTTAATGATTTCTTACCTTGACTATGCTGATAGGCTTTCGAGATAAGTGGAAACTCGCATACAGCAAAAACGTCAAAATAAAAATGAAGGCTTTATACCTGAAACAGAACAGGGGCACGGATGACACCAAAGTATACGAGATACATGAAGAACATAACCGTATTCTTGAGTGTCCTCATGCTGTGTAGTATTCATTCAGCTCTACGTCCGTGATTAACCCTATTTATATTATCGCTAAAATATTACATTAAAAAAACATCGCTTTTGCTCTATCCAAATCGCAACTATTTAAAGATTTATATAAAAAAAACTACAAAGAGAAATCTGGGACTCAGAAGATGAACACGTGTTTACAAAGCAGACAAAAAGGAATGATTATTTAGTTTGAAACAAAATTAACTGCAAGTTTCTCGTAAGCCTGCTATCCTGAGCATTGAAGATCGTATTTATTTTTTACTTTTTAGCTTCTATGAGACTTTTCAGAAGGACACATGGAAGGCAGAAACATAAATATCTCACTGACCTCACTGAGGAAAACTCAGTGATGCCGACAAGCTATGAATAAAGCCAGTGACAGGGAAACACTGGCCCGAAGCCCTGCTGCTCTTTTTGGTTTATGAGGAAAACAGGTCAAGGGGGGAAGTGCTGAAATATATAGGAGTCTGAAAAAAATAGACACTTTAGTAAGAAGATAAAAGTTCATTCCAAACTTTTAGTTTGAACCAGGCTACAGAAGAACATTTCTTAAGGGAAGAAAATAGGTCAGGAGGAAAAAGTGCTTGGCAGGAGATGGGGACCAAGCCCCCCGCCCCCCACCGCCCACCGGCTCCCCGCCCCCCCACCGCCCACCAGCTCTCGCCACCGGCTCTCCCGCCCCCCCCACCGCCCACCGGCTCCCCGCCCCAAGCTCGGAAGGCGGGTCCTCTCTGTGACCCAAGGCCCAGCCCTCACCTGGAAGAGCCCGTCCTATTTCTGGCCCCAAAAGGCCGATGGCTTTCCAGCCGAGCGGTGGCGTGACTGGAGAAGCCCCTCCAGCACAGGCGCTGGAGTGACAGCGGGGACAGGCAGGTGCGCCCCGTCTGCAGGTGCCCGCGGCCGGCTCCCTGGGGTGCTGAGCCTCCTCCCGGCTCACGCCCATGGTTTCAGTGTGATTTACTCACTCAAGGGCACCTTTCCGCCAATGACCCAAAGAACCCTAGGTCTGCATGCCTCTCCGGACACCAGGGTCCAGCGAATACTTCTCGATTTTAAAAATCAAGAAAGAGGCTCTTTCGGGGTGGCGGGGGAAGAGCTGGTGGGACTGTGGGGCTCGAATCCACACCCGCCAGGAGACCCACACCCCAGGGGAAGGAAAACGCCAAACCGACTCGCCAGGCTCTCGACACACACTTGGTAAGTGACTAGGACGTGTCCCGCGTCTCCTCATCAAGGACACGCGCACTGACGGCCCCTCCAGGACCCCTCGCTCCCCAAGCCGCCCACACCCAACACCAGACGGGACAAAAGTGAAACCATAAAAAATGAGTGTACGGTGTATCCCCAAGAACAAAGATAATGTGGGTATGCCGGATCCGACACAACGCCCAGGCCTCTGTCCTCGCGTTTCCGAAAGCCATCTGCCCGGGAGGGAGTGGAAGTCTCTCGACTCTCTGCGTGAAGCTCTGTGTCACCACCCGTGACCCCCATGTGCCTTCGGTTCCCTACACAGGGAGAAGCTAAGCCACTGGCCTTTGTGAGCCCTCAATACCCAAATCCCCAGCCCAGAGGTAGGTTCGCTGGTCACGTCCATCCTCACTGCGACCCAGTGCAGCCGGGAGGGGACCCTGACCTGCCCCTGTCTGGGTACAGGGCTCCCGTCTGCAATCTCTGTAAGGAGTTTTTTGAGAAGTTCTCAGACCGAGTCACCTCCACACCTCCTCAATCAGCATCTGAGAAGAATCTGGAGCCTCGAGGGTGCCACATACCACCAGTTTACAGGTATGTGCTTGACCAGAGGAGTCTCATAATCGCCCAGCTGAGGGGGATTCTGGGAGTGGCTCTACTTAAATGGGCCTTGGGTTCATGTTCTCTGCACTCCACCAAGACATAAATAGAACATTATATTTATAAGTATTCTATTTCTATTAGATGTAGTAACATGTTAACAAAATAGAATAAATAACCCAGAAATAGTGAGCTCCTCTAGATCCCCAGACGTCTGCAGAGCCCTAAGGCCCTAGTATACCTGCGCTATGGGATGGTCCAGGCTGTCTAGGTTATGTGAGCCGCACAGCCATCCCTGGGCCTCCGGCTCCATCCCTGAGCCTCGGCCCCCATCCTTGGGCCTCCACCTCTGGGCCTCCGCCTCCTCCCCCCTGCCCCACCACCACACGCACACACAAACAACTATGTATTTCTGTCTCCTCCCACTTGCTCTCCCGTTCTTCTGGTATCTTAATCCCCATACATTACACTGCTCCACTCAGAACACGCCCGCCCCCTGTTCGTAAGGCCTTCGCCTCAGTGAGAGGCCATCTCCCTTCTGGGGTGTTCCTGACCAGAGGCATGATCTCAGTCTAATCACGAGGAAATCCCAGACACCCAGACAACAGACAGTCTATAAAGAAATGGCCTGCACCCTTCCAAACTGTCAAGGTCATCAACGACAGGGAAAGGCTGGGAAGCAGCACCAGACAAAAGGAGACTAACCCCACAGGGCGGCTGACCCTGGACTGGGTCCTGGGCCGGGAAGCAGGCTACGAGAGGCGTTACTGGACGTCTGAAATAGTTCTGAACGCACCCGCGAGAAAGGTAACAGCGCCCGATCGTGGGACGTTCCCCGATTCTCGGCTCCGTGCGCAGTCACGTGACGATGTCTCGTTCAGAGGAAATACACACGAAGTGTTTAGAAATAAAAGGGCACAGTGTGTGCAACTTACTCTCAAAAAGTGTGTGTGCATGCGCATGTGCACAAGCACGGACACATGCGCACACACACGCACACGCAGAGAAGCGAGTGAGGCACAATGTTAAGAATCCGTCTGCGGTTGAGCCCAGGCCCCGCAGCCGGACGAGATGAGTCTAACGGCCCCTCTGCCCTGGGATCACTCCACCCCAGATGCGAAGCCCCGGAGAGAGAGGCCAGCAGCCGCTGGCCATAGGTCCCGAACGGCCTCCTGCTGGCCTGTGCCGTTCCAGCAAGGTCAAGGGAACGGAGCCTCGAGGGCCCCCAGCGGCCAGCGTGGTGCGGTGCGAAGTCTGGAGACTCGCCCACCGGTGCCGCCACGTGCAAAGGACGGAAGTCAATCCCCAAATGAAAATCGAAGAGCCAGTCCTCACGGCGGGCGGGCGGGGACGTGACGCCAGCCCCTCGGCTACGGCTACGGCTGAGAGAGCCGAGTTCTGGCAGGGCCACGTGGCTTTTAAAGGTCAAGGAGCAAGTTGGAGGCAGAGATGGGACAGAATTAGGACGAATACTCTGTATCCCGGCCCCGAAGTGAGGTCAGTCGGCCGACGGCACCGCATCTCCTGGACGACGCAGGTGCTCGGGCGCCCCCCGGACCCACCGAGTCAGAGTCTGCGCTTATCAGGCGGCTCCCTCTCCGCAAGTCTCAGCCTTAAAAAGAATCTGCGCATCAGGAGTTCTGCAGTTTCGTAACGTTCTTACAATTTTCTTCTGTGAGTTTTAAAATGGTATCAAAATAAAGTTATAAAACAGACAAAGAAGTTGGAGATAAACATCCCCAAAAGTAAGTGTTTAAACCCTGTGGCTCGGCAGGAGACGTGGAAGGAGGCGACAGCGACTGCTCTGGAAAGAAGATGCCTCAAGTCACACCCGAGCCCCACACCCGAGCCCCGGCGGGCGCGTCACCAACCAGCAGGGGCCGAGAAGCTGCAAAGTGTTGTCGCGATGGAGAAAGAGGCGTCCAGGAAACCCCACCGGGGCATAAAAATTATTCTGAACAGGGAGCACTCACTCCTGAAACCTCCTCTCCGCCCCAGGGCAGGGCCCCCTGCAGGAACTCGGCTGTCGCAGACCCCTCCCTGGGGCACTGACGTGTGAGCAGTGAGAGGCACCCACGCACCTAAACAGGCCCTTTCGCGACACTGCCACGTCTCCCGTCTGCTCTTCTAGGGGCCCACCCACCAGTCTCAGAGGCCGTCTGCTTTCTCGTAACTCCCCCCGCTCCCCTTCCCCCATCAAGACGGTACACGAGCCCCAAATCCCAACACCCTTAGAGTCACGTTTTTCTGCGAACTCGCATGCATACATGATTAAATCTGTCTTTTGTCGCTTTAGTTTGCATGCCCCCAATTATTGAACCTAAGAGGGCAGAGCAAAACCCTCTCCTTGTCCCCTGAGATTGGGAGGGTGGACGGAGAAGGGGTCAGAGGCCGGGAGTGGGGGTCAGAGGCCGGGGGGGTCAGAGGCCGGGGAGCTGGACTCCGCCCTCGCCATCCGGTCAGTGTTCAAGCAGAGGCGCCCTCGGGACGTGGGGTTCTGGTCGGCACCGAACCTGTCACGATTTCCTTTTCTCTCTGGAAGTTCTGCCCCCGTCAGGCCACTTACTGAGCTCAGAGTTAACACCCTTATTTCACCCACAGCCATTGCACAGTCCCGCCCGGAGTCAGCGGTCATTTTCCCGTGGGGACCACAATTGTTACAGAAACCGCTGAGGACCAGGAAGGTGTCCGAATGCTGCCACCCCAGGACCGGACGTCTGACAGCTCGACAGCGCTCATGGCCACAGGCTCCACCGCCAGCGAGCAATTCAGCAGCCTGGGGAGGTCGGGACCACGCGTGCTTGATAAGGGAGCGGGGGACAGAGCCTGCACACGGTGGCCCCCGCCGCATGTGGACACGTGGCACCTCGCCGGAGCCGCGGGGACTTACCACTGGTCCCTGGAGAAGGAGACGAGGAAGCGGATGCCGGCGGGGAGCCGAGCCATTTACGCACTGAGCGCCGAGCCCCGGTCTCGAGTCCGACGCCTCATGCAGAGGTTATCGCTCCCGGCTCCGGGTGGCTCCCTGGCCCCTGCTCTGCACAGCGCGAGAGTGAGGAGCGATGGCCTGCTGGGTCTCCTGTCCCCTCTTCCTTCCGGCGAGGCTCAGGTCTCTAAGAGGAGGAGGAGGAGTTGAAACGTCAGGTGTTCTGACAATGGCGCCATGGAGTCCTCAGCAGAGGGAACCCTTTGTGGTTGTCACCCAGCCCAGCTCACAGCTGGCCTGCCAGGGACAGGGCGCAGCCACCGCGAGGGCCACCAGGTGGCGGGAGAGTGTCTGCCCTGGGGGCGCCTGGTCAGTGATCAGGAACATGCATTTCACAGGATGTTCTCAAGCCCCCGAGCTGTCTCCCTCCAGAAGGCACCCACAGACCAGCCCAGACACCCTAAACCACAGCGCCCCACAGAACGAACGTTGGCATTCACGAACATTCACGCGAGGCAGCTCTGCCCGCAGTCACTGCCAGAGCCGCCAGGGAGCCCGACTGTCCGGTGCACCCACCCCGGCCCAGGCCGCGTTAGGGCCGCGAGAACTGAGGAACGTGGGCCCGGACCAGACGGCAGGCCCCACGCCACTCATCTCGCTGTGGCTTCCCAACTGAACCGAAATGCGTCTAGCGCTACGGGGACAAACTCCGCCTCCTACCTGCCTCTTCGTTCCTCAGAGGCCATTGGTAGGGACCCCATCCTGAAGTTAGGGCCACAGGCAGAGAGCGGAGGAGGGAGGAGTGGGCTGAACGGGGCCGGGCACGCCAGGTGGGCCTGGTCTCCTGTCCCAAGGCCACCTCGGGACTTGTCTTATTTTTCAGTTTTTCTTCTACGTTTGCAACGAGGAATCTTTTGGACCAATGTGTTAAACACACGATCCCCAGTACACCCAGCAGCATAGATTGTTGTCTTAAACTTATTGAAGATTCACAGGTTATAATTTTTTTTTAAAAGGTACTTTTGAGTAAATATTAATCTGATTCAAAAAAGCTGACATTTATTTAATGCCTTCGAACAACTTCCTGGGGTAACAGACACGTCGTAGCGAGCAGTCCCGATCTGGAGGACTTACCTGCATGGCACAGGCCTGAGTCCATCCAGGGAGGACGCGTCCCCACGTCTGCTCCTGCCCTCCCCACAGAGCGAGCGCTCAGTGAAACACACCCTTTTCAATGATTTTCCTTTACACGATTTTTAGAAAAGATAAATAAAAATCCTTGCCATGCTTTCATCCCCCGCCTTCCACCCCTCCATCTCCCCCCAGGGAGGGAGTGGAGGGCCCTCTGCTCCAGCCAGGACCCACCTCTGCTCCCAGGGGCCTTACCTATCGCGTTATGTCTCAGCTACTCGTTCTACCTGGAGTGTCACCTGGCCCCATGGCTGACCTTGGGCTCCCTCACCTTCCCCAGCTAAAACGCAGGGATGAGCACCAGCCTGGCATGGGGCAGACGTTCAGTGGGTAGCAGCTGGCGTCATTCTCACAGTGAGCTCAGGAGAGGACGGGTCTGCGGGGGACTGCCCCGTTCCCGTTACCTGGGTCACAACCCAGCACAGAGCAAGCACCCACGAGACCTGTTGAACGCACGTCCACAGTTTTTCCCAATTGTTTTTGTTCAAATCTCTAGATTTAGAAAATGTTACTAAAATTCTGCTCAAAATGAGTGGGCTTCTGTTTAGGCCTAAATATCCTTCAAGAAACAATTCTGCGATGGTGACTTCGGAGAAAAGGGTTGGTTTAAATGCGTGAGAGCCGGTGCCCGTGAAAGCTCCCAGCAAGCGCGGTTAAGACCTCGAAAGACGCTGCCCTCCCATGCGGGACATTAGGAGCTCGGCGTAACGAGGTCTCTGTCTCCAAAGTCTGGGCAGTGCCTTGATCGTCATTCCACTGAGACCTGGTGGAGCCCTCTGAGGTCACAGGGAGCCTCGCATGTCCTCGCCTGAGCCTGTGACACGGAGGAAGAGGCTGGCTCACTTCTCAGCAGAACAATGAGGCAGGGAGCTGGCCCCGGGCAGCTCCAAGCTGTGGCCAGTTCAGGTCTGTCCAGTTTCCCTCTGTCCCTCCTACCTCCACCTCTCTTCCCCACCCCACCCCCACCCTGGCCACCAACCCCACCGAGAGGGCAGAAGTGGAGCTAATCACTTGGTTTAAACCCTGTTATGGGCACAGCCCAAGTACATAAGATACACTTTTTTTAAAATGGCTCTTAATAGGCGCCCCTGGAACTCACTCTGGTGGGGAAAAGTGTGAGAATATCCAGTTTCATTCTACTGTCAACGGGGGCAAGATGGGAAACACCCCATTAGGGCGCCTCTATGAGATCGTACAATGCGCGTTTTCACAGCCTTCTTCCCCAAAGCCCGGCCTGGCCAACTCTTACGAGTGACCTGGGAAATCTGCATTCTCGAGTCCCGCCCTCACACTCACCGCTTGGTGATCTGTGCCTCCTAGAAAGTTCCTTATACTCTTCGGAGATGAAAATAATGAGACTCAAAAGTAAGGAATGGCCAGAGTCATATAGAAAGGGTCACTCCAGAGCCGAAGCACTGCTGTAAATAATCAAAGCGACCCCGCGTGCACTTCAGACAAGCTACTCGGAGACGAAGTTTTTAAAGCTGATCTTTTAAGGAGGTGGGTGGGAAACACGTGTCCCCCATAAACACTTTCTGAGAGGGAGGAAACCACTTCCTTTTTAGAAATAAAACAAAACAAAACGCTCTCTGTGGCTTGTGCGTTAGAGGTTCTGGTCAACGTTAAGGATGAAGGACAGTGGTCGCTCTCTGCTCCCCACGGCTTACACACAAAAGGCACCCTCTCTCCACGCCACTCTGGACCCCAGAACAGGACGGCAAAGGTGGTCCGCATGAGCCAGAACCTGCCAAGGCAGTTCCCATGGGCATGGGGTGCTCCCCGGCTGGAGCCCCCGACTTCAAGCTCGATCTAGGAGGGGACTAATGCAGGAGCTCCCGGGACTCTGAGCTACTCACTCAAACCGCCTCACACGACTTAAGGCCAAGGGCAGGCAGATGCGCCAGCAGTGAGCTCTGCGAGACCTCGGGAAACGCCGGCTCGGGGTTCCACCTTCGGAAATTCGGACCTGGGCCGGGCTAAGGGTCTCTCCAGGTCCTCCGTTCGAATGCAAATCCTGATGGTCCGCGGCGTCACCAGTGGCCAGCCTCCGATGCGAGAGGATGAGGGGGTGGGGAGGGGGGACGGGAGCAAGAGGGAAAGGAGCCCCGAGGCGGGAGGGCTTTCCGGGCTCGAAGCCCTACGAACAGGGAAGGTGGCCCAGCGGCTCCGGGAACCAGCTGCGCAACAAACAGCGCGAAGGCCCAGGTGCCGCGCGCCGCGCCTCCCGGGTGGCGTTTTGCTCCGGCTCCTCCCAGGCGACCAGTCCCCGGGGGGCGGTGGCCCGGCCGGGCACGCACGCGTCCACACCACACGGCGGACAAGGCGCGCGGGTCTGCTCCGGCCGTGTCCCGAGCGCCCCGCTGTCGCCGGCCGGGGCGGGTGGGGCGGACCCGGCAGCACAGCTCGGCAGTGCCCGGCCCGGCGCTCGGCGGGCGGCTGCCGGCCCCGCCGCGTCCCCAGCCGCCACCTGCCCGGAGCGCGCGCGCCGCCGGCGGCGACCGCCGCTTCCCCGGCCCCCGCCGCCCCCGCCCTCGCTCCCGGAGGCCGTCCGGCCCCGGCCCCGGCCCCGGCCCGGCCCGGCCGAGCACAAAGACGCGGGAGCGGAGCGGGGCGCGGGGCCCTCCGTCGCGGGCAGCGGGCGCCCCGCGCGTCCCCCCGGTCGCCCGCTGGGTCGGGGCCGCGCAGGTGCGGGCGGCGGGGAGGGGTCCGCGCGCCGCTCCCCGCGTCCGCCCTCGTCCCCGCGCCTCACCTGCGCCGCCCACGCCGGCCCAGCGCGACCCGGCTCGGCCTGGCCCGGCCGCCGGGGGCGCTTCCTGCTCGCGACTTCCTGGGGCGGCGCGCGGAGGCCCCGCGGCCCTTTCGCTTTCCTGCGGCCGCGGGGCGCCGGGCCGGCCCCTCCCCTTCCCGCTCATCCCTCCCCGGCCTCCCGCCCGCGAGCGCCCAGGGTCTCGCGCGGCCCCGGGGCGCCCCCGCGCGGAGCGGCGCGCCTCGCCTGCCGGCTGTCGGGGGCCCGGACCCCTCGCCCCGGGGATCTGCGGGGCGGTCCTGGGTCCTTGCACCTTGCACCTGCCCGCCCGCTGGCGCTCGGGCATTGAGTGGCGTGTTCTCCACCCGCCGACCCGGAGCGCTCCAGCGGCCCTTTGTCCTTGAGGTGGGTCTCACTCTCGACAGTGCAGCGGCAAGATGCTCAACACCCGCAGGTTGGGCCCGTCTCCTCCCCTTATTCTGCATTGCTCGCTCAGGGTCTGAATCAGAAGCTAGTCTCCACTATGTAGAGCCCAAGCAATTTTCATCGCATTCTTGTGGGAAGTAGTTCACTAGCTCACACGGGGAGCTGCCTCACCGCCATTAGCTCCGACGGTTCCTCCTGCTTCACCCCTGAATCAATTTCGCTAAAATTGATGGGCGAGGGCCTGAGTGCCCCAGCGGAGCGCCCCCGGGTGCAGACACCACACCCAGCCCAGGTGCCAGTCTCAGAGGCCCTCCTTGAAGAGTCATATGAAGCAGAAACAGATTTTGCAAGACGAAATTGTTAAAGGCCGCTCTCACCACAACACCAGAAGGCTGAAACCAACTAAGCAATAGGTCTGAAATTAAAGGTCACAATGGACAGTGCTCCTGGGTCTCAAGGCACCAACACCACCGCAGCTCCACACCCATCTCTCATGCCTGGGAAGGCTCCTACCAGGCCCTGGGGGTTCAGAGCACCCTCTCAAGCCTGGCTGAGTTGCAACCCACTGGGCACTGTCATTAGGCTTTGGAGACATGTTTCTCAAGACAGCAAGGAGACTTGTGGTAATCAAGCACTGGACACGCGGCTCCCTCCTCCTGCTCCCTGGAGCAACAGGCTCTCGGCCTGTTCTCCTTTATGTGACCCTTTTGTGGCCTTCTCTCCTCTGCCACCAAGCTCTCCCTCTCAACGCCTCCGCCTGTGGACCTCTGTCTGCTTGCCCCCATGCGTCCTCCCAGCCCCTCTCTCCAAGACACGCCTGCCAGGAGCCCTCAGCGCCTGGGCATCAGCCTCCCCGCTTCCAGGCTGTCCGCCACACAGCCGACTCCCCGCTGCCTCAGACCGCCCTTCTACAGGAGGTCGCACCCCGTCACTCCTGAGGAAAGCCCTCACACCGGGCCTGTGGGAATGAGGCCCAGTTCCTCAGCAGCTGGAGAACGAGGGCTGCCCAAAGCTTCTGGAAGCCTCTGCAGTTTCCAAAACACGCGCCTCCTCATGCGCTGGCATCTCTGCCCCGGCCCCCCAGCGCCAGCCTTTAGCCGTGAGCCCCAACTCCGAGGCCCTGGACCAACACCGCTGTTCTCTGCGGCCGTCCTCACTGCACTTCTGGGCACTGCAGACACCGCTGCAGCCTGACCTAGCGCGTGAGCTCAGACCAGTTATTTCTAAATCTATCTCCTAGTCAGGGGTTGGAGGGATTCTGGGGGTCGTGCCCTGGCTCAGAGGGCACCAATCCACGTTTGCCAACCGCACGGACGAATGTGCGGTGACACAGTACAGGAAATCTCGACGTTTTCCACATTTTCTCGCACAGAAAACGGTAATGCGCGTATGGCGCCCTGGGTGGTCCATACCGCATTTGCTTAAAATATTAATCTCTTAATTTTATAAAGATTAAAATATTAACCTTTTATAAGATATTTTTATAATAACCTTTTATATGATTATAAGAAACATTTAGAGGAGATAGTATATTTGTGTAAAACTTCCAAATAAACAGTTCACATTCTGAAGTGAAAACTTGCGATTGCTTCATCGAACGTAACAGGTTTTATGTTTGAAATGGCTGCACATAAGCTCAGGACAGAGGGACAGATGGGATGTCACCATCGAGACATTTTCTTCATGCAAGCAGATAACTTAAAGCTGGATTTTACTGACACACAAATTTTACAATTGAAACATTTAAAGCCTCTAACAACTCTCAGCGACATGGAACATTAAGATTTCTTGTTAGAACTGACTGAATTTCCAATCAAGTAGAACGTTTCATATCCAGTATTTGAAAGTCACAACCGAGCGTGCCAGGCCAGTGGCGGTGTACCGCCCGGCTGCCGCTGCCCAGCCACGGCCAAGATTCCAGAGACCGCCGGGGGCACAGACCAGAGACAGCTGGGGGGGCTGGGGGGAGCAGCCCTGCCAGCGGAGCGCACCCCATGGGCGGGATGCTGCTTAGCCCTGAACTCCCGCGCTCACTTTGAGTTTGTTTGGGTTTTATTTCGGTGAGAGAAACATGACATGAGAGGCGCGTCCACTCTTATCCAGCACCGAGGCCTCGAAAGGCACCAGGGGGCCCTGCCTTGAAGCGTGCACAGAGCAAGGGCAGGCGGCGGGAATGGGCGGGCGGTTGGCGCACAGGGGCTCTGACGCGGGGGCGAGGGGGGGCTCCCGTCCGTTTCCTAGGGCTGCCCCTGGGGGGCCTGAGACGATGGGAAGTTAGTGTCAGGGCTCAGGAGGCCAGAAGTCCGAGGCCAAGGCGTTGGCAAGGCCGGTTCCCTCCCAAGGCGCCAGGGAACAGCCCGGTCCCCGCCCTTCTTGGCCTCTGGGCTTGCGGGTACCCGCTGGTGTTTCTTGGCTAATCGGCCTCTGTCGACACATGGCTTTCTTCCTGTGCGTCTGCGTCTGCATCTTCTTCCCTGTGTGTGGACGTCTCCCCTCTGAGGACACCAGCCCACGCTACTCCAGCAGGGCTGCGACTTAACCAGGGGCATTTGCGAGCACTGTATTTCCAGATAAAGTCCCATCCTGAGGATCCGGGAAGGGGGGCGGGGGGGGGACACTATGAACCCAGCACAGGGCTATGACGTAAGCTTCAGCAGGCTGTAGGGAAAGGAACGAAAAACGCACCCTCCGGCTGGCGACGTCAGGGAGGGGTCAGCGCCAGAAGCCCGAAGGGACTAGAGGAACGCTAGTCCCTTTATTCTCCTCTGGTGGGCACTGCTGGACAGGAGGAGGGGGCTTTGGCGGGGATGCAGGAGGGAAAGGGCAGGGAGGGAACAGCACCCCCTCTCCCGCCCTCCCACTGGCCTGGCCCGTGACGGAGGAGGGGCCCAGGGTGCCAGCTGCTGCAGGGCCGCACCCTGGAGGGACCGGAACGGATGTGGTCCCCCCGTCAGGCTGAAGACAGCAGACAGGCATCAAGCATCACAACACTGTGTTACGTGTTACCACGGGACACATGGGTGCGAGCGAGGGTCACTTAACCCATAGTCACGGACGGTCACAGGAGGGGACAGCTCAGGAGCACACGAGGAGCTGGCCCTAGATTAAAGGATGAGAGGCACGTGCTCGCAAGGTAAGCTGCAGGCCGGTTCGGGCATCGGCGATGGTGCAGGTAACCTGGGGGCGGGGGAGAGGGAAC
>NW_024355205.1:37915481-37935609 GCF_902729225.1 Pteropus medius | reverse complement strand
CCCAGAGAGGAGCTGTCCAGGGTCCCGGCCCTCAGGCTGCACAACGCTCCACCCGCTCACGAGTGAAAGCGCCTTCTCCCCCAGGGGTTCTCCTCCGGGATGCGGAGGGCCCCGGCAGCAGCCTTGAACACCCTGCACAGTCATCCTCGGGGCCGACACCTGCTGGTCCCACTGGGTCACGGGAAGTGGGGGAGGGCGTCAGAGGGGCGGCCAGGAGGCAAAGGCCGAGGGCAGATGGGGAGCCTTTCAGCACTGATTGATTTTAAAGCTATGGGGGTGTATTTTCGAATAAAAATCAATGTTAAAAAAAGAGACGGCTAGGCTTAGCTTCGGTGATGGCTTGTCAGTGGTAGGACTTTAGACCCTGAGATACCTGAGTTTGGGACCCGTTTTGGGGAGAGGAGCTTTGCATGGAGGAAACTGCTTATTTGCAAAGGTGGCTCAGCAAACTACCCGTGTAGGGCAGGGCGAGCCACTGCCTCGCTCTGGGCCCTCGGCCCTGCTCCGAGAAGAGCTCTCTTGCCTCTCCTGGGTCCACGTGGTCGCTGAGAAACGCCACGCGCCTGGGGCTGCCGGAGGGGCTCGCCCTCAATGCGGGCCTTGCATGCCCGCCAGGCGGGCTCCCCTGTGGACTCCCCTCCGGGCTCACGTGTTGCCCGAGCCTGCCCGCGGTCGATTCTCCTTCACGTGCAGCCTCCAGGTAGTATGAGGTCAGGAACGTGGAGACAGGAAGCTGACCCAACAACGGAGGGGACACTCCCTCCGCTGAGCTAGTGCAGGTGAAGGGGATGAGCAAGTTGGGAAAATTCTCTCTGGTCTTCAGCAAGGCTCGACGCTCCTCAGTCTGGGCGTGGTTTGGTAAAACATACGGCTTAAACGGAGGGGCTGTACTTTAAAGCTCCGTTTGGGCCCGCATTTGATGATCTCTGAAGAAAAAGCACTTTCTTTTTAAACAGTATGGTAAACACTAAGCCCGGGCTCGAGGGAGCGACTGCTCCTGCTCTGTCTACCCAGCAGCAGAGGTCCTGCCACCAGGGGTGCCCGTGTCTCCCCCGCCCGTGTCTCCCCCGCCCGTGTCTCTTCCCCGTCTGGGAAGTCCGCCCTGCATGGTGAGGCTCTTTGCTCAGTCAGCCGAATCTACCCCACTTGCCAGGGGGGGACGTGCGCGAAGCCGGTCCCCCCTAACGCCCTCAGCACTCACTGTGGTCACAGGAAGGCTTGGCCCTCCGCCCCTCCAAGGAGCCTTTTTCTAGTTCATTTCGTGTTTAACTTCTGGGGTTGAACGTTCAGTTTTAGTCCTTATAACTTAAATCCTTTTTAAAAATCGACTTGCGTACCTCAATAACAGATCTAACTTATTGGCTAGGACGTTCACTCTTTACTGTCACTCGGGGTCACCCGTTTGAATAGCAGTCGTGACTGCACAGTGTGTCGTGGCCCAGGAGGAAAGGCTGCGGGTCTGAAACCTGAAGACGCGGGTTCGAATCGTGATTCCGCATTTACTGCTGGGAACGTCACTGTATTCTGAGCGCGTTTCCTCCTGTAGCTTCCCGGGGCTGACGTGAGGCGAAGGAGGTCACGTGTTAGGACGTGGGCTCCACGGGGGGAGAGATATTTTACCTGTTTCGTCCATCAGTGAATCCTTAGCACATGGAAGCAGGCCTGGCACATGGAGATACTCACTGAATCTTTGTTGCTGAATGACCTGTCACAAGTGTGCCTTCGATCTGTGAGTCCGTGCACAGATTCCTGGGATACTCCAGTTACTGGAGAAATTAGTACTTAGACGAGCACATTCTAAATTAGTCTGAGTGTGTAACGATTCTAGGACATATGTTGGGAGCTGGGGCTAAGAAGGAACTGCCGGATCTCATTCATCAGCTTATTCTGTTGATTTGCCATTTCTTCTAAAAATGGAGCTTGATCCCCTGCCGCCTCAGCTTTAATGTAAATCCTGTTGAGGGCTGGTTCTGCGGCATGACGTTCACAGAGGTGTTAAGCCGGATATGCCTACAGAGTGCCTGCCTGTGGATCACTCCCCGGCCGTCCTGCTGCTGGCAAACGCAGCGGCGCCTGTGAGAGAACACGACGTTGCCGTGTTAACTGAGGGCGGCTATGGAAGCGGAGCCCGGCCGCCGGCGTCCACGTCCTCCCTCGAACGCAGGGCAGAATCCTCCCATTGCCCACGGCCGCCTGCACTTACTAGATGTGTCCCACTGGGAACGTTGCTTAACCTCTCTGTGCCTTGAGGTAGGGCCACTGAGCACTGCTCTCTGTGAGACACTGTCCCTGTCACAAAGATGAATGGGACAGGCGGCACGCTCGGTGAGCTCACAGTCTAGTGGGTACAAAACTATGGAGAACCTCAAGCCCCACACAATCTAAAAATGCCCCCAAATCCTTAACACATTATACGTTTTTTGGTGTTAGTTTTAAAACTCTTTTAGAAAAAAATACATTTGTCGGATATTGTCATTTTTTGACTAGACCCGGGGAACTGATCAAAGGGACGACTGATGAAGTGAGATGAGGTTTACCAAATCGATCTCGCCAAATAAGCACATATTTTTACGTTTCCATTCTTGGTCGGCGAGGAAACGTTTGGGGTCCCTGCACCGAGATCCTGTCTCCCATGCCACAAGCAAACAGCACTAAGCAGATGAGTTCCAGCCCTGCCTGGAAGCGGGGGCCCGGGACCTGGTGTGGCCCGAAGCAGATCCCAGCCTGGTTCTTTTCAGAGCCCGCTCTCAGTGCTCAGATGCCCAGATGTCAGTCTTAGGACACCTAGCGCCACCTGGCAGGTTTAAGACGCTCCTGCTTCTCATCTTTGTAGAGGGCAAGGGAAGGGATCAGTCAGCTCTCCTGGCTGCTGTGTTGGGTCCGCAGCTGCTTAGGGGCTTGTCCTATGTCCTAGCAGCGTATCCTCCTGGGGAGGAAAGACGTGCAAACGAGCAGCACGTCGGAGCTGTGCGAGGGCGGGCCAGCACCCAGAGCTGAGGAGGGGCTTCTGGTGGTCAGCTAGAGTACGGGTGCAGAAGGCACCCGGGAAAGACCCCTGAAACAGTACTTCCTCAATAACACGAGGGAGCACAATGTCGTTCAGTAACGCCCCTCACCTCCTTCGAACCTGTATTAAACCTTTCCACTCCGTCCTTGAACCTTGACCGAGTCAAGATTATCCTGGTGTACCCTTAAGGTGAAACACTAGTCACTCTTTTAAAACACTTTTGAAGAAGTTTCGACATATTTGCCACATCACGGTACGTGATCGTGGCGAGTGATAAATGAAACGAGGTACAAAGATATATTCATTTGAAAAGCCAGGAAAGGTTCGTACCAAAATCCAGCAGCAGCCATCTCCGGGGGCTGAGGTCACTGCTCATCCTTACTTTCTGCTTTACACGTCACCGTCTTTTTCTGACTTGCAAGGGATTGAGTAATTTAGCAATCTGAGCTTCGACCATGTGTCAGGCTCTCATTATCTTATTTGATCCTTGTGACCTCCCAGCACGTTGGGCAGGGCCAGCCTTATTCTGAGAAAGGAGTGACCGTCACGCAGAGCGCAGCCTCCTCCCCGTCCCTTCCTTGGGGAACCTGATCCATCCTCAGAAGGGGCAGCCCCTTGTACCATGGGGTCTCCCGCCAGCACTACTGGCCACGGCAAGGCCATCTGTAATACCAAAAGTAGAACCAACCTTCTACATCCACTAGCGGGGGAGAGTGACAGCCATTTTAGGATGAGGGACTGACATGTAGCCAGTAGGTATCAGTCTGGGTAATTTTTTTTTAACAGCATGGATTAACGCTGAATTTGCCCCAAAATGAGTCCGTAATTTTTTCTCGTTTCCTCATGGCCTCCCTAATATATGACTTAGGGACACAGCACACTCAGCAGCAGGTCCTGAGAGAGACCCTAGACAATGGAATCTGATTCAAGAATAAAAGAACAAACTCATAATCCAGAAAAATAAAAAAGTAAAAAATTGACGTACTTTACTTTTTTCTTTCTTTTCCAAGGGTTGCATAAAGTACAGCTCTGCGGCAGAACGGTGTCTAACTTTCAATCTGCGAAGCACGTGTTCACTGAGCACTTACTATGTGCCTGGCACAGTGCCAGGCGATGGGGGAGGGGAGCACGGATGAGCCCCAGCCTCTAGCCTTGAGTTGCTGCCCAACATGAAATTTGACTCTGCCCCATTTCCTGGGGCACCCCCTCCACCCTGGCCGACTCCACCAGCCCATCTGCCCTGCTGGTTGTGATGCATTGCTAAGTAATCCTGGGCGGGAAAGAATTTGTTTTTCTCTCTCGACAACCTTCCATTAAACTGAATTTGTTTTTCTCTCTCGACAACCTCCCATTAAACCGAATAGCTCAGGCAGGCGTGTTTGTGTGTATCCGGTTACTTCCTCCTTGTTGGTTGCTGCTTTTATAAGCAACGTCACCTCAAATAGTTAAAATACTTACAGCTAAGAATCTGCATGTCTATATATTTCTAGAAACTTCAGCATCCTCCCACCTTGACATCTATTAGTGTTAGTCTATTCATCACAGACTAACTTCTGAGTGTCACAGGTAATTACCTGGCGGAACCATCTTTGGCAGCTCGATCCTCTTCAGGAAAAAATAACGACTGACAATGAGTCGAAACTGTTGTTGAAAGTCCCCCAAAGACCTATTGATAGAGAAAAGGTGCTTAGTTTACTAAATAAACGACAACAGTATAATTAATAATAATAACGGCTAATGTTTACTAAGTGCTTTACTGTGCGCTAGGCACTGGCTAAGCTCATTATAAACATCTTATTTAGACCTCACGACACCTCCAAGAGGGCAGTTAACTATTCTCTCCATTTTACAGATGGGTAAATCGACTTCAGAAAGCAGTAAACAGAACTAGGATTCCAACCCTGGGTCCGACTCCTACCCCATTACATGCCATAAAAACTATTTTAAAAAATCTATTAAATGTATTAGGGTGACATTGGTTAATGAGACTCTATAACTGTCACGTGTACAATATTATAATACGTCATCTGTATACCGCATCGTGTGCTCATCGGCCCAAGTTTAGTCTCCTTCCGTCACCATACGCTTGATCCCCTTTACCCTAAAAACTCTATTTTGAAAAAGTTGCGGTTCCTGTCTTTTTGATATCTATGTATATGTGCACCTATATCTATACATGTATGTTCACGTATGTGCATATATAGTAGTCAAATTCGCAAGAATACAAATATTTGAATAACCTCACGTTTCCACAGTTAAGATGGGCCTGAATTCATTTTGTTTAAAGTTCCTGCTTTTTATCTGAGCAGTTGCAAGAAAATAATAATTAAAAACAAACAAACAAACAATCCCCAAAACACCGTGTTTGCATTTTTCTGATTCCCCTGATTTCTTAAGGCCTTTTCTCTGCGTGGTCCTGGGTAGCGCGGAACAGGTGCAGGGACTCAGCCAGTTGCCATGGCAACTGCCAGGCTGCCCTCAGCCCCAGCTTGGAGGTGGGTCATAAAGGTGTGGAAGATAGGAAGGGGACCCCGGAGGGCTTCCGGGGCACCTCGCTCCCCCGCCCCACCCCGGGGCGATCCCATCATAGAAGCAGGAGGCGCCCTCACCAGCGCCTCTGCGCAGATGCGACGCGGCCAGCCAGGGCCGAGGTTCTTCTCTTACTCGTTTTTATCGGGAGTGTGTGAGGGGTGGTAAGTGGGTCGCTCTCATTTTATATTTCAAAAAGGCAAGAGGATAATTTCTTAGCAGGGAAATGGAGCTTGGAGGAACCGCGGCCACTCACCCGAGGCCCCGCTGCCTCTACCTGTCCTCCCCACGGAGCGCCCCGTGACGACGAGCGCCCTACTGGGGGATGATGGGAAATTCCTGCTGGGGGATGATGGGAAACGCCGCTGGGGGGCGATGGGAAGAGCTTACTGGCGGATGATGGACGTGTGAGGTTTTTGAGAAGCAGAAGAGGATTTCCTCCTTTCTTCCACTCCTCCCGGTCATGTCCTCCCCCTTCGCCTCTCAGTCCCCCGAAGAAAGGAGGAAGATGAGTGAGGCGAGCTTTCGGGCCTCCTGCGTTTGAAAGCGCTGGTTCTGTGATCACCAAGCACTTACAGGTCACCCAG
Organism: Pteropus medius; assembly: GCF_902729225.1. Classification (NCBI taxonomy): domain Eukaryota; kingdom Metazoa; phylum Chordata; class Mammalia; order Chiroptera; family Pteropodidae; genus Pteropus; species Pteropus medius. The sequence goes on along the minus strand of NW_024355205.1, from coordinate 37,929,486 downwards.
GGGTTAGGGCTCACCTTGACCCGAAGAAGTCTGCCTGAGACTTCCTAGGTCTCAGGGAGAGAGCGCAGGTGAAGCTCTGTGCCTGACCTGAGCTGGGGAGCAGCCCCTCCTCGGAGGGAGGAGTGTGGATTTTGTCCAATCGCTGTTGCCAGAAGCCGGGAGGCGGCCTGGTTGTTTGCCCCGTCTTGCCTTATTTGGGCGATGGCTAAACCTGCAGTGTGAAATGACCGCAGATTCACTGAAAGATTATTCTGTTTGCGAGGCGGGGAGCTGACTAATTTGCATGGGACACAAACTGTCAATTTGGGGATTCACTGGAGCTATGGCTAGGCACCCAGCTGCTAATGATGTAATCTAGAACAGGGTTCACTCGAGCCACTTTCTGGGGTTTTTTTTTTCAATCTAAGGATGGAGCCACTGCTTCACTGCTTGGTAGATGGTTTAAGGTCACCCCCGGAAAACCAGAGTTACTCCTTTAACTCGGAGAGAACTGGGCGGCAGGAGAGTGTAGTGATTCACAGTGAGGGCTCTTGAATCAGAAGACTTGGTTCGAATCCCACCGATTTGCATGGTCGCCAGCGATGACTTCCTCTCTGTGGCTCCTTTCCTTAGCTGTACGATGGGGAAATGACCCTGAGGATGTACTCAGATAATTCATATAAAACTCTTAAAACACACCAGCTCAGTCAAAACTTACCGAACAGTAGTTACTGCCATTGTCAGAGCAAATTCGGAAGTTAAATTTCTGACATTTATATGCAAAAAGATAACATTTGCATGTTCTTGATTGCCATTCCAGATTTCTAACATTTAAAATATTTTTGATGTTTTATTACAAGAAGTCATGCTCAGTCGTGCTAAATGTGGCAACTGTCAAGTTTAAAGAAGGAAATACCGTTCTATTATTCCAAACTCCTCACTTTTCCTCACAAGAAAAACTGGTAAATTTTGGTTTTTATAATCTTTTTATCTTTGCAACTAATAAACAATGTCACTGTAGTGTCTTGTATGTTAATTTGCTTGTAAATTGTTTCTTTTTTCAGTAAGCGGTGTGTTTGGGCCCGAGATTTGGTTAAGATTGCGCCTCCCATTATGTAATCGTCTCTGAGGGAAAGGCTTGCAGGGTGTGTGTGTTCTGGAAGGTCTGTGGATGGTTTGCCCACTATCCATAACGCTGAGGGCAGGGTCAATCTATGTTTACCTGCCACTCTTCCCTCTTCCCCCAGCAACAAAAACACTGCATCTTGGGGTGGGCATGATGGAAACGTGCTACGAATCGTATGTGATTTCTTCGTAATATCTCCATTGTTAGCATTATGTAGCTATCGTAATAAATAACGATACATTAATAAAATATCATCTTCGATTGCCATGGAAGTTCTTTGGGATTGGTAAGGCTCATTCTATCCAGTTCACAGAATTGGAAACTGAGGGCAGGTGAGCTGTGTGGGGGAGGAAAAATAATTTTCTCTCTACCTTTCTGAGTTCTTCTGGTTGGTGTAATAATTCAATTAATGGGAGATAGATTAACAGGAGAAAATAACTAAGTTTATTATACATGTACCTGCAGGGGTGCCTTAAGAATATGAAACTTGAGAATAGGCAATTCACGGGTAGATGAGAAGGAGCAAACGTTTGGTACACAAATTCTTGCTGGGTCACCCAAAAACCGTGGGACACAGAGGGGATTCTAACGAAACAGACTTTGCTTGGTGCCTCCCTGCCCGCTGCACTGAATTCATATTGTGATGCTGACGTGATGATCCTTTCCTTTAAGTGGGGTTTTCCATGTGAATTCCTTTAGGCAGGTAAGGGAGAGGGTCAAAGTCTCTTTCTGACACTTTTATTTCTTAAAAATAACCAGCTTAAAATAATCAGTATCTGAAAAAGGTATATTTCAGGGTGGCAAACTCTGCTTCCCATCAGTTGCTTGAGGAGACCAAGGCTGATAAGCCATGGTGGCCCAGAATTAGAACTTGGGCATTTGGCTCTAGGCAAACAATGATGACTGTGAGACCTGTTTTCCCTCCATTTACATCGATTATTTTGAAAACTTAAATATTAGATTTAAAGAATAAAATGATCGGATGATGATTTTTGTGAAAGGTATTAAATCTCAAAAGCAACTAAGAGAACCAAACACTATTTAGATTTCGGATGAAATAGTTATTTGTAAAAGTTGCAAAAACACACTCGAAATCGGCTATACAAATGTACGATGGTCAGACTGTATTTAAAAATAGAACTCTGACCCACAGCCTGCAGCCTCCGGTCCAGGAAACCAACCAATTATCTCCAGTAACCAGCCCAGGAAGCCAGCCTGCTGCAAGCCAGACCTGTAGGAAGTCAGTCTGTTATCTCTATCAGCTGATCCGGGAATAAACAATAACCCTGTAACAACTGGCCACTTGAAGTAGCTAGATTAACAACTGAGGGCTCGATTAACAACTGAGAAGTTTTATATTTTTTGTCCACATTTCCAGCTGAGGACCAAGGAGAGAAAGCTGAATTTGCACACTAACCAATCCCTTGGAACACCTTGCTTCTATTCGGCCCGCCCACAGCTTCCCCACGCCAACAGCCTCGGACCTGGGCTCACCTAAAGGCTCCTTTTTCCCACTACGGAGTTTTCCCATGGCTCTGCCTGAGTCTCTGCCAAATGGCAAGTTATGGTGGCTGACTTCCCTGCCGTAGCAAGCCCTGAGTAAATAGTCGTAGTGCATTCGCACTCGGATTGTCTTTGTTCATTTCCACACACAAAATAGAGATTCTCTGAAGTAAGACAGGTTAAAAAAGGACGACCTCGGCCATATTTCCATCTCACTAGGGATGTAAAAGCCCAAATGGACTGGATCGTACTGGCTTGGTTGAGCATCTACTGTGTGCAAAACACTTTTTTAGGTGCTGTGGTGACGAAGGCCTCTGAGCATCCAGAAATCAGACAACCATTCAGACGACTATTACATGAGACAGAACCTGGCTTGTGTGTGATAAAGATTCAAGGTACTAAGGGAGTTAAGAGAGAGACAGTGAGCACATCTAACCTGAAAGATCAATAGAACCTGCAGGAAGGAGGTGTCAAACATTTAAAGTAAAAAAATTAAAAATACAGAGAACCATGATGAATATGTGCCAGTAAAACAAACTCGCCACTTAGAATTAAACTTTGCATTTTGTCACACTCAGACCTTTGAAATAGGCGGATGGATGATGGATAGCTAGATGATACATAGAGTGGATGTCCCATCCCCCTCTGCCTTCCTGAGGGCGCCCTTATGAATTTGGAGCTTTTGGGGGAAGTGGCCGAGAGCCGGCCTTTGAAGAAAGTCCGTGATTTTTGGTAGGCAGAGCTGGGGGTAGGTGGGGGGGGAGGAGGAGGAGTTCCAGGAGGGCACAGCCAAAGAAGTGGGAGCGTGAAGGACGCGCCTGGGGTCGCGCCTGTGCTTTGGTTCCGTGTGAAGCATGGACCAAGTATAGAAAGGGAGCGGTGGGCAGTGAGGCCGAGAGGGCGCGGGCCCCGAGCGTGGAGATACCGACCGGCAGCGAGTGAGACTGGTCTGCATCTGGGTTTGTAAATGGAGCAGGAGCAGGAGGTGGCGCAGAGGGCCAGAGGCCGGAGGCAGAGAGGCTCAATCAGAGCCGACTGCCAGCCTTTACGGAGGGAGTAAGAAGGCCTGGAGGAACTGGGAAAGAGATCGTGAGCGGCCCGGGCCGGCAGAGTGTCACATGTCTGGAGGAGACTGTCAGATGACCGGAGGAGGGGCCCATTAGTGAGTGGTAGTGATTGTGAATGTGCCGGTGTGTGTGTGTGTCCGCGCATCCGCCGAGAGGTCGGAGATGCTTCCTTGAGTCAGGGGGTGTTTACAGACACGAGGAAAGATCTCGGTGGACACTGCTCCGTGGACCGCCAACGCAGGAGGGTCAGGAGGAGCGGGCAGGCCCGCCCGGCCCGGGAGAAGCCGAGGGGCTGGGTCGCAAGGGCGGTGTCCAGCAGCGGGCAGGGGCGCAGCCCTTTCCAGAGCTAGCCCGCCGCGTTCTTGCGCCGCTCCTCTTTAGGACCCTGATCCAAAGGTGGCTCCCGTTACCGCATCACCCCGCAGCCGACTCAAGGGATTCCAGGGGCCACCTACTTGGCGTCTCGGTTGGAGCGCGGGCGGGTACCAAGTCCGCCCCGGCCCCGCCTCCCCCTCGTCCCGGGCGGCGATTGGCCGAGGCCCTTCCCGTTGCCATGACGGTGCCGAAGGCGGCCAGGGGCGCCTCCCGACACCTTCCCGCCTCCGCCCGCGCCGCGAGGGAGGCGGGTCTGGCCGCGTCTCCATGGCAACGGCGGACGCGGCCGAGCGCGCAGCGGGTACCTACCTACTAGAGACGCGTCCGCGGCGGCGGGGGTCAAGGCTGGGGCGAGGCCATGTCCGACCTGGGCTCGGAGGAGTTGGAGGAGGAGGGAGAGAATGATCTTGGGGTGAGAGCTCCGGGCGAGGGAGGGGCTTCCCGGGGTGCGCGGGGGCGGGCGGACCCCCGAGGCCGAGGTCGGAGAGCGGGGAGGCCTCGAGTCCAGTCACAGGCCCCCGGCCGGGAGGCCCAGCGGGGACGAGGACCACGCCGACCACAGCGGGCGCTGCGTCCTGGAAGTTGACGGTGAAAGGTGCAACGTTATGACGTCGGCTTTTTGCCACATCCCTTTTCGCTCTCCCTCCTTCCCATCCCGCCTCTAATTAAAGGCAAAGATTTCCAAGCCGGAGGCTTCGGAAGCATCCTCCTCCTGCTGTTACCCCCGTGCAGACAGCTTTCTGGGGCGCCTGGGTTATCCTTGAATAAGTATTCCGTAGTGGAGCTTGGCTCCTCAGGTCTACGGGGCCGAAGGAAAGCTGCTTCCTGGCAGTCTTCGAGAACCAAGGCGGCCTCAGGCTCGGTGAAGGCTTCTGGAAGAAGTCACCGTGTAGGTCTGTAATCACACGTGCCTTCTTCACTCGTGTGAGATCGATCTTACCAGGTAGTTGGAGTTATTCCCCGGTTTAGGCAGCAGAGAGGGGGTAAGGATGCACAACCTGCCAGGTGAGCTGGGTTGAGTGGGCGTGTAGGCGCTGCCCACACCAGCTTCCCTAAGCCAGAGGGCGACTATTTCCTGGCCGACAGATTGGAGCCTCTGCCTCTGTGTGTGTGCAGGATACAGAGATGAGATAGTTTCAGTATTAATTGAAAAAATCTAGCACATCCACTGTGAGAGATGCTGTCGGTGGCTGCTCGGATCTTTTAGCTAGCTCTGTGCTCCGTCTCCCAGCGGCTTTCTACCTGCTTTGCTGCTCCCGAAGCACCTCTATGCACTGGAGCCACCTGGCCAGTAGGGGGCTCCAGAGCGCCTGGGAGCTGCGTGTCTCAGGACAGCCCGCAGCTAATGCTAAAAAGCAGGACCAGCTGCACTGACTTACACTCCAGAATTCCCCGTGTGATGATGTCGAGTCTGGGACGTCACTGGACATCACCCATGCTTAGCGGCCTCCTCGCTCATGTCTGTTTCCCTCCCCCTTTACTGGTTTCTCCGGGGAGCACTTTAAACAAACAAACAAACAAACAAAAAACTCAGTTGCTCAGGGTCTGCTTCAGGGGAAAAGAACCTACAACATCTGCCCGGTAAGCTTTCTAGTTTGTCTCCTCAAATGGCTCCATTGACATGTAACTTTTTAATGCCCAAAGATATGTCACGCAGGTTACCTACTTCACCTGTACGCCCGGGCCGAGGATTGGGAGGATTCGATGGAATACTATTTGCAAGATGCTTAGCACGTGGTTGGCGCTTACAAAAAGAGCTGCGTTTATCCTGATTTCTTTTGCCAGGAATATGAAGGGGACCGGAATGAGGCGGGCGAAAGGCACGGCTATGGGAAAGCGAGGCTGCCCAACGGGGACACGTACGAGGGTAGCTACGAACACGGGAAAAGGCACGGGCAGGTCCGAATGGGCGCCTCGCGTGGGTGGTCTCCTCCGTTCAGTACTCTGTTCGTGAGTGTGAAGTTCCAGGATGATATGAATCCTATAATCTGTGTGTTTCAGGGGATCTACAAGTTTAAAAATGGCGCGCGATACATTGGAGAGTATGTTAAAAATAAAAAGCATGGTCAAGGCACTTTTATATACCCAGACGGATCGAGATATGAAGGTAAAGTGTTCTCGCCAGCCGGCCTTTCGCGTTGCAGAGGTCCTTGGGGACCGAGCTTGTCCGTGGATATGGAGATAAACGAGCAGGCTTAACGTTCTCCCGAGGATTCAACGAGAAACCGTGTTCCTGTGTTCACGGGGTTGATGCGGAAACCAGAAAGCCTTGTGATGACGGGAAATGTGACTGTCCGTGGGAGCAGCGCACCCTGTCCCACGAGCCCGTGTGCTGAGGAGCAAACGCGGGGGCCTCGCAGAGCGGGTCACACCCGCGACGTTGGCCGGCCCGCGGCCTTTGTCTTTGAAGTCGATTTCGCTGTCTCCGTTTCTGACGGACCCTCCTCCAATGAGCGCACCGTCTGTGTAGACCTGGGGTGCCTCGTGGAGGCCGTCTGCCCGTTCCACTGGTGTTCTGGGCCCTGCCGTCGTGCTTTAAAATTTTTTTTATTTTTTACGCCTACAGCACCTGGTCTTCCTAGGTGGTCTCCCATCCGAGTACTAACCAGGCCCGACCCTGCTGAGCTTCCGAGATCAGGCGGGATCGAGCGTGTTCAGGGTGGTGTGGCCGTAGACCCCGCCGTAATTCTTTACACGCCAATGTCACGTCTCGGGAAGGTGCTTATTCTCTTATTTCCCAGACCCCCGCTGCTGTCCCAGGCACCACGGTTGCCTGGTGGGCCCACAGTGCCAGCCTGAACCCAGCACGGGCCGGAGACGGTTCTGAACGTTGGAGGAGATACAAGTGGGGGGTGGGTGTGAGCCTTCGGAGCCGGCGTGCAAAGTTCTGTGTCTTGGGATTCTTTTCTGGGAAGAAGATACCTAGTTTTTGTCAGATTTCCAGAAAGATCTGTGACCGCCCCCCCAACCCTGGAACTGTGGTGGCAGGAGGTGTGACCTGTTTCAGGGGACCTCACCCCTCCTCACCTCCGCTGTCTCACCTGCAGTGTGCGGATTAGATGAATTAACCCCGTGGAACTCTGAGGACCTGCCCGACGGGCGGCAAGCGCTCGGCCAGTGTTGGCTGGACGTTGCTGGGCGACCACACACCTGTGCGATCGCGCACCTGTGCGATCGCATCTCCTCCTCCTGAGGGGGGCGTGCCTGGGAGTGTGAGCTCGCGTGGCCTGATGCCGTGAGACAGAACCCGAGCCCGGGGTTCTCACACACGTTCCGCCAGACCCTGAGGCCACGTCGGGGGCGCTCACCGCTCTTCCCGTTGGAGCTGGAATTTCCGTGTCACTTTGTAGGTCTCAGGGGGCAACTGTCACTTTTTAAACCAACTTTGAACGATGTAGTTTAGGGTTTAATTGAATTCTTTCCACATCCTCATGAACCTAATCGCTTTGTTGTCACTTTTTATTTCAACGTAGACGTTAATATAATTTGAACAACGTGTAAATGTGTACACACACACACACGTACCTAGAAGAGCTTGACGACTTGTCACGGGCAGTGCCGCGTCCAGTTTCGGGGTGCTTGTCAGCTCTGGAAGCCGCTGTTAAGCTCCCTCACGTGCGGGCTGTAAGGTCTGAGGACCTTGTGAGTTTCCAGTGCAGGGAGATCTTCGGCACCTTTTACCTGGCGGCGTTCGTTAGCTGGTTTGCTGCTGTTTTGTGGTCGAGGCGTGTTACGCGTTGTATGAGAGCTTTGCCAGTTTCGGTATTTCCTATCCAGTCGGCAAGGAATTAGTGGGGCCCTGCACGGCGGTGAGTGGGCAGGGACACTCGGGTGAGGGAAGGGTCCACGCAGAGGCCCCGGTGGCAAAGGCGCCGTGCCCATCCGCGTGAAGCTGTGTGGGGCCGCCGTGGGCGGCTAGGCTGCAAGGGCGCATTTGAGCCAGGTGGCGAGGTGGGAAGTGGCCGAGGACGGGCCGTCAAGCCTTGGAGTGGTGGCTGGGTCACCAAACACACACCAGCTGAAGGAGTGTGGTGTTGGGACCGCGGCCACGGGGCAGACAAGCCTGGTTTGAACCCTTGCCGTGTGGCCGACCGGCTGACTCCTGATGTTCGCACGACAGCCGACTGGGCCCCCCACACATACACCTGCCCAGCCCCGTCCCGGGCGGACCCCCGACCCAGCCTCCCTTAGCCGGCTCCACACTTCGCGTCATCTGGCCGGGAGGCGAGGGGCCGAGGGAAGTCAGGGAGGGTGGAGACGGCGGTGCAGGCGGTGCTCCCTTCTTACCCGGGCTGCTTTTGTGTCGCCCTTTCCAGGGGAGTGGGCCAATGACCAGAGGCACGGCCACGGCATGTACTACTACGTCAACAACGACACCTACACTGGGGAGTGGCTCGCTCACCAAAGGTTTGCTTCTCGTCGGTCCTATAGATCGATTCATGTAGTAAGAATATGGCAGTGTCTTACATGACAGAAGCCCCTGAGCCGGCTCTGCCAGGCCGTTCGAACCCATGGCGGCTTTACGGGGCGCCTCTGGGACGACGCAGTACCGGGCAGGTGCTGGCCGTGGGGCGTGAGGACACAGACCTTTCTGGGGAACTGAGCCTCAGCTGCGTCTTCCCCGGGAGCACCAGCTGACCTGCGGGAAGGTCCCCCGCTGTCTGGCAGGTGACGCCTCCCCCGTGCTTGGGCACACCGAGCAAGAGGCATGCTTAACTGAGCAGATACAGAACCAGTGGCTCGTGAGCCCGCGTCAGCCTGGGCCTCCCCCTCAATGGAAATACCCGTTTTACACACCTGGAGGGTTTTCCTCTGCTGGGGAACAAAATGCACTGTGCTGCTGTCTTACCCAGGCACGGCCAAGGCACCTACGTCTACGCAGAGACGGGCAGCAGGTACGTGGGTACCTGGGTGAACGGACAGCAAGAGGGGGCGGCCGAGCTTATCCACACGAACCACAGGTACCAGGGCAAGTTCGTGAACAAAAACGTAAGTGGACGGGAAGCGATGTCTGCCGGCGCGATACCCAGCGCCCTCCTCCCCAGGCTGCGCGATCGTGGGAACGGAAAATATTGAAAGCTTGGGGAAACCCTCCCATCGCCTCTGAACACGGGAAATGGGGCGGCTTTGCCTCTCTCGGAGCCTCCTGACACCCCCTGGCGGGGAAGGGGGACGCTTGGCCTGTTTCTCTGCATCTCTGTAAAATGCCCGCTCTCCTGCAGCCACGGTCTGTCCCATCGGAACACGGGGCCCCTTGACCTCCTGCTGTGTGTGCTCCTTCTCTGGGGGGCGGGTGGTGAATCAGAGGTCCTCATTTGTCTGGGGCATCTGGACATTTCCTGCCATTGAGCGCGTGCGGGTTTGACTTTCTTTCCCCTGGGGGCTGGAGGCTGGAGCCTGGGCAGGAAGACCATACCCCGCCTGGTGGCGGTGTGGTCCGGACGAGTCTCCGGGTTCACAGAACCCGTGATCAGTCATCTCTGCTGGGAGGACACGGTGGCTTCACTTGTCCTTCTTGTCTGAGCCCTGGTAGGATGCAGAGAAACCCTGACACGCTGGCGTTCGTCATGGCGCTGGTCAGGGGGCGAGCAGACACCTTCCCCGAAGAAAGAGTTTGCTGAGCAAGGAAAGGTGCTGGAAGTTGGCATAGGAACACTTAATCGATTTAATGAAGTAGCCGCGAACCCTCTTAAAACTCAGTTCTCATTCACGTATAATTCATGCCCTAATTACAGATTCCGTTTTTAGTCTTTGTAGAACAGCTCATTCTCCAGTAAAACATGTAATTCCCAGCAAAATGCTCACGGGATACCTTCCGGCGTGGGGAGGTGGGTAGAGGGAGAGAGGATTTGACAGAAGTTAACAGGCGAGAATCAGTGGATACGGGGAACTTAGATGCATCTGGAAAACGAGAGCCAAAGTGGAGGCTTCGTTCTGCTGCCTGTGAACCCTTTAAAGTTATACAAATCTTACGCGAGTACCGGAATCCCCCCTCCTTGAGCTCCGGCCCCCGCACCCCCTTCTCCCTGCCGCGCCCCCTCCCCATCTTCCTGCGCCTCGCGGGCGCACACGCCCACACGGCTTAGACTGAATCACAGCGCGGGGGGTTTAGTTACCGAAATAGGATTGCGCGACATCGGGACACAAACACATACAGAGAGCGCCTACCTTTTTGCAAAGTTGGGAGTATTCACGTAGGTTAGATCCTGGAGTTGCCGACTCCACAAGTATCGATATTTCAAGTCGTGACCGAGGCTACCAATTGTTCTAAAAAGCTGTGCCAGTCTATACTCGGGCTGACAGGGTACGAGGGGCTCTTCAGCACATGTCCTCGCCGACCTCGGATATTATCAGTCTTCGACACTTTTTGCAAATCTAAGGGGTAAAAAAAGTCACCTCATCGTTTTAATGTTCATTCCCCTGATTCCTGGCGAGTCCGGTCTCGACACACTTTTAGCGCTGCTTTGACTTTCTCCCTCAGGGAGTGACCTGTTTACATCTCTGCCAACAAGTTATTAAAACATGCTATAAAGCTTCAGTAATTCAAATCATGGGACGTTAGGATAGAGCTATACGGCTTGGCGAAAGAGAAAGTCTAGAGACAGACACGAGTATGTACAATAATTTAGCGTTCGATGAGGGCGCCATTTCACATTAATGAAGAGGTGATGGGGAGAGATGGTGCTTGGTACCCATTTGGGAGAAACATTAAATCAGAGTTTGTCCTCCAGCACAAAGACGAAGATACTTTCTAGAAGAAATAAACATTTAAATGTAAACAAGAAAATACAGGTAGAAAAATAGGTGAATACTTATTCATATTGAAATGAGGAAAGAAACTTTCTACACAGAAATAGAAAGGGAAAACCAGGAGATTTTGCCTGATAAAAATAATCCCTTACAGATCAGAAAATGCTATAAGGAGAATTTAAGAGATAGGTGACAAATGGGGTTTGAATATTTTCAACGTTTAATATAGGAAGCACTGGTATCGATCGATGTGATCTAAATGGTCAAAATGTTAAAAAAAATTGAACCTTGCCAGTAACTTAAAAGATGTGGCTTGAAATGATGAGGCCTCATTCCATATACATACAGGAAAATATGGAACGAAATCTTAGGGAAAAACAAGATTTTGAGGACTCAGAGTCTTGTAAATGCTGTTCTGGGAACGAACGTTCTCAGCATCTCGTTCTGGTCCATACATGGTACATACTGTTTGTCCAGAAACGTTACTTCTGAGAACTTACCCTGAGGAATACATCGAGAGCGTACGTAAAGATTTAACCCTGAATGTGTTTCCTGTAACAGTCTTTGTCAAAGAAAAGTGTCAGCAGATCAAATGTTGACAACAGCGAACAAGTAACATAGATTATAATTCTCAGATGCAATAAAATACCAAGTTGACAACTGGGATCGTGGAAGGATATCTGTAAATATGGAAAGTCGTTCATGCCTTAATTCTAAGTAAAAATAGAGTAGGAGTCAAAATGTGTAATTATGATCAGAATTTTATTTTAAAAAAAAAAACAAAACAAAACCGTGTCCTAGAAACAAGGTTACAGAAACTATATCAAAATATTATTAATAGTTCTCTCTCTCACTAGTTTGCCGGTGGGTGTCGCTTGGTGAAATGTTTGTAATAAATGCATTACTTTTATAAAGAGATAAAATGCAGTTAAAGTCTTGAAAAGGCGGGACACACACCCTGCACTTGGCACTTCTGCTGGCCGTTAGTTCACAAAGGCATTCTTTGATGCCCATTAGCCTTTCCCCAATGACATGGTTCGGGTCGGTTTTTCGGGGGTGATGTTTCTAAAGCATTTTGCACTTTGTCCTGGGAGTCGACACCCAGGAGTGAGGTGCCCCTTGGTTTCCCTTTGCTCCTAGCCCGTTGGCTCCGGAAAGTACGTGTTTGATATTGGATGTGAGCAGCACGGGGAATACCGTCTCACCGATGTGGTAAGTGGCAGGGGACATGCGGTTTCCTGCAGTGGTGGGCGCAGGGGCAGCTCAGTGGCATCCATCGATCCCGCAGACCGACGAGGCGAGCGGCTACGCCAGCTCACGGGGACCTTCATGTCCACTTTCCTTCCTCCCTGGCGTGCGTTAGTCCAGAACTAAACGATGCTGTTTTAGAGTCGTTGGTAAAGTCTAGATGCCGTTCCCGTGCGGGGGAGCCAGCTCATCCCGAGCCAGAGGCCTCTGACAGTTGGTTAGGTCCCCGAAATGACAAGGGAAGTCTGTCACCGAGGTGTCGCCGAATTCACCCAGTAACTCAGCGCTTCAGGGAGCGGCTCGCACCACTGAGAATTTTCTCTTTCTGTTCTTTTCCAATTCTTACCATTACTACGACATGGATATTCTTTGGTTCATATTAAGTTTCCTAGCTAATGTTGTCATCGTCACGCATCCCAATCTGCGTGTGTGTGGAGAGGCAGGGTGTCTGTCCTGTGTGCCTGTCGTCGTTACCTGACCGAAGACTGTAGATAACTGGCAATTTAGTGCAATGCCTTAGGCACCCCAGCACCCCTGCGCCCCCAGAGTGCCCCCACTGCCCAGGCAGGCCCCGGGGCACCCTCCTTTCGTGGTCCCCTCGCCCGTGGCGTTCTCTCTCCTTCCGGTCGTTCCCGCACAGTCGCTTTGTTCCTCGAAACAGCCCGTGGCCCCCTGAGGTCTGCGAGGCGATGTCCGCCCTCTCTGCCGGGACCAGAATCCCCGCGAGCTGAGGACGACGTGTGCCCTTGGCCTTTCCCCCGTTCTGCTGGGCGGCGCCTTTGCTGCAGCGGCCGTGCCTCGTGGCCACGGTTGTCTTCCTAGTCAATTACGAAATGCGCAATGGCCCAAACGCTTGATGTCGTTGCTGAGAACGAGGCCCCAGCACCCCCGGCACTGTTCCTTCCTGGATCGCGGGGCGTCCAGGCTGCACGTGACGAGTGTTCCCGGGAGTCGCCTGGGACATGGCGCCCTCCCACACGGCCCTACGACTCAGCGCGTGTGTCTGTGCGTGTGGCCACCTGCTCACGCAGTCGACTTAACACACAGTGACTGGCTTTGCTGTTGGTTTGTGACATCAGTGCTTTTGCTGGGCTCTCCCTGGGGTTGGAACCTCCTACCCGGCGCCTGCAGGCACCTGTCCGCTAAGGTCATCACACTGCCACCTCTAGCAGCAAATCTGGCCTTCGGAGCCTTACTGGTGATGGAGCAGTTATTTTAACTTGTGAAGGTGATAAAAAATAAAACACATGAGAAGGTGATGAGGAGATAGGAAACACATCGGTGACACCGGGGGGTCGGGGGCCACCGATCTAAGCCCCCGGACTGTTCCCGTCAGGAGCGAACCCGTGAATCATGCACTCGGCTCGAGGGCCACTGTCTGCGGCCACCACTGTGTTCCCGGCGATGGTCAGACTGATGGGACAGAAAAGCTGGCATTTTCTCTTTTGGCCCCAAAAAGGGAATGCGTGCCCTCTAGCGGAGGGATGGCGAGTTGCGGCACAGCTGGCAAACCCGGACGTTTCTGTTTTCATTTCTGGTAAAATACATAGAACGTAAAATTTGCCATTTTACTCATTCGTAAGTGCACAATCCAGCGACATTAAGTACATTCGCAACACTGTGCCCCCATCGGCACCGTCCGTCCCTAAAACGTTGCCTCGCCCCAAACTGAGCTCTGTCCCATGAAACGCGAACTCCTCCCCCGACCCCTCAGCCCCCGACAACCTCTGACCTGCTCCTGTTCTGTGAATTTGCCCAGCCTGGCATTTCATGTGAGTGGAAGCACACGGCATTCATCCTCCTGCGTCTGGATTGTGTCACTCAGCACAATGTCTTCAGAGTTTTCCATGTCATAGCAGGTGTCAGAATTCCCTTCATTTCACGGCTAAATAATTTCCATTACCTACCTAGTCAGTCAGTCTGTCTGTCTGTCTGTCTGTCTCTCTCCATCCATCCA
>NW_024355205.1:37833739-37914591 GCF_902729225.1 Pteropus medius | reverse complement strand
CTCTATCTCTATCTCTATTTATCTATATCTATCTATCTATCTATATATCTATCTATCTATCTATCTATTTCTATCTCTATCTATCTCTATCTATCTATCTATCTATCTATCTATCTATCATCTATCACCTCTATCTATCATCTATCATCTATCATCTGTCATCTGTCTGCATCACATTTTGTTTGTGCATCCATTCACTTGGGATGCTTCCACCTTTTGGTTACTGTGAATATTGCTGCAGTGACCACTGGTGGCAAGGATGCGTCTGAGTACCTTTTCTCAGTTCTTCCGGGTGAGTACCTAGGAGTGGAATTCCTGGGTCCTCTGGTAATTCTAGGGTTCGTTTCTTGAGAAGCGCCAAATGTTTTCACCGCGGTGGCACCATTTCACACCCCCCCCCACCCCCCCGCAGGCGCGGGGTTCTACCCGTGACTCCGTAAACGGTCTTACTGACGCCCAGCTATGCTGACTATGTCCCTGTGGCCGCTCTGGACTGCAACTTCAAGGTTAGTGGTTGCTGCGGACACCAGAGGGCCAGCAAAACCCCAAATCGGTGACAGAAAAGTTTACCGATTCTATAGCCGTAGAACGCCTTTCGGAGTACGTGTTGCAGCCCGTTCATGAGTCACGATGCCAGTTTAGTGGGTTGTGAGCGACGTTTCAAAACGCGAAACGGAATGAAGTAGAGAATCTCGGGGGAGTTGGGGGTGGAGATGAGCACGTGGGTGCTGCTCCGGGTCTGTGCTTGGGGCCGGCCCATGGGTCTCCTCTGTGGGCTGCAGCGTCGGAAAGTGGCTGCTCTGGAATTTATTTTCCTTCCATAAGTCCTGAGACTAGAGCTTTAGTGTTTCTGCCCACTGATATCATTCTAGGGTTGTCTTAGCTTGTCGTTAGGCCTTTTATTACCGTGATATTGGCTTTATTATAGATAAAGTATCTGAGAGCAGGAAAATGTGGCTGAGCCACTGAAAAAGGCATTCATCCCGGTCATTTTTGAACCGTTCCAGACAGCTGGGAAGAGAGAGCCTGGGGATGTCCTGGCATCGGAGGGGAGAGCGTGGGCGCAGAGCCCCACCGCACCGCCGTTTCTCATCCTGGTTCCTTTGTGAGCCCCTTTCAACCCTCAGATTATACACTAGATGGTCGGCAATCGACCTGATCACCGAGTCGTGTCATAAAAATGCTCAAATACAATTAAAAACCTGTTCTTTCTCCCCTTGCTTTAAGGATCCCTTACAAAGTTTCCACCAATTCACATTTTTAAACTTAAAACAGGAACGAGGAGAAGAGGAGGAGGAGGAGGAGACATTAATAGCTGTCGTTCCGAAATGGAAAGCCACCAAGATCACAGAACTGGCCCTGTGGACGCCGAGCCTGCCTGAGGGGCGGCCATCCACGGACGTGCCTGGCCAGGAAGAGGCTCCGGCGCTGGAGGGTATGGGGGCTGCGGGACCGGCCATGCTCGGCCTCTGCACAGGCGGGCTGTGGGCCGGCTCCCTGCGGGGCTGACGCAGGGTCCCTTCTGTGTGTGGGGCGACATTCAGGAGAACGTTTGGGACCAGAGCTTCCCGGGGTGCGGAGCGGGTCCCCAACAACCTTGGCTGATTCTGTGGAAGCCCCAGAGTTAGAACAGAAAACACTGTCCTTTGGTCAGTGATCAGCTGTGGGCGGGACCTCGGGCAAGGCAGCGACAGCAGCTGGGTGACTAGCCCGTCCCTGAAGAGGGGTCTGAGAGGGGTCTGGGCTGCACCTCTCCACGCCCATCCCCGTGGTCGTCCTGAGAAAGGGTCGAGCTGACCGGCACGGTGGAGGAGGTCGCACTGGGTGCTCGCCCTTCTATGGCACGTGGCTGAACCCCAACTCGCGTCGGCCGCGGTGGGACGGTACTGACAGGGCCGACGGCCAGGGCGGGACAGCGTCAGGTGCGGCTGGATCAGGCCGCAGGTGTCTGCTCTCTGGGCCTTGGCTCTGTCCTCTTCCCTTTGGAGACCAGAGCTCATCGCCATCATCTCGAGAACCCTGGGAACGGAGAGCTTCCCCTTCTCCAGGTGGCGGTCACAACCCGTGGGAAGTGGAGTCACTGTGACTGGGTGTCGGAAGCCAGCCGACCAAGTCAAACCGGGTACCTGAATGGGGGAGCGGGGACTGAGAAAAAAGAGAAGACAGACAGGGTGCAGGAGGGAGAGCAGATCTCACAACTGCCTCTCTGAGTTTAATTCTTAACCTCCTTTTAAACACAATCTGTTTCTATTTGCATTCCAAAACAACACAAAAGTAACATCCTGAAGATCCAGGTGCAATTGACACTTCCTTTGACACGCCCTTTGACACGCCCTTCGACTATACTTAATCTTCTTCCTGAAATTCAACAGAACCAGCCTTTTCTTTTTTATGCAAGCAGGCCTCCTGAGATAAACCATGCACTCTTTTGAATTTGGGGAGCTTTGGCTCCCTACAATTCCCCCTTTTTTACTTTATAGTAGACTGTGCCTGTCTTAGGTGGCTTCCTGCGAAACATGGAGCTTACCCGTCATTGGAACATGTATTCCATCATACATGCCCTGTCTTAGGTTGTCCAGTTTCCAAGAAGTCCTTACCCGTCTTTGACTACCAGCCACTATATTGGGGTACTTTTATTTCTTAACTTTATTGCATGTATCTCGGAACCAACATCTCGCACTGCTTGTATTACGCATTTCACAAGATGAAACAGGCTAGAACGATAACAAATCCTAATAAATGAGTAAATGGTCCCCAAGTAGGGACTAAACCTTTTAAACCCTTTATAAATTCTTACACTGTTTGACCAGTATTTATTTGTAGTTCGGGAGCTTCTTTTAAGGCTACAAGAATACCTGCCACAACAACAGCCACAGCCACAGCCCTTATAGATCTTCCTAAGGCCGTGTTATTTTTTTGTAAAACCTGTAACCCATATTCATCAAACCAAGGGCCTGTAAGGTTAACAGGAACCATTATAAATGGTGGTTATCTAAGCACAAGAACAGAAATGTTAACAGGAGTAACACAATTAGACAGCTGACAATTATTAACACAAGTCCGGCAGCCAGTTTCCAAATATGAGTCTGCCAAGCGCCAGAGCTTGTTTTCCAGAGTCCAGCAGATAAAGCAGTCTCAGTGTTATAAGGCCGAGAGAAGTCCCAAACAGTTTCATTAAGTCCTGATACTGGATACAAAGTGACATTCTCTTGATGACAACGATGCCACCATACTGAATCTTTTTGCACAGGCTTCTTTGAGTGACAAAGTTCAAACGGAATTGTATCATTATTGCTTACAACTTCGCCATCAGGAGCCCCAAGCATAACAGCTCCTCCTTTCTTATGCTAAGGCTGCTCCGTGATATTCAAACACCCAGGTTGGGAAGTAGAATTGATTAGAAAACAAATAGGTAGTCCTATTGCTGATCCGGAAAAATTAAAATTATCATATACATATCGCTGTTCCATGGCTAATGGCAATCCTAAAAGTTTAGAGTTATTAGAAAAAACCTGGATCTGTGGCCCAGACCAAACAGTTGGATGTAGTACCGGAGGATCTGGGATGTAAGCCCAATGCACTGCGGCGTAAACTGTTGGATTAATCAGTATTCCCATCAGAAGAATAATCTCGATGTTCATTTTCGGCATGCTGTACTAGTCGTTCAGGCAACCAGCGTGCTCCGTCAGCTCCCTGCGGAAAAACACAAACATGCCCTCGCCCCCATATTAGTACAGGATCTGGTCCATTCCATTGTCCAGTTAACGGATCTTTCCATCTTACAGTGGCATAATTAAAAGTAGTAGTGGGATGCCATAAGCGCTCAGCTGCAGAGTGCCCTTTGGCATCCAAATTTAAAAAATTTAAAATGAATAAGGCATGATTTAAATAATTTTGTGGAGAATAGGGGTATAACTCCCCTTTTTTTATTTTCTCAAGTTGAGTCTTTAGAGAGCCATGGGCACGTTCCACAATGCCTTGACCTTGTGGGTTGTAAGGAATACCAGTTTTATGTTCAATATGTAACTGAGATCAAAATGTTTTAAAAGCGGCACTAGTATAACCAGAGCCATTGTCTGTCTTAAGAATTTGAGGACATCCAATAGCTGCAAAGCAGCGTAAGCAGTGATCAATAACATGTTTAGTGGCTTCACCAGTCAAAGCAGAAGCGAAAATGAATCCAGAAAATGTATCTACAGTAACATGTACATATTTTAATTTACCAAATTCAGGAATGTGGGTTACATCCATCTGCCAAATTTGATTCGGTATCAAACCACGGGGATTAATACCATAATGAGGAACATGAAAAAACTGAGGGCAAGTGGGACAACTTTTTATAATTTGTCTTGCTGCTTCTCTGGTGAGATGAAATTGCTTTCTTAGATAAGAACTATTTTGATGACGTATAGCATGAGATTGTCGTGCTTGTTCAACATTACTAGCAAGCAGACATAGGTGGGTGGCTGCATCAACAAGTGCATTAGCCTTAGACAAAGGACCAGGGAGATTTGTATGAGCTCGAATATGAGTCACATAGCAGAATTCTTTTCTGTTGTGCATAGCCAATTGAATTTGCGCCAATAATGAATGCACCTCAGAATTGTGGGTAGCAATATAAGGTACAGTCTCCAATATAATTAAAGCTTTAGCAATGTATTGACTATCAGTATATAGGTTAAGGGGTTGTTGAGCGAATATTTGAAAAATTGCAGCAACTGCCCGCAATTCTACAATCTGAGCAGATGCAGGGGATGTTTGTATGACAGTAGGATTTTGGTTGTCAACAGCATACACGGCTTTTCCATTAGAGGAACCATCAGTAAATATATTAAGAGCATTCTGTATCGGGGTGGTCTTAATTACACGAGGAAAGATAAATGACTGCATATTAGCAAACTGTAAAAGTTTGTTCATCAGTAAAAATGGAGTTGAAAGGAGGGGGAGGCATCGGAGGAGCAGAAGGCACAACCCCAGCAGCCTCAGATTCGTCATACTCATGAACACTTTCTGTTTTAAGTACAGGTGACATTTGTTCTTTAATCTGATCTCTTTCATGCCTAGGGTCTAAAGAATCTCTAATGAAAGTCCAAAGCCCAAAAGTATCTGCCGGAACCTTAGTAGGTCCGTGGTCATCATAGTAATCCCGTAACTTTTTACCCACTCTTAACCATGTCTCTAAATCAATTGTCCCTTCCTCAGGGAACCAGGGACAAACTTCTTCTATAAATTGCAAAAACTTAATTAACTGTTGCTGAGCTACTTTAGCTCCTCTAACTCTAAGCATATTCTTAAGCATATGTACAAATAGCAGTCGACTATTTCCTTGGCCCATTATATTTTCTCTTACAGTTTCTATATTTACAAAAACTCCTGCGTACTCACCTTCACCGCCCACGGCTTCTTTGGCCAATCTCGAGTGCACTCTTCTTGCGGTGGGTCCTTGCTTTTTCCCCCCGTTTTCAGGTCCCTGTTCGGGCGCCACTCTGTCGGAAGCCAGCCGACCAAGTCAAACCGGGTACCTGAATGGGGGAGCGGGGACTGAGAAAAAAGAGAAGACAGACAGGGTGCAGGAGGGAGAGCAGATCTCACAACTGCCTCCCCGAGTTTAATTCTTAACCTCCTTTTAAACACAATCTGTTTCTATTTGCATTCCAAAACAACACAAAAGTAACATCCTGAAGATCCAGGTGCAATTGACACTTCCTTTGACACGCCCTTTGACACGCCCTTCGACACTCCCTTAGGCTATACTTAATCTTCTTCCTGAAATTCAACAGAACCAGCCTTTTCTTTTTTATGCAAGCAGGCCTCCTGAGATAAACCATGCACTCTTTTGAATTTGGGGAGCTTTGGCTCCCTACAACTGGGCACCAGACGCCCTGCTGGCCAGGCCTGGCGGGGCTGGGCGGGGTGGCGCCCAGAGGCAGGCGGGGCGCACGCGCGGCACGGGCCGCCCTCCGCGCCGCTCCGCCCTCCTCCGTTTCCTCGCAGGCGGCACGGAGTCCAGGGAGGAGGTCGAGCCGCTGACCGACCTGTTGGAGGGCGAGGCGGATTTCCTGCGGCCTGCGGAGGACGACGGCGAGTCCTTCAGGGACGAGGCCCGCGAGAGCGACCGCGAGGAGTTCCGCTTCGACTCCATGGACCAGGGTGAGCCCGGGCTCCGGGCCAGGGAGGGGGGCGAAGCGGGGGCGCAGCTGGCGGAGGCCAGGCCTGGGCCAGGCCCGAGGACCCCCCGGGACCCAGGCTGCTCCCCGCTCGGTGCTCCTGCAAACCTCCTAGGGCGGCAGCGCCAGCGGGGGCCCGGCGAGCCCCTGGCGTCCACCCCTCGCTGACCGCCGGCCCCTCCGGGAGAGCCGGCCTCGGCTGCACAGCCCCGCTGGGAACGGACGTCATGGCATCATTCCACTCCACGGTTTGCCGTGGCCGAGCCGCGGGGCCCTGCGCAGGCACTGGCGCTGCCGGGGGTGGCCCTTTCCAAGTGGGTTTGATGTGCCGTTAATCCAGGAGCTTTGCCTGGCGGGTCTGGGGCAGGGGTGTGACCGCCAGTGAACCTGGGCTCCCCGTTCTTGGAATTTTAAACATCTCTCCCCGCGTGCTGAGGGTAGAGCCCGAAAGATCAGCGAGGGTTCCCTTCCTTCAAAACGATTTCCTGCGTCTCTGTGCAGCGGACACCGGTGGCTGATGGTCCGGGAACAGCCTGGCGTTTGTGGCCCCTGGGCCTGGGACCCTGGGCGACCTAGTTTGTCTCTGCTGTATATTAAGAGCAAATAGCTTTCCCTTTCTTTTGAAAATAATACCCGAAATAAATCACATAGAAGCATTTTTTATCCAAATACTTTAAACATACAGAGAGCAGGCTTCCGTCAGCAGTGCGACCTTAGATACTGTAGTCACACACCAAGAACTGTGTGCCACGGCCAAGCGCCTTGGGGTAGAAACCTGGCTGCACCAGTTAGTGGCCAGGTGACCCCTTGCCCTCCCCTCCCTGCGTCCCTCGTTCACGTGATGCAGCGAGGAGGACCCCTCGGAGGCGCAGTGGCACAGTGGCCGTGGGGCTCTGTGGGCTCCTGTCCGTACAATGTCTGAGCAGCAGAGCTGCTCGGACCAGGCGGTGGGGCCGGGTGCTCAGCCCCATGGGACTGCTGGGACGCTCACGGGACATTGGCTGGACTGCAGCGTGACCGCCATGTGGCTGCCGGGAACAGGACCGGGGGCCTGACTGACCGGGGGCGGCATTAGGACGTGTTTCTGGGAGGGTTGGACCCCAGGTGAGCTGAGAGGGCTGAGAGGTGACGGAAGGGGCGGCACCAGGGAGGGGTGTGGCACAGGCGGGGAGCAGTCTGCCCGCGGGACACGTTCGGGGGGGGGCGGGTCCCCACCGGCAGCCTCGCCTCGCTCCGTCTGTACCTGGTGCCAGAAGGGAAGCTATAAACGTCTGTATTGTATAAAAATGAACACTCCATTTTTTTTTTGCCTGATAAATATTTAATATTTATATTATTTATGACAGATCTGTTAGCAAATCAAACATTTTTAAATAGAAAAATATTAGTTATCGAACGCATTCATGTGCCCCCTCTCTTCTCAGGAAATGTGAGTTTTGAAGAGGAAGAAAGCAAACAAATGGGTCCTCCAGACTGAGGGGCCCTGAGCCCGGAGCCGGCCACCGAGATGCCTGTCCCTCGCGCGGTTAACACCGAGCGATTACTCACCTTTCTTACTTAGTCGTTTGTGAAAATGGTTTCCAATTGCAAATAAATTTCCTCCATATGCTTTGTTTGCGAAACAGCCTCGACTGCAAGTTCTTTAAACTGAGAACTACAGGCTCGTTTATTCCTGGGTTTTCCGCTGGTGTTTTCCCTGGTACACACGGTCGTACAGCCGTTAACTCCGCAGAAGCTGGCGCTGCGTGGCCCCCGCTGGGCTGGTAGAGCCGCTGCAGGGTGAATGTTGTCTCTGGGTGCGATTCTCCTGAAACATCGCAGCATAGACACACTCCGGGCTCGGGCGAAGCCGGCAGCTGCGGCTGGAGGGCTTGCTCCTGCCCTTCCCACGGCGTCAGCAGGTCCGTGTGGATTCTGAGCTCCCCCGATGGGTCCCTGTGAGGGCCGAAGGGTGGGGCTGCCCGCAGGCATGGCCTTGGCCTGTGCACACACTGTTCAGGTCTGCAGGAGGCCATCACCTAGGCCGCCTTCGAATTTCTTGAGCATTGGCCATCCTGGCTCCTCCTCTATGTCCCTAGCCACTAGTTCAGGCCCCGGTGCTGAAAAGTCACAAGCCCCTGCCTTCCCTATGACCAGCTCCACCTCACCCGGCCTCCTCTGTCCCCAGAGCCACTCAGAAGGCAGGTGTCCTCCATCCCATGTCCTTGCGGTTCGCCTGCCCAGCCCCGGGTCCTGGGCTGCATCTGGCTTTGCTAACCCTGAACACGGGGCCTCTTCGAGAAAAAGTGTACAGCGTGACGAATACAAGATCACATTAAAACATTTATTTAGAATAAAAAAAGAAATTTCAAACAAAGGAGAAAGTGGACACATTCACAGCATCCGGAAAGGCATCAGCCCCGCCGTTAGCTCATCGCCTGATGTGGCACCATAATGCCGCTTTTTCAGAGTGCTCTTCGGTTGCCTCTTCTTACGACACTAATTTTGAAATACTTTCTGTAGGGAGATGAAAAAGATAATTACAGCTGTTCCTGTAGTGTGGTTTATTAGTTATTGATAGTAGAGTGGCATGCGACCTTTGTCTTCACACTCTGACACGTTGCTGCTCGTAACTCTGCTACGGGATTGTGCACCACAAGCAGGAGTTGTGACAAATCCCACGGCCGTGATTCCCGCCAAAAACCGGACGGGCCGCACCCTTGTGCCGCTGACTCGGGCTGTCCGGTTTGCCTAGGCGCCAGCAAGGACTGGCCCCCACATCCGTACACGGCTGAGGATGCAATCACCCCACATACGAGGCTGCTGGACCCGTGGGACAAATGCATGTTGCAGTTTGACCTGTGACCCCACACCCGTTTGTCACAGTGGTGGGTAAGTTATCAAAACGGGTGGCGAGAGTATTTCTGGAAGTTATTCCAGAACAGCTGGTGACAAGGGGACACGTGGGCGCCGCTGCAAACCGCGCCCGTGTGTCCCACCATCCCAGACGCTAACTCTCTCCCCAGTTCAGCTCACTCAGTGCTTCCCTAAACATCTAAAAATGCCCACGCTCGCTCCAGTGTCGCTCATTGTGCAGGGACACGTGTCTGAGTGAGTCATGGAGGAGACAGAGGACTTAGGTGACCATGGTTAAAATACTTCACTTCCGCAGAATACACAAAAACCCGTCACGGTGCGACCACACCGTCAGGGTCTGGGAGGGGCCCCCGCGTGGTGCGCGTCCTGGGACACCCCTCTGCCCCCCAGTCTTTCTCTTGGACGGCCCCCTCGCACTGCCGGTTTCGGGGAGACTGAGCAGAACACCTCCCCGCTGGGCTGCTCCTGGCTTCCCTCGCTCCTTCTACCCCAGTTTCTCATTGTCCAGAAGTTGCCGCTCACGGCCCGATGGCCCCGTCGGAGGTGAGTGGTGAGCTAAGTTCGCCAGTCCCGTTCCATTAATCAGAAGAGAGAGCACGTCCGGGTGACCCACTGTCAGTGGTGGAGCCCGGCTTGGGACAGGGTGGCGGTCTGACCCCTCCCCCGCCCCCTTGCGCTCAAAGCAACGCGTGGGGTGCTGTCCTGCCGCCGTGTGAACGTCCGGTTCCCCATCGGCCCTC
Organism: Pteropus medius; assembly: GCF_902729225.1. Lineage (NCBI taxonomy): Eukaryota > Metazoa > Chordata > Mammalia > Chiroptera > Pteropodidae > Pteropus > Pteropus medius. The sequence goes on along the minus strand of NW_024355205.1, from coordinate 37,904,828 downwards.
TCCAAACGCACTGCATTTTCGTGTCAGTCCCTGGGGCTGATGAGACAAACTACCGCCAGCTGGGGGCCTGTGCTGGAGACACTATTGTTCCTTTGGCAGGAAGCGACGCCAGCCTGAAGTGCACGGCCATGTGAGTCCCTTCTCGCCGAGGCTGACCGTGGCTGGGCCGCTCGGACCAGCTCACGAGAGCCGTTCTAAATTTTTGGGCATTTTGTAAATTGATTGCTAAAACGTTGGTGGCTCCAGCCATGGCGGGAGCCTTCACACCGTGGAGATCGGCACAGACACTCCAGGTCAGCCAGCGGAGGAGGGGACAGCTCCTCCAGGACAGAGGGACAGGACGCCGCGGCCCATGGCCTGCTGACAGGCTGCAGCGTGTCACAGCCGCGACCCCCAGGCGCACGGGGGTCGTGCCTAAGTCCTCAGTGAGTGGAGGACAGACCTGGGGTCAAGTCCAGGTCTCCTGGGGCCCAGCGTCACCCTGTCACACAGTGCTGCTGTTGGTGTCCGTCTACACTGGATAACGAAGGTCTCCGTTACCGGATTCTCCTTCCTGATACCCCACGAATTGGTGGGCGTCTGCTGCCTGCTGGCCCTTGGGGGAGCCAGGAAAGGTCTGGGGTGGGGGTGGAGGAGAAGATCCCTCTGCTGTGGTAACCGCCATGGTGAGCCTGGGTCCAAGGACTCTACAGAGTTTATGTCACACCCTCAAGGTCTAGAGTTTGGGGGGCCTCGGTCAAATGGACTAACAGAGTAGAAAGGAGGCCCGGCCATCAGCAGGACCTGGCCAGCACGACGGAAGGGCCCACTCAGTGCTGCCCTGGCTGGCTCCACATGCAGCTCCCCCACCTAGGCTCACGCCGCTGTCACCGGTGTGACCCCAAGTTCCAGGTCACACCTGGACTTCCGCTGTCCTCTGTACGCTGAACCCTGCCCTTCGGAGCATCTCCAGCTGCTCAGCTGAAGACGGGAACAGGTCTTTTTCTGACGTTCGTCTCTATAACTGTACGCATGCTCAGCGGGTGGCAGAACAGCGACTCAGGCTTCGGCGGCACCCCTGTGCCCGTCGTGACGAGCCCGAGCACCTCGACACGCCACCCGGGACCCGGCTCTCCGCCCCTCTGTGAGGGGAACTCGTGAGAATCCGTGGTTCTCAGTCGGGGTGACTTGGTTCCCCGGGCACACTGGCAGCATCTGGGGACGTTCTGGTTGTCCTAACGGGTGGGGTGGCGTAACTGGTGTGTTACTGGGTCAAGGCCAAGGGTGCTGCGAAGCATCCCACAGCCCGCAGGACGGCCCCCATGGCAGAGAATTGTCATCCCCAAGTGCCGACAGGGCTGCGGCTGGGAAACCGGATGACACGGACGGAGCAGCTTCGCAAGTGCATCACGGTCCGATGCGCCACGCGCCGCGGCCCGCCCAGGTCCCGGGCTGGCGGTGAGGTTGGCACGTGGTCACGAGCGCAACCCTTTGAAGCATTGTCCACACAAAGAAGGGACAGTACACAGCAGAACAAAGCGGACTGCTGCGGAAGACACTGGGGTCTTTAGGACAAACGTGGCCTGGAGGTTCAGAGGGGGCCCCTCGGTGGGCGGGGGCGGGTGCTTTGCAAACTTGCCTTTTACTTTGAAAACATTGCTTATGGTGCTTTTTAAAGCACAGACTTAAGAATGTCTCAGCTGAGTACATCTATTTCTCCCTTTATAGTCTGGGATTTTGTGTCATGTTTACAAAGAAGCCCCCTCCCCCCCCACTCAGGTGACTTTTGAAATTCTTAGATGTCTTCTGATAGTTTCACGATTTCACTTTCCTCGATGTTCAAATCGTGTGTGTGCGGCGCGTGTAACGAAATTATTGTAGCTCTAGACCGTGTCATAATCCCATTTCTCTTTTTGGATTTTGTTTGTTTTTCCTGGATATTTGTTTTTCCACACGAAGTTTGGAATCCACTCCTCTCTCCCTAAGAAATCCTTCTCACGATTCTAATTAGACTGTGATCACCTTGGGGACCGATTTACATAGACATCATCTTTCTGACCTTGATCGGCGCGGTCGGCGTGGCACCGGCGTATCCAGAAGAGCTGACAGAGGGACTGCGGGGCGGGCAGCACCTCCTACAATGACAATGCTCTACCCCTGGGCACCTGGATGACTTTTTCTTCTGCAGGGATGGGGCGATAGGACCCCACTGGGGAGACCCCCATCCACCGCCTGGACCAACTCCTCAAAGCCGGAGGCGCCACTGCACTCACCCCCCGGGCGGACTTCACCGTGCTGGCGGGTCTCCCTCTGGTTTCTCTCTCCTGGTGCAAAGCCCGCCTCCGCCTCCACTCAATCGAAAAGGGGGAAAAGAGAAGCTAAAAAAGAGCTGTGCCAAGGTGGGGGGGCCTCACATTCTCACGCCCGGGCCCCGTAAAAGCGGCCCGGTGTGTGGGAAAGTGGCAGGCTCGGGAGCGGCCCCCAGAGGCATCTTCGTCCTAATCCCCGCCCTGCGGGGGTGTGGAAGGGGGCTCTGCGGGTGCGACCAGTTAAGGATTTATTTTCTCCTTTTCCATTTTTTCATGTTCTAGGCGAGGCAGCCCTTGGTGGACCTCACAGACTGCAAAGACCTGGTCAGCTTACGATCTCTTATTATTTTTTTATTTTTTACGCCTGCAGCACCTGGTCTTCCTAGGTGGTGTCCCATCCAAGGACTAACCAGGCCCGACCCTGCTTAGCTTCCGAGATCAGATGGGATCGGGCTTGTTCAGGGTGGCATGGCCGCAGACAGGTTGAGGATTTTGAGATGGGGAGGTCATCCTGGATTATCTCGTGGGCCAACGTCATCAAAGGGACTTTACGGAAGGGAGACAGGACGGTCAGAAGCAGAGGGGAGGGAGGTTTGACCACCGTCCTTGCAGATGGAGGCGGGAGCTGCGAGGCAGGGAGTCGGAGTGGCTGTACGAGCTGGACGGGCGAGGACACGCATGCTCCCCAGGAATGCCGCCTGCTGGCCCGCCTCAGACCGCGTGAGCTCCAGAGCTGCCCCAGAGCCGATCGTGTACGTGTGTGTGTGTTAAAAAATTCGTGCCATCTTCACCGCTCTGCTGTGCTTTGTCATAGCAGCAACAGGAAAGCAGGCCCTGGGGGCTGGTGTGTGGCTTCGTGTTCCGTCTCATTGACTCCTCCACCCCTCCCCGCCCGTGTGGACGTAGCTGGAGTGATCGGAACAGAAACAGGAGGAAAGGGTTGGGGACTTGACGCATGAGGACATAGAGCACAAAGCGGCGTGTCCTTCTGGCGCGTGGGTCTGGTGAGGCTTTAATTCCTGAACGTCAGAGGCACATTTCCTCGTTTACCTCCGGGCCGCGTGGCAGGGGCGCGCGGGGCAGGGTGGCACCCCACGGCCGAGGGGCTCTCAAAGTGCGCTTCGTGCTTCTGCACCTCACGTCGGGGAGACCGAGGCAGCCCCGGAGCTGCGGGTCGCACGCAGGGCGCAGGCCCGCGGGCCTCAGCTGCCCAGGACCCAGCTCCTCCAGTTAAACGCCGAGTTGGAGCCGTGGGTCAGTGTCGTCACTGGGGGGGCCGCCAGCTCCCACTTTCCCCCCTTCTTTTCTTCGCAGAAGCACATCCCGAGAGAGGGGATCTGGAACAGAATTCGGTTCCATTAATATTCCTACCAGGCCGATGGGTCGTACACTCGTTCTAATGCCAGCTGACGGGTGTCCCCCGCCCCTCGGAGGCTGGCACATTGGCCTTGCTGCCTGGCGGCCGCCAGGATGGTGGGAGCCGTCTGCAGACATCCCTGTTTGTCACTACTGGGGCGCTGCTGGATCTAGGGGTGGAGGCTGGGGTGCCGCCATCTTCCCAAAGCACGCGGCACGGGCCCCGTGCCAGTTACCTGCCCAGGCGTCACAGCGCCAGGGCCGAGAAGCCCCGTCTGCCCCTTACAGAGCGGCTGACACTCTTGAATTTAGCATCACAAAAAGATACAGGTGTTGGGTTTTCAGACCCTAGAAAAAATGACAGCGCGGAACCTGAGACGATTGTTTCGTCGGTAAACGGACGTGCGCGAGGGCACCTTGCTGCTCAGGGTCTTTTATTTCGTGTTTTTCTTTCCTTTTTCCTCTCTTTCTAACATCTGGAAATTCCTTGGTCAGATGAAATTTGCAAAATTTCCAGCACGTGGCAGTGGAGGCTGGGGTGGGGTGGTGGTGGGGGAATCCCAGCGGAGGCCGCTGTGGGTTGGCTGGGGGACTGTCCTGGGCCCAGAGAGACGCTGGGGCGGCATGGTGTGGGCAGGCAAGGCAAGCCAGGAAGGCCCTCAAGCCTGTAGCCTCAGCCTCTGGCCTGGCCACGGGAGGGAAACCAGTGTCGGGCAGTATTCCCCAAGACGAGGATCCCCACACGTAGGCATGTCCCAGCTTATCTGGGGAGGGGTGGGTGGGACATCGAATCTGCCCCAGAAAGTCAGTGTGTGTGCAGTCAGTACCTGAGCCGGTGGCTCCCCAGAGGGAGGAGAGGCCGAGGGTCGGGGGGAGAGGGGGCGCACGGGGATTTGGTCACAGATATTCATGGGTTTTGGGGAGAGCTGAAGAGGCCGCTGTCAGGCAGCGCCTGGTGTGTGCAGCATGGCCGTCCATGAGGGTGCGGGGACCCCCAGGAGACCCGGGGAGAGGGAGGGGATGCAGGGCCACGAGGGGGCGGCACAGGGGCACTCGAGTGGGGGACAGTTTCATATGAAGGAACCGGGTCAGGGACCCATCTGCTATCACAGGTGTTGTCCACACGGCTGCACTTTCAGCCTCGAGGTCATCGGTCAATTAATTGGTCAATTTGATAAAGAGACAAGGGCGGAGGGCAAATCCGGCCCTGAGCAGATCTGGGGCGGGGGCGGGGGTGGGTCTGAGTTGCTGAGTCTGCCCACCTTGCTTCATACTGGCAACTGGATAAAAGCAACCTCTGCTTTGCCGAGCGACGTTCTACCCGCTGATCCAAGTACCCATCATCCTTCTCAACACGTCTGTCGCCTGTCTGTTTTTCACACATTGTTTATAGCCGCAGCCCAGCACCGGGCACCCTGGCAGCTACTACAAGCTCTTGTGTGTTCCATGGCTGGGCGGCTCCCAAGGCAAGAGCATGGGGGTCTCTTTCTGTCCCCTCGGGTCCCCAGAGTAAGCTAGCCCAGCTGTCGGCCTTTCTCTTTTCATCCAAATCGCTTATTCCTCACTGGACCATTTGCTCAGCTCCTGGAGTCGTGAGGAGTTACCACGCGAGCTGACTTCTAAACCATTCTGTGTTACGCGTCTTATATTATCTTGGCAGCAATGGCCAAAGTTGCCATGGTGATTATGCAGATGACAAACCTCTGCCATCAGCCCCTACCCAAGGCTGCCCTTGCCCTGGGAGTCGGTGGGGACATTCCTCAGAGGGGGTGTGTCCCTGCCGCCCTGGGCTGTCAGGACACTCACCTGCATTCTGAGAAGGGAGTATGACAGCCGTGTGTCCTCAGGCTGCCCGGCTTTGGGGGCCAAAGAGAAAAAGCAGCGCATACCTTTCTCACCAGCTGGGCGAAGTCCGCGGAGTCCCGGGGCGGCAGCCCCAGCAGCGGCCGAGTGCAGGAGTCCAGCGCCGAGCCGTGGCCCACGACCAGGATGACGCCTGCTACGGAAGAAGGAACAGCTCAAGGTCCTCACAAGGTCCACCAAGGGTCCCCAAAGTTGATGGGGCGAAACCATCTCACGGCGCCCCAAACCCCCGACCGTCCCCGAGGTCGGAAGTAGGTGTGGTTGGTGGCGGCTCCTAACACTCGCGATCTGGCCTCCCGCTGTGTGCGGTTCTGCAGAGTGCACGGTGCCCTCCGGCGAGCGGGGGCGCCTGGCCTGGAGCTCGGGGGTGGGACCTTGAGGTGATCTGAGCCACCAGTTGTCATCTAGGACAAGGTGGTGGCTGCCTCCTAGCTCCGATCGGATTAGCTTGACGATTATCAGCCCCTTGATCGCAATGAGCCTGCTGATGACTCGCTTTGGATCAGGACATCCAGGGTCTGCAGGCTGAGGGAGGCTCCCTCAGGTGACAGGTGGAGGGGGCCTGGGCCAGACTTCCCGGCTATGCCTGGAGGACAAGCAGAGCGGTCCTTCAGGCCACCTCCCCTGCGCCATTCCCTGTTAATCCCGTACTCGTATCTTTGGCCTCCGAACCTGCAGTCAGTGGTTAGGACGCTGCTCTGGGCTGGAGATCCAGGTTTGACTCCAGGCTGTGTTCTCTAGCAGGGCAATGTGGGCCCGCAGGCTTTGGAGCCCCCGGTGCCACTGGGGGTGATGTTTCAGACCCCACAAGGGCGAGGCGGTACCAGGTAACGTCTTTGAAGGGCCCACCTGTGCCCAGGGGTCGCCCGCGCTGGCTTCTCCCCTCCGGGCCTGCTGGAGCTGTCCTGCCCCCTCACTCGCCCAGGCCCCCGCCTTGCTCCTGCGTCCTCCCCAGGGGCAGGACCTCCGCCTTCACGCTCAGTGCTGCGTCCAGGAGCCTTGGCCGCTCGCCACAGGCTCGGACAGACGAGCCGTGTTCTCTGGGGACACCGACATTCAGCCGGGGGTGGAGGCTTGACTGGGGACATCGGGGGCGGGCGAAGGGCAGAGGTAGGCTTATTTCATTTTCTGTCCTCCGATGCCCTGTGGTCATAACGTGGGTAACACGAGCTTGATAATTAATTAAATGCCATTAAAATGTGGCTTCCAAAATTCTGTTCCCAGGGTGCCGATCAGTGAGGTCCGGCCGCAGGGCCGGGCGTGTCTGGGGTGTGGGGTGCCGCGAGCGTTGGGGTCTCTTCCTGCAGGGGTCTCGCAGCGCGTCCCCATCGGTGCACTGGGGACGTTCCAGGAAGGGAGCAGGTGCTCAGCTCCTCCCCGCATCCCTGGTCCGCGGGGTCCTCCTTCTCCGAGTGTCTTGGGGACGAGGGAAGGAAAGGACAGGTGGGGGGCAGCGGGCTGGGGGCCCCCCACCGACTCCGCCTGAGACTCTTCTTCCTGTTATTTAACATTCCTCGTAGCCCAGAGGTTTGGGCCCCTCAGCAGCAAACCCGGCTCCTGGCGGGCGGGGCGTGTGTCTCCTTCACGGAGATCCCGTGGCGTTTCCTTTGGTCCCTGACACATTGCTGATGTCAACACGCACTTGCGGACCTGGATTTTTACAGGACTGGCTTCTCACTGTTCACTATGGATATTTCAGATACACCCCGAGAAGGGTCTGGTGACGCCCCACGTGCCCGTCGCGGAGCTCCGACAGTCGCCCCTCCCTGACCGCTCTCTACCCCACCCCTCCCCCCGCACGTTATTTTACAGTGAGTCGCACACCTCCCGCCATCCCGCAGAACAGACCTCGGTTTGCGTCCAAATGGAAGGGCTTTTCGCTCTTACGGAGCCAGCCTGCCATCGTCACACCCAGCCCAGGTTGCCAAGCTTCCTCAGTATTTTCCTGTTCCGTCCGGTTCCATATTTAAATTCCTCTCTGCACATGTTTTGTTCCCGTTGTCGTTCAAACGCGACCTGACATCTGATTGGTCGGTCCGGTCTCTTTGTTTCTAGGACTCTGGCATGGGGTCGACCCTGCTGTACTGGGTCCCACTGGCTCTCGGTCCCAGAATGGGGGTAACATGTGCGAATGGAACAGCCACATGGCAGGGAGTATGTGTCTCTGCCCCGTCACTGCAGAGGCGGCTGCGAAACCCTCGCTCTGTCGCTGGGCAGGGGGAGGTTGGGGTATTACTGGGCTCAGCAAATGATCCGGTGTGCATCCCACAGGTGAGCCGCCACCCGCGGGGGCTGCTCGCACCCGCGCGCACTTACCGTCCTGTGGGCAGCTGCTGACCATGTGCCACACGCTCACTGCGCACCTGTCCACGTACTCGCTGTAGCTCTCAGCTGGCATGAGGGAGGCAAAGGGGAACGCGGGCCTGAGGGGAGAGGGGGGACAGCTGCCACTCTGCGTGGTGGGGACCAGGACTGCGCTGTGCTCAGCCAGAGAGGTGAGGTCTCCGAGGTGGCTCTGCCTCAGGCGGGGCTCACGGTCAGCAGTGAGGCTCCCGCTCTGTGCTCAAGACTGGCAGAAGGCTGATGTCCCGTCTCCCGCGTGCGTTCCCAGTGAACGCCAGACGGGTTTTGCGATGGCAGAGAGTCAGCCGTGGGCAGAGAATGACAGACTCTCTCCTTGACCAAGCCTAGCCAGGTCCCCTGAGCCCTCTTCTTGATAGATCCCAAACTTTGGGCTTCAGCGTCCATCCTGGTAGAGTCAGGTTTAGCAGGCATCCTGCTACGTCAGTTTGGCCAGAATCCCCCACCTGGATCTTTCCTGAAAGCTGAGCAAAGTCTGTGTGCCCCCTCCCCCCAGGGGGCATCTGCTCACCCTGGCCTGCCTTTACCCAGAGTCTTGCTGGGTCAGTTTAGCAAGAATGACCCCACTCTGGAATTTTCCATCCACCAACCCTGCACCCCGCACCCTCGGCTACACATCCCCCCGTGTCCTTATTGTATTCGGAGTGAGTCCCATCTCCCTCGCCTACTGCAAACCCCACTGCAGTGGACCCTCCTGCGTGACAGCTCCCTTCCGCCTTTCACGAGAACGTCAAGCCCCCGGCCGCGGACACGGGCGAATGGCACACCTGTAATCAGTGCTGACGTTGACATTGGCCTCCTTCAGCTCTTCCAGGGTCATGAGGGTCGGGGTGGTCCTGCCAGCCTCCCACTTGGTCCACTCGAAGATGCCGGGTTCCACTCTTATCTTCATTTTTTTCTCCAGTTTGAGCTCTGCACTCAACAGAATGTAAGTGTTTATCATGCTCAGTGTTCATTTTGGCTTTATGTAAATAAATCTCTTCCCAGGTCTAAATAATACCTTTCCAGAATGCGATTTTTTTTCTTAGCAAATATTGTTTTGTGATCACCCTCCGCTGTGCTGTTTCTTAGATAAAAACCACCAGCTAGCTGGAAGGTGTCAGAGGAGTGATGACCCTCTGTCCATCAGGACGGGACTGAGTCTCCCGGGAGCGGGGAGGTGCCACCGGCCCCAGGCTCAGCCTGGTGCCACTCCACAGCTAGACCAACACCAAGCCTTGTCCGTGGGTCGAGACTGAGAGCCACCAACAGACTTTTGGCCAATCCCATGACCCACAGAAAAGATGTGGCCAGTCTAGGAGCCTGTCAGTCACATGGACGTGCTACCCCGACAAACAGTTATCCTCCTCGAAAGCTTAGAACAAACACAGCCACGAGTGGCTTCCTTCCCCAGCTACTGGGGACCCTGCCTTCATGTTGCTGTCCCCACGGTCCTCTGGCAAAGGAGATACTGAGGGACCACGTCTCACTTCTTACCCCTTCCCGAATGGGGGACGCGCTGATCCGATACAAAAATAGGGAGTTTGACTCACGGGGCCACGTTTCCTGTCAGAGTGTCCCCCGCAGGAACGGGGGTGGGAGGAGACACGGAGCCAGCGGCGGTGGCCGCGGCGCGTGTGCTGGGCTGGACCGTTTGTCATTGCACTAGGTCCTCTTGGCGCCAGCTCGCCGCCCTCTGACGCTGGGCGGAGGGTTGACGCCTGGCGACACCGCCGTCCGCGAGATGGCTCGCCCAGCCTCACTGCTCCGTCCCGTCCGCCAGCGACGTCCGCTCCTCCCGGCCTCGATCCCATCATCGCCAGCGCCCGCGCCCCTTTCTAAGCTCCGCGCCAAGCGCCTCTGTCTCCAGCCGGCCCTTTCTCTGAGCTTCCTCGCTCATCTCCTGACTCCGGCTCCCAGGATCTGACTCCGCCTTTCACCTCCCCCTGGTCCTAACTCCCCACTGACCCGGCCTAAGACCTGCGGCCAGCAGCCACTGCCCTGTGGCGGGCGCCTCGGCCCCTCGGCCCCTCTCGCTCCACTGTCCCTACTTGTCCACCTGCCTGCTCTCCGCACCAGAGCCCGGAGGAAGCCCCCTCGCCCGGCTGACGGGTCTCAGCGCAAAGTCGCGCTCCCTGACCTCGGGTGGGCTCTTCGCGGGGCCCAGGGGCCATCCCGCATTTTCCTGGCCATGTCCTACCCCAGGCCCTGATAAGCATTTCGTGCCTTCTGTGCTCCTCAAACCCCAGCAGCCCTCCTCTTCCTCAATTTAGCTGGTGGCCTGACCCCCTATGTCTGCGAGAAAGTTTGGGCACGCCCCTCCCCCACATTCGTGCACCTGCTACATCTGTGCCCTGTCACCGTGGAAGGCCAGCCCCAGATCCTGCCTGGTGAGCCACAGCCCACCCCGCATCCCTGCACAAGGCGGAGCAGGAAGGGGTCCTCGGCCAGAGCCGAGCCGAGGACCCCAGAACAGGCTGCCCTTCCCCACTTCCCAGCAGGGCGTCCTGTCCGCAGGCGGAAGCTGCAGAGGCTGAGCTGGTGGTTTCCTGCCACGCGCCAGGCTCCGATGGCGCTGGACAGCTCCCAGGAGCAGAGTCCCTTGTTCTGGGGCATCATTTGTTCTGGACTTAGAATGACCACAGCACTCCCCAGCTCCCTGGCTTTCTAAATCCACGGCAGAAGCCACCAAAGGACAGTGTGGTGACAGGCCCCCAGACGCAGTTACGGCCTGGCATTCTAGAAACGTGCAGGGGCTGTGCCTGCGGCCAGCACTCGGAAGGCCAGTCCGTAGCTGCCTGATGACTTTCATGGCCGTTCGCTGGCTCTCGTCCGGCTCTCGCCTGCACCCGCGACCCCCTCCCCTCGGAGACCAGTCCCGAGCAGCTCACTGAGCTCGCACTGACCTTCCAGAATGTGTTTGGCTGTCTGCACGCAGCGGAGGGCGGGGGAGCTGAAGACAGAGGCGATGTGGACACTGCTGTCCAGAAGCGCTTCCCCTGGGAAGAAAGCGGGGAAAATGCCTCTGCATGATTTTGGCCTCCCATGGCGGCAGCTCTGACCGCAAGTGGCCCCCAGATTTCCGCCCTCTGCTGTGCACCCTCAGTGAGCTCCCCCGGAGTGGGAGGAACCCACAAGCGTGGGGAGATGGCGCTCTGTTACATTGTGTGGCAGAAGGGGGATTATCACAGAAGGCCCGGCCCGCGCAGGGAGCCCGTCAGAAGCAGAGGTTCCGTCCGGCCAGCACAGGACCAGAGGCAGTCAAAGGCAGAGGGATTCGACATGCGAGAACCCCACTGCTGGCCTCCAAGATTCAGGGGGCTACGCGGCAAGGAACGTGGGTGGCCTTTCGGAACTGGGCGTGGCCCTGCGCTGACAGCGGCCGGGGAACCAGAACCCCTGTCCTACGACCGCCAGGAACTGACTTCTCCCACAGCCCGACGAGTCTGGAACGGCTTCCAGGAGCTTCCAGATGGGGACTCAGCCCAGTGACACCCGGATTTCAGGCTTCAGGGCCTTGAGCAGGGACCCCCAGCCACACCGAGCCTGTGCTTCTGGCTCGCAGAACTGTTCATGGGGTTCATACCGCAGTGATGGAAACCGGCGGAGGCTATGGGGGCACACGCCTGTGAACCCCGCTTCCTCTTGCACCATCAGAGGACCTGATCTTTGGGAAGGGAGGGGGGCTCTTCAGACTAAAAGCCACACGGCACCAACGTTAGGAGCTTTTAGCAGATGCTGTCATGGGCTGAACTGTGTCCCCTAAAATTTATATGCAGAGTGTGATCTTATTTGGGGAGAGGGTCTTTGCAGAGGTGACCATGTGAAGATGAGCTCATTAGGATGGCTCTAACCCGGTCGGACACTGTCTCTATAGGAAGGAGAAGTCTGGACACAGGGACAGACACGCACAGAGGTGAAGTGAGGACTCGGGAGAAGACAGCCATGAACCAGCCAAGGACAGAGGCCTGGGGCAGATTCTCCCCCCGGCCTCCGAGGGCAGCAGCCCGTGACGCCTCGGTCTCTCCCAAACGGAGACAATAAACTTCTGCCGATGAAGCCACTCCGTCTGTGGCACTCTGTTAGGCCAGCCCCAGGGACGACTACAGAGGCTCCCACCCGCCCGCACGTGTCCCCGTTCACAGGTGCTCCGTGGGGGCTGCTCATGGTGACCCGTGGGAGTCAGCTCTCCCAGCCCCCATGTTCAGTGACCTGGACACCGGCTCTGGTGTGAGCACAGTAGTTACACCACTGAAATCAGCAGGCGCTACGAATCAGGGCTGCCCGCCTGCCGGGAGAGCCGGGGCTACCCTCCCCCCCCACCGCAGGCCCCCCGCCATGGGGCGAGGAGCCAGGAGCACAGGGCTCAGCGAGGTCTTTCACTGACCAGCCGTGTGGCTTGGGCAGACCGGGCGCCTTCTGACTCTGGACTCGAGTTGCTTAGTTCATGAAAGGAGGACCAGATGAACCGAATGGCCTCTTCTGTTCCCCGAAAGTCACTCATGTGGAGCCGGAACCCCAGGCGTAAAGCAAGGGCCTGGAGCGACGGATTTTGAAACAAAATCCGAGGGGGACGTGGTTTTTCACTTTTGAAGCGACATCATTCGCTCTCCATCCTTCCCAGACCTCTCGCCCTCCCAACTCCCCCAGCTCCGCTCCTGGGTCACACCTCCGACCTTCCACTTCCCAGCTGGGTGACCCCAAGTGAGTCACTTAACCTCTCTGTGCCCCAGCTTCCTCACCAGAGAGGGCATATGCTCATGCTGACCTCAGAGGGCACGTAGCAAGGGCTGGACACGCGTCAGCGGACTAATCGCTGCTCTGATTATTGCTGCCATCACTGCTGGAGTGAGCTTTGAACGTACCTGCCATTCTGGACTGGAAAATTCCACAGGTTGATAACGGCGGGTCGCTTTCGAAGCCTTTGATGCCGTTGCTCCGTCTGGGCAGACTGTAGGGGAAGTTCAGGTCTGGCCGGAAGTACTTCCCTAGAGCACGGACACACATCAGACGTCAGGTGCCCCGAGCCAGCGCGGGGTTCGCCCCATAACAGGCCCAAGGTCAAGGCCCGCATTAGAAGCCTGGCTGTCACCTAAGTTGCTTTCAACTGTGTTCTCCTCGGACGTGCCCTACGACGTGGAGTCACGTCGAGGAGAAAAAGCACTCTTTGTGCACGGGTGACATCAAACACGGAAGACCTGGGTTTTGGCCCGGGGGTCCTGAGAATCTCTGTCCTCCCCCAACCCTTCCTGAAGATTCCTTCGTACGGGGTTCCTGAGTAAGAACTGTGCCTCCATGACTGGCTGAGCTCAACTTGATAAGACTCTCAGTCAGCATTAATTAATTAGGTGAAATTCGACCCATTCCCAAAGCCAAGCGTGTCATATTACCGACAGGGCAGAATGCAGCAGGCCAGGGAGGCCCCTGCACCTCATGAAACTCAGTCAGTGGCTGAGGCGAGCCTGGGATCGGCCTGGAGTCACAGGAAGTCCCCTCCCCCCTCTCCTCCAGTGGCTGCACTTGGAGTTTGACCCTGACCTCTAATCTGACCGTCTGGTGCAAACCCCAGCACACCAGACGCTGCTTGTGTGATCAGAGGCAAACGACTTAATCTCCCTTATCGGTGAAAGGGGGAATGGGCAGTGTTGGGATGAGCGGCGAGGTAACGCCCAGAGCCCAGGTCCAGTCAGAGGGCAGAGACTGGCAGGTCCCATTCCATCAGCAAGTCATCGATTACCCTGCAGAGGTCACCAGGCCGCACCGACCCTCACTTCCCCGCAGCTGCCTTTCCTGGGACCTGTTGACATCACGTGGCAGGACCTGAGCCTGCCACCCCAGCCCCCCGGCCTTTCACAGGTGCAGGGGGAGGCGGCCGGCTGTTTTGTACCCCTCACTTTTCAGCTTCCACGCACGATCTTTCCGAAAGCTCCCTCCTTGGAGATTCCCTTGGCAGAGACTTCGTCTGCACCATCAGCTTAAAGGCCTTCACTAAATGCTAAGCTCCTGGCTGAGTTCTCTGCGAGAGGGGGCGTTCGTTTTTCTCGGTTGCACCGTGTTCTTAAGGCATCTCTGGTCCAAGAGATGTCAACCTGCCCCATCTAGGTCTTCTGCCTTCAGGGACATTTACGGTCACTGTGAGAGGCAGAGAGCAGAGCTCAGAAGATGAGGGAATGAAATGGGGTGAGGTTAGGTTCCGACGGGAGTGGGGTCTGTAGAATAGGGGACCCCCGGGCCAGCACCGCGGGAGATGGGGGCTGTACGAGGCTGTGGGTGCTTGGGCCACACGTGGGCAGTGCCCCCAAATGCCTCACTGTCATTGATTCAATAGTGCAAACTGCAGACAAATGAGATGTCAGCTTCTTACTCTGTGAAAAGAGCCACCAACAGTTTCCTTTAAAAGGTGCCTTAAAATACGTCCCCTTCTAGGTGACTCGATGTTTTGTCTAGATGGCCACACTCTCCTCCTTGTACCCACCTCCTGTCCCACTGCTTCCTCCCCCAGACTTTGTGTGGCCATTTGACCGCGTTTCGTAGAGACCACCACAGCACCCCCTCCATGGGTTCTTGGAGGCATGCTGGGTCCTGATGTGGTCTGCTCAGAATTTTTCTGGTGCGTGCTGGTCATTTACGAATGGTTTCCTATCCGTTTCCCCCTTCGCTGGCTGCAGGGCTGCTGGGGGAATCCTAAAGAGCATGAATAGCCCAGCTACTGTGTGTGGATTTGATCACTATGCTCAAGCAATGCGTTCGTTTATGCGGTGGAGGCTTAGAAGCTGTGGCTTTCCACCGGGGGATGAGCAGGGGCTGGGCGGGTGTGGGTGGGCAGTACAGAGACCGGCTTGCAGGGGCGTCGTTTTCCCAAGCACCGGTCTCAGTTATTTGGCCTCCAGAGGAGCGCAGCGGGGCTAAGCAAGGGACGTGTTGAAGGATGCGTCCCCCGCCCAGTAGTGTAGACAGATCGCAGGGGAATGACCTCTGCGGTGGAGACTGTCTCAGAGCGGTGGGGTTGTGACATGGGCTTGTGCCAGCAGCTGATCTGCCGAGCCGCGTGGGGGCTGCGGGAGCGAGCAGGACTGTCCATGCATCACACCCGCGGGCCTGCTCTCTGCAGAAATCGCTGCTCGGCCTTCCCCGGAGCACTGGAGGCGAGAGGCTCAGGGACAACTCAGAGCACACACCGTCCGCCCGCGGCCGAGCCGACGCGCCGAACCGCGCGGCAGCCGCCCGGACCCCGCGAGGCGGAGTCCGTCCCGGGTGGACCGGTCTGCGCGGGGCGGGCGGGGCGCCACCTACCGTCGGGGGTGCAGCACTGCTGCAGCCAGGACCGCCCGAACACCTGGTCCACTCGCTCCCCGTGGCGCACGACCAGCAGGCTCCTCCTCACGACGGCGGCCTGCGACAGCGGGAAGTCAGCGGGGGTCAGTGGCCGGCGTGGTGGGCCAATGCACCACCGGACGGCCACGTCAGAGCCCTCGGGGAGCAGCTCCCAGTCCCCCCGGCCGTGGGGATGCAGCTGCTTCCCTGCCTTCCGCTGCGGCCGTCACTGTGACCAAGGAGGACTAGGGAGGGAGGTGGAGTCGCTCACTTTCTTTTTACTTCTTGGGCACGAGAACATCACGCAGGAAACGAAAGAAACAGGGGTGCGCGAAGCAGAGCAGGACCGCCCCCCTCTCCCCTCCGCCAGGTCCCGATCCTGTCCTAGTCCCTGCCGGCTGCTGTGACAGGGCCCCACGGACCGGGGAACTTAGACACAGTGGACATTAGTTTCTCCCGGTTCTGGAGGCTGGAAGTCTCAGGGTGCCAGAGACCTGCGTGCCAGCACGGACAGGTGCCACCATCTTGCTGTGTCCTCACGGAGCAGGAGGGGCTCTGGGGTTCTGGGGGCCCCTTTGTAAGGGCCCTAAGCCCATGCCTGGGGGCTCAGGATGGAAGCGCCTCCCAAAGGCCCCGCCTCCCGACAGCACCGCCTCGGGCGCTCAGACACTGCCTCACTGGAGGGCGCAGCTGTCCGGTCGGGGTGCGAATGCCACGCCCAGGGCAGAGCCCCCGTGGGGAGGCTGCCTGGCCGCCTGCCGGGTCTGAGGGATGGTTGCACAGGGGTCGCCCACACTGACGCCAGCGGCCTCCCCGCCAGTGTGGGTGTGGCAACGTCCCCTCCTGCTCCTTGTCCCGACCTGACCTGTGCGTTGCAAGGACGTGCTCTGCTTACTGACCCTCACACCCTGCCAGTGCCCAGGGCTGAGGTTGGGGTTCGGGGCACATTCTTCCCCCCGGAAGAGCCCCCAACTTTGTCAACGGGAATATTAAGATGAGAGACAAGTCCAAGGGTGATGGCTGAGCCCAGTGTCCACGGAACAACGGGCAGCCTTGACTCCCCAGTCCTGAGGTGCCCTACGTGTTTCCCGGGCTGCTGTCACCAAGTACCACCCGCTGGGCAGCTGACAAGGGAAGAAATTAACCCTCTCACAGCTCCAGAGGTCAGACATTCACTCCCTCCGAGGTTGAGGACCCCACAGTGCCCAGGACAACCCCAACGACCAAGGCGATACAGCCCCAAATGTCTTTAGTGCTGGGGCTGAGGAGCCCTGGTCCACCTAAGCTACTGTCAGGGCCCCCGACCCATTTCTCCGTGTGGCGGAGGGTCCTTCCTGCCTCTTCCAGCTCCTGGTAGCCACAGCGATCTTTGGCTGCTGGTCACGTTGCTCCGACCGCTGCCCCATGCCTCCTCCCTGTGTATCGACTCCCCTCGGTTCCCCTCGTGATTAGATCTAGGGCCTGCGGGATAGTCCAGAACGCTCCTCCATCAAGACCCTTCCCTCGGCCCCCCACGCGAAGGCCCCTATTCCTTATAAAGTGACGTACGCTGTGCTGAGGGTCAGGACCTCCTCTCTCTGGGCCATTTTTCAGCCCCCTACACATCTGTTCTGCCAAACGTGATGCCTGGTGTTTGTTCCACCTCCTCGGGTGAGGAGGGTGTTCGTGCACTTAAAGCACCAGTGAGCGCAGGCCGAGCTGCAGGCTAAGCCGTCATTCCAGGTCCCCCACCTCCGTCCACCTGGAAGGCGGGGCCCGGCCTCAGGGAGATCCCCACTCACGCCTGCTCTCCTGCTCTCCACCCAGGGGGTGAGTCCAGCCTCCGCTGGCTGTGCCATCTGGAGCCTGGGCAGTCTGGGGGTGTGGGGTGCGGGGACAAGCCGCACAGCCACCCCGACAAGGCTGCGCCTACACAGACAACATAACGGTGGAGCCGCTGAGCTGCTCCACAGGAAAGGGACCGTCACCTGCAGGGCCTGTATGCTGCCCATACTCCTGGGCCTCTGCGGAGGGTGAAGTTCGCCGTTGCGCCTGCTGCCGGCTTCGCCGTCCTTCCTGGAGTTCGGGTCCACGGTCAGACTGAAGGTGTACGTCCTGCGGGAGAGGAAACGCGATGCCGAGTCACAATGAGAGCGGGGACACCAGCCACGCACGTGCTCGCGAGTGCACAGGACAGGGCGGGCCGGTCGGGTCACGGCAAGGTGAGTTATGCGAGCTCGGCACTCAGCACGGAACAAACCCCGAGAAAATGGTGGTTGTTTGTCACCCACGTCACGCCCCAAAATGATGGCCGAACCGTGTCCCCCAGAATTCGCACCTTCGAGCCCTGACCCCCAGGACCTCCAAGTGTGGCCGCATTTGAAGATGTGGGTCTTTAAAGAGGTGAATAAGGTAAAATGAGGTCACGGGTGGACCCCGATCCATAAGTGACAGGTGTCCTTGTGAGAAGAGGAGATTAGGACACAGACACACAGAGGAACGGCCGTGTGAGGACGCAGGGTCTGCACGCCAAGGACGGGGGCCTCGGGAGAAACCGGCCCGCCCACACCCGGATCTCGGCCTCCGGCCTCCGGGCCCTGAGAGAATGGATCTCAGCGGTGTCCTTGTCATAGCGGCTGAGCTGGCTAACATGGCATTCTCCTAGGGTCACCTTCTAAAGGAGCCAAAGGTGGAGGCAGACGCGGTTGGGGTGCAGGACCGAACAGGCACCCCGAGAGCTAGTCTTTTGGGGAGCTAGTCTTGCAAACACACAGGAAAGGGGCCGGTGCTCTAGCGGGAGGCAGGGAGGGAACTGCTACTTGTCCAGCAAGTCAAGACAGGTGCCTGGGGCGAGCAGGTGTTCGGGAGCTATGGGATGATTCGAGGAAAGGTCACGGAACCCGTGGGAACTGTGGGACACCAGGGGAGGGGTGAGGGCACCCCACGAGCCTGCCTGGCAGGTGTGGGGGACAGGGCATGGGCAGAGGAGGAGACAAACCAGGAGCGGAGCCCGTGGCTGCACATCCTCTCGGAGCAGCAAACGCCCGGTTCTCCAGGGGAAAATCCATTTCGTTAAAGGACAGTTCATCTTTATAAACGCGATTTAAAACAATCTACAGTCGGGTCAGAGAAACAGTGCAGTAGCTGGAGAGGAAAATAGGAGAAAGGAATCGTGCTTGACTTTGTTCTGAAGATAACAGCTCGTTTATTTGCTGGGGGAACGAGCGGGCAGGTCTCAGAACGGTCAGCGACGTCTGCAAGGTGTCCTGGAGGGCTGGCCAGGAGGGACGGGGTGCAGGCACCGCGGGGGCGGGGGGAGGTGGGCGCTCCGGCCTAGGAATTCGAACCACACGCTGCAGTCTGACATGCGGGAGAGGCAGGGGCTGCCGGCGGGTGGCATGGTGGCCGTGGCGGCTGGTGGACACGCTTCTGACTCTTCAGCTAAGCACGCCGTGAATGGCCTCCCGGTTAAATGAAAAAGTCAGATGCAAATCAACTGGCGGGCAGCCGTGCCCGAGGGCTGGCTGTCCAGGATGCCCAGGCCGCCGCCGGTCAGATCTAGGAGGGCGGCTGGTCACGGAGCATCGCCTCCGTCACTGTTCTCCGGAGAGCATCGTTCTCGTCCGGCTGTTTGCGCTGCAAGGCTCTCCATGGCTTTTCCACACGGAAACCTTGACTCCTAAGCACGCGATCGCCGTTGGCAAAGCCGGACCTCGGTCTCTGCGTGGGCCCCTTTCTATGCTTTCGAAATGCCCCGCAGTCCAGAAATCAGACATGCGGGCATTTAAACTGCCTATGTTCTAAAGTCCTGCTCTGGTTTTCTGCTTAGCCCTTGGCTTTGCCAGGAATTTATTTCCGGGTAAGATGGGAGGTCACGTAAATAAAACGCCACGCGTTCCACACCTGTTCCTTTCCGTGGCAGATGCGCTGCTCGACGTAAACCCCCAACACGCCAGGCTCCTGCTCCGGCACGTGCTCTGGTCCACGGATCTGCCTAACTCCCCTCCCCTCCGGCCAGCCCCGTGCCCCAGATGCGTGGCATGTTTTAGCACCTGGTTATAAACGTTCAAGAGAGGAGGCCGGTCTCTCCTCTCGTTTTGTTGTTTGAAGTTGTCTCGACTCTTCTCCAGACAAACTTTTCAGTCATTCGCTGACGTTCCAGCAAACGATCCCACCGAGTTTTTTCCCGGGACGTCCATTCGACCTGGAAATGACTCCGAAAGGCCTTGTGGTCCCATGATTCGTCTTTCTTGATCACGGACTTGGCGTGTTTCTGCTTATTCAGCCCGTTTGTAAATGTTCGTATTTCTCTCACGGAAGCCTCAAGACCCCAAATTCTCATTAAATCGATAGCTCCCCAAGCCCCCATCCGAAACAAGGTCGGGAGCATCTCAGGGGCGTTTGTCCTGCCTGTCCGCCGCCCGCAGCCTCGGGTCACCTGCTTTCACCGCCACAGTCACTCCCCCGGACCGTTCATCGCCTGCCTGGTGTTTTGATTTAGTTACCGCGTTTCTAAAAATGTCTGCAAGTGGCGTCTTCTCCTCGTGTGTCCTTGTGGCCCCGTCTTCAGCCATACACTCCTGTGGGCGGGCACGGGCCAGGCAGATCCTCTCTGCCCAGGGGACGGCGAGCTTCGGGGATCGTGAGCCGACACGAACCCTGACATGGTTTACGAGCCACTGACAGCTCCCTCCTCGAGCCAACACGCGCTCGGGGGCGGAGATGCTGCTGGCAGAGCCTACGCTGGCACAGGAAGTGTCGGCTTCCTCTCCCCGAGGCAGCGGGGACAGCCACGCCCGCCACCGCTCAGTGCAGGTGGCCTCGTTATCTGTAAGTGACATCTGTGAAGTGCATAGTGAGAGACAAAATGGACGTTTTTGGGGAGCTAGTCTTTGGCATGAAATACAATCAAAAATTCGGGTGGGAACGCCGGCCTTGAGAGGAGAAAGGAGAGAACTTAGCATCTTAACGTTTCTGTTTTTCTCTTTAACGTAAGAGTAACGCTTCGTGGTTACACAGCAACAGCCATGTTTAAATTCTCCTCGGCTTTTAGACGCAGGGCTGCCGTCTGTGGGGCTGTGTGGACGATGCCCCTTAGTCTGCTAAGGCCGCCACAACAAGGCGCTCTGGGCTGGGTGCTTTAAGCAAAGGGAATGCATCGCCTCAGGCCGGAGGCGGCAGGGCCGGGACCCAGTGTGCGCAGGGCCGGCTCTGCTCAGTGCCTCTCCTCTGGGCTTCGAAGTAGCCCTCCTCTCCCTGTGTCCTGTCCTTGGACGGATGTCCTTCTGTGTGTCTGTGTCCTTTTCCCCTCTTCTTTCCCATAAAGACACCAGCCAGATGGGACTAGGGCCCACCCCGACAGCCGCGTTTTAACGAAATCACCTCTGCAGAGGCCTGCCTCCATCTGCAGCCACATTCAGGGCGCCGGGGGTCAGGGCTTCGCCGTAGGAACTTGCGGGGGACATGACTCAGTCCGGAACGGCACTGTCCCTCCATCTGAGCTGCTGGCCACCAGCCCCGTCTGTGCTTCTGGAAAGTTGCTGGTTGCACGGAGTCAGCGTTGGGCACCGCCTCTGGGCTGGAGGGTGACAAAAAGCCGTCTAAGCTCTGCCACGCGGGCTCCTCGGCTTCGGTTCTGTGGTCACGCTGTGTCCGTCCTTCTGCGTGGAGGGCTGTGAACCGCTGAGATCCGAGAGCCACCGCACTCTGATCCCCTCTGAGCCTCCGCTTCACAGAGATGGGACGAGCCGCCCGCTGCTTCCAGCCCGTGCGGGCGCCTCCCCGTCCGCCTCGCCCGCGCTCGCACCGGTCCCAGCTGCGCATGGCGACTCCCTGTAAAAACCGCGTATGCGTGTGCAGCTGCGTGCTGTGCGACACACGTACGTGTTATGATCATGTAAATGACACGAAATTATGTAACGAAATAGAAATTCGTGATTGCATTACTAATGATTATATATGGGGCATAAAATCAGAAAGTATCTATTTCATATATGCATCGATATGCTATGTATACATGTGATACGGAAATTACTGGTTCCGCTGCTCCGGTTAAACCTCTGATGACACTGAATTTGGTGTCAGGCGTGGGATGCTATCACGTGCTGGGGAAAAGCAGAAACTGTCCTCGGCAGGCAGAACCTGCCCGCGAGGCAGTCGGTTATGCAGCCAAGGACACGGCCGCGCAAGGCGTCCAGGCCGTGGACCGATGTCTTCCTGTTGCTTGCGGTAAAATGTGCGAGGAGAGAGAAATGGAGGGAGAATCGTTAAACAAAAGGAACCCGTACTTGACAATTTCGAGGATCCGTGGCCTCTCCAGACGATGCTAAAGATGCTAAAATTAAGAAATTGCAGCTGAACATGAAGAAGCCACCAGGAGTCCTACGGCTCTGAGGACATGAATTCTGCCAACAACCATGTAGCCTGAGAGAGGACCCCAGCCTCATGGAAGCCCCGGACCCAGCCGAACCTGCTTGCAGCCTTGGGAAACCCTGAGCTACGCCTCGCCCAGACTCCCGACCCAGGAAAACTATGCGATACTCTGCGCATATGGTTTTTAGCTGGTAAGGTCATCTGATAAATAGCAATAGAAAACTAAGAATGACCCTTTGGACTTTACAGTTTACACAATGGGCAGAAGGATAAATAAAACCTAGCTTAGGACCTCTAATTCTAATTTATTATGTCCATAATAAGAGACTGTGTGGTATTTTGCAGCCGTTTTGGGATGACGACCTCAGAAGCTGTAGAGAGTAATTCGTGTGCTCTGAGAGCCGTCAGCACGAAACCACGCGTCAGCCCGATGCTTCCTGTCTACCTGCAGGGATCACGTGGCCAGCACGGGGAAGGCAGTTTTTACCGACGATGGGATGGTCCGGAGCGAGCAGAACTGTGACCACCGTTTTCAGATGGGTGCTCTCGGACCCTCCGGGGAGACGTGTGGGCTACCGCTAGAGGCGACACTCACCTATGCTTAACCCACGTGTCACACTCTCTGGCGCGTTCCATGTAGTTCTCTGGCAGGAAGCCTCTGCAGCCAGTCCGCTGTGAGATGCCGATCACCCAGCCCTCGCTGGCTTCCTCCTGCTGACAGGGGTCCACGAAGATGTAGTCACCGGGGCTGAGGGGCAGCTCGTCCACGTTCTGGGGCTTGTACTGGAACAAAGCCCTCAGCGTCTGGAAAAGAAGCAGCTGTTTTCACGTCTCAAGCGAGGACTTTGGGTGGAAGAGACGGCAACGGGATGCATGTCACCTCTGCCTCGTGCTTTCAGAATCCCCGGTGGGCTGTGTCTCCAGGACGGGGCCCAGGCCCGTCTGATGGTACTGAAGGACACGACAAGGTGCGGCCTAGGCTTCTCTGGACAATTTAGAAATAAATTTTGGTGTCTTTTATTATCTA
This sequence comes from Pteropus medius, assembly GCF_902729225.1. NCBI lineage: Eukaryota > Metazoa > Chordata > Mammalia > Chiroptera > Pteropodidae > Pteropus > Pteropus medius. The sequence continues at coordinate 37,882,289 of NW_024355205.1, read as the reverse complement.
TGTATCATCTTTCTACCTATCTATCATCTATTTCTATCTATCTCTATCTCTATTATCTATCTATCTATCTATCTATCTATCTATCTATCTATCTATCATCTATCTATCATCATCTATCTCTATCTATCATCTATTATCTATCTATCTATCTATCTATCACCTCTCTCTTTCTCTATGAATTCAGCGGGAGATAACCTAAGGCTTTACCCACATCATTATTTAAACAATTTAATAAGCAACATGATGTATTCATAAATCCTTGCAATAGTCCACTTTTAATATGAGAAATCTTTCCATTTTTAAAAAATTTCCACGTGTCTGCAACTTACATATATAAAGAATGCTAGTTCCAGATTGCACAGACAAGGGCGTGGTTTTAGAGAAAGAATCAAGCTCTTCTCTCTACTAGAATACCTCGAGTGAGGGCTGCCCCATAGAGGGGCGGGCAGCCGCCCATCGGCTCCGGGAGGACGCAGCCCACCCACCTGGTAGTGCACGAAGCGCATGTCCCTGGAGTAGAGCGCTGCGGCCCACTGGCAGCTGTGATCGGGCTGCAGGGCTTGGGCCAGCTGCTCCAGCGTCCTCTGGTGGTGGGGGTAGAACTTGTGGGCCAGCGTCAGGTGCAGCTGCTTGGTGCAGGGCTTCACGGTGCAGTCTGCGGGCCCAGGGAGACATGGGGCGGCTGACTTTACCCGCTGTCAGCACTGCACGCCCAGGCGGCCGCACCCCAGGCCTGGCCGCACGAAGCTTCACGCACGGAGCCCCCACCTCTGTCCCTGTGCCCCCTCTGCACTGCGGCTTTCTCGGCCAGGCAAGGACACCGCCCACTCTGTGCCGTCTCTGAGTCACCCTCGTAAGGGAGATCCTGGGCACAGGATGTAGGAAGAGGAGGGTACGGAGGTGTGGGACGGTGGGGTTCGGGCCTATCAGCTTGCAAGCTGGCTGCCCAAGTAGTTGGTCAACACGTAGGGAGCAGACAGCTTCCCCCTTGTGCCCGGGGGTGTGCGTGGTGCTCGCGGCCTGGGCTGGTGGGGGCACCTTCCAGGTCGGGGACTGAGAGTCTCAGGGAGCAAAGGCCAGAGGCAAAGCAGCCCCATCAAACACGACAGCCTCTGACCCTCGGCACGCTCTGGGGGAGCAGGAGCCAGGGAGCGGCCGGCCACGTATTCCTGGGGGTCTCGGCCCTCGTGGCACCCCCTGCTTCCCATTCCAGGGCTCTCGGGCTGGCCGGGGTCTGGCTTCAATTGGGCCACAAAGTAGATAATGTTCTGGGGAGGCAGTGACCGACAGGCATGGCTCAGAGCTCGATATCCGGTTGACCGGCTTGGACGTGGTCTGCCTCTTTGGGCCGGGCCCCCAGGGCTGACTCGGCTTCTGTTCAGACATTAGCAACAAAGATGATGGCTACCCCCTGGGGCTGGACACCAGTCTCCGAACTCACGGTCCCCAGGAGACTTCAGTAAACACCAGCGACCTGCCACCTCTCCCACAGAGTGCCTGCCGACAAGTGGGACCCGTCCTCCCCTGAGACATGCCGGGCGCTGCAGGCCCTTCCTGGGACGCAGCTCGGCGGCCCCACCGACGCTCCCCACTCCATGTGAGACACTGTGGAGCAAGAGGGCGAGGGGGGGCGGGGAGTTCCTTCTCTTAGGCGGGGAGTTCCTTCTCTTAGATGTCTCAGAGGTGGGGGCAGGGTGGCCCAGCCACGTGTCAGCTGTGGCCTGAGAAAGACCGTCTCTGTCGTCAGCGAGTCACGCCCGACTTCTGAATGGGCCCTTGTCTCTTCTTCTGCCCACGGCCTCGTTCCCACGGGGACATCTCACTGGGGAGGGACACACTTGCCCTGAGAGGGACCCAGGACACTTGGGAGCTGTGGCTGGACCCTCCTACGCCCTCGGGGTCGGGCCCAGGGCCCGGGGCAGCAGAGGGCAGCAGAGGGCGGCGCAGAGCCTGGTCAAGGTCCGAGCTGCTCCCTCGGGCCCTGTGGCCAGCTGGTACGCGACCCGGACCACGAGGCCCGAGGCAGAGCTAGACTCCCGGCCCGGGTCAAGCACCCACAGTCAGGGACTGTCACAAATGCCACAAACTGAGTGGCTTAAGAGACAGGAATTCGTTCCCTCAAGGTTCTGGGGAGTGATGTCCAAGGTCAAGTGCCACGGGCCAGCGCCTGGGGCTCCCTGGGAGGGGCCGTGCTGCTGCTTCCTGCCACTGGGGCCCCCGCGTTGCTTGGCTTGTGGCCACGGCCTCCGCCTTCACGTGGCCTCATCCTCGTGTCTCTGCATCCTCCCTTCTTAAGAGGATGCCAGCCATCGGGTTTGGGGCCCACCTACCCCAGCGTGCCCTCATCGTAACTAATTACATCTGCAAAGACCCTATTTCCAAAGAGTCCTTTTCTGAGATTGCGAATTCTAGGGGGCACTATTCAGCCCAGGACGGTGATCTCGGGCAGGCACCTTACCCTTCACGGCCTCAGCCTCTCTATTTTTAAAATGGGGCCACGAGACCCGCTTTTGGGGGGCTTGTGAAGGGTGAGTGCCGGGCTCTGAGGTAAGAGGCTGACACACTGTATCGGAACCACAAAGGCCACTTTGTTCTTTCAGAGGCAGGAGATTAAAGAGCTATCATTTGAATTCACTTTTACATGAAGGAGACTAACCCGCAGAGACACGGGGTACGTTTATAATAACTCAGCAAGTACGACCCCCAGACTCCATGAGCCAGCCGCCCAGGAGGGAGGGATCTGGGATTCATGGATTTATTTTCGGGGCCGGGAGCGGGGCGGGCCACAGGGACGCCTGCAGAGGGCGCTGGGGGCCCGAGGTCAGAGTCAGCGAGTGCATCCAGGACACTGAGCAGCGTCTGAGTGCCAGGGACCATGGGACGCTCCGCAGAGCAGGCGGCATCGTTGGAAGAGCAAGAGCCTCGCCATTTTGCAGAGAAGGACAGATGGCTCAGGGAGGTGCGGCGGCATGAGTAAGGCACCCTGCTCCCCAGAGGTGCAGGGAAAAGTCCCATCTTCGGACGTCAAGTCCAGGATTCTTCCCACTGACCCCAGCTGGCCTCAGCCTCCAGACCAGGGCTGGCGTTTGGAGAGAAGGGAATTTTGCTGATTTTTAAAAGTGAGTCGAAATATTTTTCCCCGAAAAGATCAAGGAGAGAAAACTGAGTTCCTATCTAAAAAATTAAAATAAACCAGCTCGCATTTGTGTTTTACACACAGCACTGACCTGGTGAGGACAGATGCCGCGTGGGCATGGGACCGGGGAGGGTCGCACCAGCCTACTGTCCCCGTCATCCCATAGCCAAAAATGTCCCCACCTGGGACCGTTTCCCAGGCAGCTGGAAAGAGGCAGGTGTTTGGAGAGTCCTTGGCCGCAAATGCGAGCCAGCGGGTCCCACTTAGGGAGGGACGGTGCTGGCTCTTGCAACCTGTTTGCTTCCCTGCTAGTGACGCCTGGTTCCTGAGCCTCTAGTATGTTGTTCAGCCTCCGGGGAAGCCCAGGTCAAAGTGGCCGACCAGAAAGGAAGAAGCGGGGGGCGGAGGAGGCCAGGGGGGCGCATGCACCCCAGAGCCCTGCCCAGCCAGCTGTCTGGCCATCACCGACAGAGGGACAGTGGTGCTGCTGCCTTGGGACCCACCCTGTGTCCAAGCCCTGGACACAAAGGGTCACTTTCTGTAACCGCGCCCTGCGCGTGGCACGGGCTGGGGCCGCCTACCTGCTAAGACAGCCGCTTCCGTGGCGAATGTCATGGCGAATTCGCGGATGACATCAGCAGGGCTGTCACTCACGAAGAAGCCCAGGTAGCTGATGGAAGAGTGGAGGGCCAGAGGGACCGTCAAGGGGAAGGAGCCCAGCACCCTGTCCCCAGCCCTCTTGAGAGCCTCGTAGAGACATTCCACCTTCTGGTCTTCGCACTAAGGGGAGAGAAACGGCGGGCGGGCGTTGCTGTTGGTGCAGGTCACACGACGCAGCGACGCTAATTCTGAACAGTGTTTTAATTTTCAGTCTGGTCGTCATAATATCTGCTTTCGTGTCAACTTTGCAAACGGTCCTTTGGGGCCCAAGGGCGCTCAGGCCCAGGGCGAGGGTTATTTCGTCCTGTTCTGACGTCCCAAAGGTTTGAGGCATGAGACGCAGAGGGCGGTTCCTCTGGGATGGCGGCCCCGGCCCCACGTGGCAGTGGCTCCGTTTATATTTTTACGCCCATTAACGTAACCGATCAAAGCTGTGTGGCCTCGTGTGTGGGGTTGCGGCTCTTCCTGTGCCCGGTCCTCGGTAAGAGACCTCTAGGAAGCAGGCTTCAGGTGACCGTCCTTCTGGTCTAGGATACCTCTCAGCGCTCTGGCTGGACACCCCTATCACTAGACTCCGGCCCTCACTCCCGTCGTGTTGATGCCCGGAGCTGGCACCCTCTCCACTCGGGGCCCAGGGCCGTGAATCCCCAGGCAGCCATGTATGCTGCTCAGAGCCCGTGGCAAGGCGGGTAGCAGCCTGCGCCCCGGCTGCTGACCTGCGGGCCCGGCCACAGGCCACACTCTCATGGCGACTGAGCTGGGCCTCGCCCCTGAGGGGGTCTTGGCTCTCGGATTCTCCGGGGAGCAGGGCACTGTGGGCGAGGCCCCGCGGCCTGGTCCCAGCCCCTCCCCCCACCACAGGTGTCCGGCCTACGAGTCCGAAGCCTCTGCGCGCCCTTCCCTCCCCTTCACTCTTCACAGGTGTTTCTCCCGAAGAATCCTCTGCAGGACCCCGAACCTACACAGACTCCTGCTTGTCTCCCTGCTGCCCCCTCCACCCCGTTCGCGGCACACCTGTCCGACCCCTCTTCCTAGTGTGCACCCCACAGGGCCCCGCCCCCCCGCCCCACGGTGGCGCCCTAGCCCGGTCACCTGGAGAGTTCACTGCCGAGGAGCGTCAGGGTTTACAGGTCTGGGGCGGGCTGGGCCCGCCCGCTCCAGCCTCCTCTGGCGGGAGCCACCGAGGAAGTGGCGTCTGTCCCTCCCTTCCCATTCTCACACTTCCGTCTCCTTTGGGCAGCCCAGGCCGTTCTCACCTTCCCCAAGTCCCTGTGGAGCTGCCTGTGTCACCATGTTCTAAGTCAGGCTGGTCCCCAAGGCGGGAAACGTCCCGCGTTTGTGACGGGCCAGCAGCCAGCCACCCGTTCCTCAGTCACCCGGCACACATTGCTGAAGCACCCTCTGTCCAGGCGCTGTGTTGCTCACTAGGGGTGCACACGTGAGTGGAGCACCCACCTTCCCTGACAGGTTCAGTCAGTGAGGGATGCACAGCTGCGCCGGACATATTGTCAAAAAACAGGGAAAGCGCCACTAGAGATGTCAACAAAAGGAGGCGGGAGCACAAAGGGCAGCCACCCCGCCCGCCTGGGAAGCGGGAGACACTTAAAAAAGGGAGAGATAAATGAGACGGGTCCCGGAGGGTGACTAGGAGCTGAGCAGACGAAGGCGAGGAGGGAGGTCAAGGACTCCTCACGCGACGAGGCCAGCTAGCCCCGCAGCCGCGGACCGCCCTGCAGAAGTAAATCGCGTGGTTGCCGGGTCTCTCCTGTCACTGGCTGGTCACCACCGTCCTCGTCAGCCGCCTTGCCGACGGCGTTAAAGGCACGCCGGGCGCAGTCACCGTGAAGAAGTCGCAGAGCGTGATGTGGGGGACGCGGGGCGCACTCACCGTGAAGAAGTCGCAGAGCGTGATGTGGGGAAAAACCTCGTGGGCTCTGTTCTTCGTGCACTGTCGTTTGCTCTCTCTCCAGAACTCCTGAAGCTTTTCCAGCAGGTGCCCCGTGGGACACAGGAAAAGGGCATACTCCTGGGGGATGGGGTCGTCTAGAGAAGGGTCATCGCAATGACAATGCAGCCTGCAACAGAGAACAGGCCGCTTTCACCGGGCGTCCTGACAACAGATTCTTCCCTCCTGGGGGACAGGTGTGACGATAGCAACTCAGAATAACTGGCCGGGCTGAGCAAGCGAGGGACACACGTCATGTAAATCGGCCCCCAGAAGCCTCTCAGGTGAGACGCACTGGGCGAGTGGCTTCGTGTGGCCACAGAGCAGGTCGGTGCCCACTCAGGACTCAGACCCAGGTTAGTCCGGTGCCCAAGCCAAAGAACGAGAAAATGAGAAGGAGGAAGGTGGCGGTGAGACTCGCAGCCGGGTCTCAGTGACCTTTGTGGTCCAGCCACCTCCTGAGTGTTGAAAAAATTTCGTGGAAAAAAATTCACGCTTTAATTGGACCTCAAACTTCAAATTAAATGTGAGAATAAAACCCACAAAGAATGAGACAAAATTTAGGAGGCTCTCATATTTTTTTTCAGTTCAGAAAGTTATTTTAAATATAAGGGAAAGTGATATACGACCCCAAATTCAAGTTCATTCTCACTAATAATGAAAATGAGAATTAAAACAACCACTTTTCTCATCCGTCGCATGAACGAAATGTTTTTCAAAGGATAAGAGTTACACTCGATGGTGTCAAAGCTGCAGCAAGACTTATGGATAAACCCGGGCAATCTTTACAAAAAGCCATTTGCCAGCTCGCGTCGAGAGCCTTAAAGTTCACAGTCCGTTTGAACTAACAATTCTACTTCCAGAAATATAACCAAAGGAAGAAGCAAAAAGTGTAGGTAAAACTGCATGCAAAAAAAGATTTATTGTAGGGTTATTTATAATAGGAAAGAAGGAAAAATGAGATAAAAGATAGCAAATTTACTTGGTTTTGAAGAATTTCTAATGACTCAGGAAAGTGCTCGTGAGATAATATTGTTTGAAAGCAGCAGAAACCACATAGGAAAACCTTAGTTACATGCGAATCCATTCTCCCGATAATGCAGAGAACAGCAGTAGAGGAAGGTGCCCCCCCATCCCGCCCCCCACCCCCCGCTTCCTCCTGACATTCAAATAACGATCTCGTAGACAGCACTTGTGAGTTTTCTAGAAATCATAAGCCAACGAGTGCCCCGTGTGGACGCACGCACGCGGCCGACCTCGGGGCTGTGTGACGCCCTGTCATGCACACACATGTACCACCCACCACACCGGTGTGCACTGAAACCACTTTCTTCTCTAACACTATAATGAAGATTTTTTTTTAGGCCTTTTGTGTCTCTCCAACCTGCCTGGGCGGGTGGCCTCACACACTTCCGGTGTTGACAGACACCCCAGATTGCCAGTGACCATCCCTTCCCTCCTCACCCACGTAGGAAGGGACCTGTTTTGGCGTCTCAACTAGACCTCCCAGTTATCAGGGAAATCGGGCCACTCTTGGCCGAGTCTAGGGGACCCTGCTGTCGCCCGGTTCCTTGGTGGGACTTCTGGTCTCCTTGGCTGAGTCCTAACTAAGCCCTCGCGGGGTGGGCTCGGCTTCTGATGCAGACTGGACTTGGAGCCGGCCTAGCCCAGGGGCCCTGCTGTCTCTTCTGTCCTGCACGCTCCGCAATCGGCCTCGAGTCCTGGAAGACGCAGGGCGTCCCCCGAGGACGAGCTGGACACGAAGACGCGCCGTCCGCGTCCGCCGCCCTGCTCTGCGGAGGGCGCCCCAGCCCGCGGGCCCAGCCTCGCTGCGCCCCGCCTCGCTGCGCCCCGCCTCGCTGCGCCCCGCCTCGCTGCGCGACCACGCGGCTGCTCTGGGGCCCAGCCGGAGGGTGCTTTCCGCCGGGGGGCAGGATGGCGGCGTCCAGGCGGGTTCGGGGGACTGGGTTTCAGGGAACCGGGAGCCACCTGCAGATTTCCAGAGCAGATGGCCGTGGCCTATAGCTGTGGGCAGCGTGTAGTCACCCGCTGGGGGGCGGCAGAGACTCCTGGACCCACAGCTCCTCGCCGGGTGCCCCAACCGCCTGGCCCCCCTCAAGGTGCTCTGTGCCCGTGCGTTAGGGGGCGTTTGCGACCCCCGTGAATTCTCTCCCCGTCGGGACGCCCCGAGCGTGGCGACCTCCGTATCAGCCGAAAGGGGTCTCCCCTCGTCACGCGGCAGATCGCGCGAGCTCCCTTCTTCTCCGGCGTCACACTTGGATTAAATCATATTTTTAAGTGAGCAAAGCCCCGTTCGAAGTGCTTTCTCTTTCGCTTTCTGTTTTAAATGTGGGCTCTTTGTTCCGTGCGCTTGGCGCTGGGGCGCAGGCGTGGAGGCGGCCCCCGCGCTGCGCAGCCCGGACGGCGCCGGGCGCCCCCGGGGTCCGCGCCCCCCCGGCCCGCGACACCCCGGCCCGCGTCCCCCCGCCCCGCTCACCAGTCCGCAGCCGCTTCCGCCGTCTTCCTTCCGGTGGCCGCCAGCGCCTTCAGCCTGTGGGGACGCAGGACACGGGGAGCATTCAGAACCCCGCCTTTCATTCTCTGGGACAGGGCGGGACAGGGGGCGCAGCCCTGGCACACAGCTGGCCCTCGGGGGGCCGGGCTGCTTCGCTTCACGGCCGGGCGCGGCGCCCAGGCCTCCGTCCTCCGCGGCCTCCCTGGGGTCCCGAGAGCCAGACCTCTCCCGCCCCCCGCTCGCGTCCGCCAGCCGCTCCCTCCTCCCGTCCTTGGCATGGAGTCCAAGGCCTTGTGCCCCGAGGTCCCCCACACCTGCCGTCCTGGCTCCCCTGGCCGCCCCCAGGGCCAGGTCCGTGAAGGGCCGCACCCCAGCCTGCCGCGCACCTCCTGCCAGCTCGGGCTCTGCGGCAACGTGCCCTTGGGTCCTCCAGCTCAGCTCGAGCGTTCCTCCTCTGGGACGCCGTCCCCAGACCGCTGACCGGGGGGGACGTGCGGCCCCCCTGCGTTTCCCCGTCGCACATGCGGTCACCATGTCCATCTGCCTCCCTACCGGACCTCGAGTCTCTGCCCCTTACTGTCACCGTGACGGGATGGGTGTCCATTGAATTGAACTGAACCGGACGGGACCGCACTGAGCAGCATGGGCCGTGGCTGAGGGAGTCCGCTCAGGAACTCAGCCGACGCGGCTGGAGGCGAGGCGGGACTGGGTGCCGCCTGCGAGGACTCAATGGGCGGCCTCGGCGTGGAGCCGTCCCTGGGGCGCCCGGCCTAATGGGGCCTTTAAAGCGTGCTTAAATTAGAGGGGATTCTGAGTGTGCGAACACCCGATGGCGTCAGCAGTGAGGTGAAGCATGGGATTTAGAGGTGCGTTTGACAGCGGGGCTCGGCCCTGCCCTCCCCGGCCTCGGCGTCCCTGTCTGCACCCCGCAGCAGGCACCCAGCGCGGGGTCGGCACACGGCAGGCCCTCCGCTCACTCCACTTCCGATGCCTGTTTCACAGGTCCCCGATCGATCATGATCGTAAGGTGAGGACCCGGTGTGCGGAATCGTTTCTGTGGACGCTGTAACCCGGCGTTGGTATCACACTGCTTTCGGGGCTTTCTCCCCGCTCGAGGGGGGCAGGTCCCAAGGTTAAAGTGATCTGTGTGGGGCCCTGCCCCTTGGGTAAAGAGAATCTCGCCGACTCTGTTTCCGTAGTCCCCCAACTGTTCTGTTTCATTATCAGACAGTCAAGAGATTTTCCCTAAGGGCACATGGTTTACCCCCATCCCAACAGGTCCCAGCCCCGGAGACTCCCTGGGCTGCGGGGCCTTTCAAATTGGCAGTTGAAATGTCATCTCAGAGTCACCGAGCTGCCTACAGAGAGGGTTCATCCAGGCCCCAACCCTTCCAAACCCTGAGACGCGGGGGCCCCACAGTAACACATGGCTTCCTATGCTCCGAGATTTCAGGGTCCCCCCATCAGCCAGCAGGCAGTGTGTCTTCAAAAGGCAAAGATCCTGTCGCTTATGAAAAGCAGAAGACGGGCTTATTTCCAGGCCGCGTCTGTCCCTGTAAGGCGCACTGCTTCGACAGGAAGTGAGAGCTCCTGCAGCGGGCAGTTCTGGGGCCCGGACCCCAGCAAGGTCAGACCCGGGGCTGGGCAGGCGCCCGGCGGGCAGTACTCACGCGGTGTGCACGGGGAAGCCCATCCCCAGCAGGGGGTCCAGGAGCGAGGCAGCCCTGCGGCCCTTGAGCTTGTTGTTGACCTTCGCGTAGACCTGCGTCTCGCTGGCTGCCATCTCTTCCTGCCTGCACTCTGAGATGAGTAGCTAACGAGGGAGGGAGACGCAGGAGGGGCTGAGGCTGCTAAGAAAAACCTCAAGCCTTTTTTTGATCTTTCTGACAAAAGTTGATATCCTGTTTGCATGAGATATTGGTTGTCAGAAGTCTTTTTGCGGGGTGCTTGGGTGCAGCGTCTAGCAACCCCGTTTGGGGTTCAGAGGTCCAGACCGGTCCCTGTGTGGGATCAGCCTTTGCTCTGACGTGGGGTGTGTTTGGGAGCAAGTCTACGTGCGACAGAGGGAGGGGCGGGGGCGGGGGTTCGCCCCTGGGTCCTACCAGCCGCAGAACCCTGAGCGAGCCCAGATCTTCGTCCCCTTATCTGCAGAGAAGACATGACACTACACTACAACTATCTTGTATGTTCACGCTAAGATGTTTGCTTCTTTTAGTTACTCATTGACGTCTCGGATTTAAAAACCCTTTAAATAATGCGCGTGCAGAAAGGTTGCTGTATCGCGTGTGCACAGCTCCGCGGGTTTTCATAAAGTGAGCACACACACACAGCAGTAAAAACAGTCATCTTCAACGGGGGGGATCCTGGTCCCTGTCCCCGGGGCCACTGGCAATGTCTGGAGATGTTTTGGGTTGTCACAGCCGGAGGAGGAGGTGTTCGTCGCTGGCATCCAGGGGTGGAGCTCGGGGACGGAGCCTCACACAGAGAAAGAGGGCTCAGCCCCGTGCACCGGCTCTGGAACTTGACCCGAACCACAGAAGCTCCCGTCCCCACCCCCTCCAGATTCCTAGTGTTCCCCCTCGTGCCCCCAAAAGGCAGCCGCTTGACTCACTCGTACATCAACGTAGCCTGTTTTTTGACCCTTATGTAAATAGGACCGTGTGGCATGTTCTCTTTCACGTCTGGCTTCTTTTGTCCAAAATTCAGTGTGCGACATTAATTCACGTTGCTGCCTGTCGCCGCGGTTCGCGTGCTGCCTCGTCCTGCAGTGTTCAATGACATGAACGCACCATAATGTATCTCTCCACTTCTCAGCCGATTTGCTGCTGCGAACAGTCTCGTCCGTGTCCTCCGGTGCCCATCGATGCGTGCCTTTCCGTTAGGGACGCATGCAGGAGTGCGGTGCCGGGGTCACAGGATATGAGACTGCCAACTGTTCCTGCGAAGCGGTGGTCGATCTGCCCGCTGGCCCGCAGCGGGCGAGCGCCCAGGTGTGCTGGGCCTCGGCCACGTTGTGGTACCTCGCTCTGGTGCCAGTCGGCACTGCCCCACATGGCAACGACGCTGAGCACCGTGAGACAGGCTCTCGGCCACTTAAATAACCCCTTTGGGGCGGGACCTCTGCACATCCTTGGCCTTTTAAAAATGGGATTGTTTGGTTTTTCTTATCGATTTGTGAGAACTCTGGAGAGTCGTCTTTTGTTGGATGCACTTAATGGTAAGAATTTCTTCCGGGCCGTGCTCTGCCTTTCTAAGCTCTTGGTAATAATGTCTTTGGGCGACATGAAATTTCTCAATACCAATGAAAATGAATTTACCTGTCTTTTATGGTTAGAACGTTCCGTACCCCGTTCAAGTAATCATCGCTAACCCAGCCTCCTGTGGCTTCTTCTGGAAGCTTGACCGCTTTGGGTGTCCGCATGTAGCTCTGTGATCCATTCGCGTTAATTCTGTGGATGGCGTGAGCGAGGGGTAAGGCCTCACGTATTCCCCACACCTTCATTCATGGCCCAGCGAATCATGGCAGCGCTTATTATAAATCAGGTGACTGCGTATGTATCAGTCTGTTTCTGACTCTGTTATGTTCCCTCGCTTGATTTGTTCATTTTTGTGTCCGCGCTGCACTGTTTTCATTACGATCATGCTCCACCCTCTAATTCTGTCTTTTTCAACATTGTCCTGGCTCCTCTAGGCCCCCTGCATTTTCATATAAACGGAAAAGTCGGGGCGTCATAGTGTGCCCCCGTATGGATTCTCAGCAAAGGGGCCAGATAATTTGGCAGCGGAACGGTTAATAATTTTAACAAATGGTGCTGGAGAACTTCATGCCGATGTGGGAAGGGTATGAACCGCAACCTTTACCGCACATCATGCACAAAAATGAACTCAGAACGTGTGGTGGACCTAACGTAAAAGCTAGAACTTCCAAGAGAGAGACTCTTTGCCATCTTGGAGTCTGCGAAGCTTTATTAGGATGTAAAAAGCATGAATCATAAAAGAATAAAATTCATAAATTGGATTTCATCAAAATTGAAAACTTCTGCTCTTTGAAAGATATCATAAAGAAAATAAAAATGCAAGCCATGGACCGGGAGAAAAATATCAGTATATATACACCTGACAAAGGGTTGTACCCAGCATATCCTGAATGTAATATAACACAATGTATACATGTATCTATTGTGCGTATGTACATTCTTATAATCAGTAATAAGAAAACAATCCAGTTTAAAAATGGGAAAAGACCCGATTGGACACTTGACAATAGGAGGTACATGAATGGCTAAAGAGGATCTGAAAAGATGTTCAGCACAATCAGTCATCAGTGTCAGTTGAAACCACAATGCGATACCACGACACACTTACTACAGCCGAAGCTGGAAGCACTGGCAATACCAAATGCAGACAAGATGGTGGAACATTGGCACGCTCACGCATCGGTGGCGGGAAAGCACATTGTCCAGCCACTTTGGAGAACATTTCGATGTTTCTTTTCAAGTTCAACAGACGTTTTCTATGTGGCCAATCCGCTCTTCGCTGTCTACCAGGGAGAAATGAAGATGCATGACCACACAGAGACGTGTGTGCGCGTGACCACACAGAGAGAGACGTGTGTAGGCATGCGCACGGTGGCATTATTCACAGCAGAGCCGAACCGGGAAGAATCCAAATGTTCACCCACCAGGGAATGGACGCACGAATTTCGGGATATTCAATGAACGAATAACATTTGCCGGAAAAAGGAGCGCACTGCCGATTTCTGCAGCGACATGTGCGAATTTAAAAAAAAACTTGATGTTGACTAAAAGAAGCCAGACATGAGATTGTACATGCTGTAGAATTTTATTTAAATGAAATAAAAGTTTTGGAGGGGGGCGATCCCCAAACTCCCGGCTTGGCGGTGACCGTGTGGGTGCAGGTCTTTACGACTGACTGAACACAGAATGGGTGCATTTTAGAGTGCGAAAATTAGACGTTAATAAGATCGATTTTAAAAAAGGAAAGGGAAGGAAGAGTCAATAAAAAGCGGCATGCTAATTTCTCCACCAAAAAAACAGAGAGCCTGCTGGGGTTTTATCTACGGTTATGTTGAATCTACAGATCAATTTAACTGAGTCTTCCTATCCATGAACATGGTGTAGCTCTCATATAATTTCTCTTAATAACGTTTCATAGTTTCCAGTGTCTTGTACTTCCGTCATTAAGTCTATTTCCGTGTGCTGTATGTTTTCGATGCTGTCATTTAAAAATAATTTCTACTTCTATTTGTTTGTTGCCAGTACAGAAATATAATTCATTTTTATAGATTGACAGCATACCCGAAAATCTGGCCCAGATCCCTTATGGATTCTAATATTTCGTAGATTCTTTTGGATTGCCTATGTAATCTTCAGACAGTGACAGGTTCCCCCTCCCCTGCTAATGTTCACAAACTGGATTTCCTCTCGCCATGGTGTCCCAGCACAGACCCCAGAGCCATGTGGAATAACAGTGCTGTCTTGGCAGCCACGCTTGATCGGATTAAGGAAATTCCTTTTCACTCCTAGTTTATTTACTGAGGTGTTTTCAAAAATCCATGAACAGCTCTTGATTCTAGCAAATGCTTTCTCTGCCTCTATTGAGATGATCGTATTGTTTTCCTGCTTTATTCAGTGAATGAGGTAACGTACACCAACCCACTTCTGCATGTTAAATCAACCTTGCTCTCCTACCGTAAACCTCCTCGGCTATAGTTTATTGTCCTTTTTATGTACTGCTAGACCCAATTTGCAAATACTTTCTTTGGAATTTTTGCATCAGTGTTTGTAAATGAGCTTAGCCTGCCGTTTTTACCTATCTTGCAATTTCCTTGTGAGTTTTTGGTGTTAGTGGAGTGATCCGCTCCCTCTGATTTTCCTACGACTTTCTTGGTCTTGGTGCTGAAAGTCCCCACCCCCTGGAACCCTCTCAGTTCCTGGCAAATGGGGACCCCCCGCGCCAGCATCATTCCGGCCTCTGTATGAGCTAGGAAGCATTTCCTCTTTCCCTGTTCTATGGGTTTTTGTAAGATTGATATGATTTCTCTTTTAAATGTTTGAAAGGATTTGCTAGTGAAGTCATCTGGGCCTAGAATTTTCTTTTTTCAGAGGTTTTAAATTACGGATTTAATTTATTTAACAGATATAAGAATATTCTCACGTTCTCCATTTTATCAAATTGTTTTGCAAAGAATTTGACCATTTTATCTAAGGTGTTGAATTTCCTGGCATAGAGTTGCCGTTACATACTTTTCTATGTAGAGGTCTTGCAGTATTTACTAGATTATTCTTGGGTGTTGGACCGTTTTTGATGCCGCTGTAAATTATATATTTTTAAAATTTTATGTTTCTATTCTTTGTTGCTGGTGAATTCAAATACTATTGATTTTACATTGAACTTATACCCCAAAGTCTCCCTCAACTTACTTATCACTTCTAATGATTTATCTTTAGAATTCTGAAGATATTCTATACCTAATTATAATCATGTCTATGAATGGCAGTTTTATTTATTTATTACCAATACATATTTTTTCTTTTAAAGTTTTTTTTCTTTCTTTCTTTCTTTTTTTTTCTTTTCTTCTATTTTAGTTTTTATTTTTTTTCTCTTATTTTTTCTTCTTTGTTTCTTCTTCTTGTTTGGTCTCATTGCACTGGCTTTGACTCCATGTATTGATCAGACATAATATATATCTCCTTGTATTGTTCTCCATTTCAGAGGAAAAAGTTTTAATAGTTCACCTTTAAATTTAAGTTAATTATGTTCTAAAACATCTTTTTTCTTTGAAGATTCAAAGGATGAAATAATTACATAATCAAATGAATTCTATATTTTAAATTTCAAAATCTGAAAATAGACAAAGCTTGTTACCCAGAGGGGAAAAATAGATTTGGGGTCCAAAATGTAGGATCTGCTGAGATATATTTTTCTCTTCTAAATAATAAACTACTTTTTGAGCAATTGTGCTTATAACATATTAAAATGTAAATTTCTCTCTCGCTCTTTTTTAAAAATCTTAATTGCGTAAGTCGGGAAATGCTCATCCAGCTTAATCTCTTTTCTTAGCTTTATGAGTTGTCTTCTGAGGCCAACAGGGAAAATACTAAAGCTTCTGATTGGCAGTTTCTCCCATGACCGACCCTCAAGCCTCCCTTCACTTGCTAAGGGATCCCGGTGGGGACGCACGCGCACACCCCGCCCGGACCTCTGAGCAGGATGTGCCCCCCAAATCCCCAAACCACAGCCACCTAAGACACCGGCTCTGGCTCAGTGAATATCAGCCCAAGGTCAGCCAATTTCTACTTCGGAGGAGTTTTGTTTGGAGCTCAATGGAATTGATTGTAGGCAAACTTTCTGAGAGGCGACTTTATGGTGGTAGAAGTTCAGTCTTTCTCACGGGTCCCATCCCCCAAGCTGGCCCCCACCTCTGACCTCCTCTGACACACAAGCCAACGTGTCAGCACGTGTTAACGCATGTTAATGCGACCTCGTGATTGTTTTTATTTTCCTGCCTGTCTGCACGGTGTGGTAGGTCCGCCTCGGTTTACGATCAGCTCATCCGCGCACGTGGAGCCCCATTGCACACTCACCGCTGTGCCAGGCACCGTGAGGATCCCTCTGGACAATCTCCCTTAAGAGCCGCACTCCAGGTGGGAATACGACCTGCTACTCAGGAAAAAGCAGAGAGATTAAGTTCTGAGTGTCCCGTCACTGTCTTCGGGGGCGAGCATTTGTTCAGAGGGTGGAGAGAATACTCAGGAAAGGTGCACGAGCTTGAAGGATCATCTGTGTCAAAGCCCAGGATGTTGACAAATGCTGGGCAGGTGCTGGCAGGCGGGAAGACGCGGCTGAATCAAACCGTGACTGGCTAAATGTGTCTCTTTGGCTACTGTTGCCATCAGCAGATTGGCCAGCTCCATCTTCAAAACGACCCCAAACCGAGCCCTCGATCTTCCCCTGCACCACAAGCACCTTGGCCCGGTCGCGGCCGTGGTGGTGGCAGTTTCCGGGAGCCTTGCCCCCCGGGGTTTTGGGGCCCCCGGCCCCGCCCCTGCACACGCTGCACACCGCAGACCCCGACGTGGCCCCTCGCGGCGGCTCCATGGTCCTCCATCACACAGAAATCAAACCAGAGTCCCGCCCCTGGCCTGGCCCCCATGATCTGCCCGGTCGCCTCTCTAGGCACACGGGCTTTCTCAGGGTTCCCCACACACCCCAGCTCATCTTGTCTGGGTCTTCGGCATTAATGGGACCCTGGTCGGAACAACCTCCCCTCAGCCCACAGGACCCGCTCCATGCCATGATCACGGTCTCCCCTGAAACATCACTTCTCCCTAGAGGCCTTCCTCCCTCCCGTGGCCCATCAGTCTCCCGGCCTCTCCCAGCCTCAGCCCCTCCTAAGCATTTGTCACCACCTGAGGCCACAGGTGAATGCTCTGATCCCTCCGCCATCTGCTCTGAGTCTAGATGCCTGGCTCACGGCAGATGGCCCATAAATATTTGCTGAATAAACAAATGCACGATTCGCACCGACTGGCCTGCCAAAGGGGCTCTTGTTCCCCTGGCACACAGGGGACAGGGCTGTGTTCTCGGGGTGAGCTGTGTGGCGTGCAGAAACCCCCAGGGACAAAGAGGCCCCTGCAGGACGAAGCGTGCGGTGTCTCTGTGGAGCCCCGGCTGTGGGGACACGGCAGGGTCCCTCCCCGTCACTCGTCTTCAGAGCAGCTGCCATCTAAGCTTGGGCTCAGGCACACGAGGGGGACAGAAACCCCCACCAAAGCGTTTTACCTGCCCTTTGGCGCTTTTGCTCAGCACTGGGTGGGACCTGCCTGCTCGTGCCTGTGTGTCAAAGCCTCTCTCACATGACGTTTCGGCAAAAGTTTGCTTACCTCGCTCGCTGATTAAAGGAAGCCGCATTTTCCCTCCCATCCCACCAACGGCTACCCGATAGCCACACGCAGGTTGGGTTACACGGGCGCCCGCGATCACGGCGCTCACGACTGGGTCGGCCAGGCTGGGTGACCTGGTGGAAACATTTCCGATTGGCAGCCTGCTCACCTCCATGCTCGCTTTTATGATGAAAAGGAGAATTCTTTCTGCTTTTAACGATGGCGGCTCCAGAAACGGTAAGCAGGGCGGGCGGGGGGAGGGAAGACACTTGTCGTAGGTGATGTCTCATCGTTTCTCGAGGTCGCGAAACCTGTGACGATGGCCCGTTGGGGAAGGGACCTCCTCGCCAGGGTTCAGTGTTTTGAGAGCGTTTTGGCATTGGTCGTTATCCTCGTTATAAAGTTAAGCTGTGTAATCTGCCTCCTGCTGATAGGAACCAACCACTGTCAGCAAGAATCGGTGGAAAATGCTGGATGTGAATGTATTAGTTTCCTAAGATATTCTTCAAAGCTATTCTTGTGACGGAAATGAAATATTTTTAGCGCATGACTCTTGTTTAGCGTGCAACGGCAGGAAAACGAAGTTTGTTTTAAATCGCTCAGTAGTTCCCTTAGAATCCCAAACACTACGATGAGTAAACAGAAAGAAATTAAAAGTCAGTGCTCCAAGTACCTGCGTTTCTGAGCCTTTGGGGTCCCCTGAGCCCCAGAGAAGTCACACCTGGCACCTGCGAAGGCAAACGGGTTTAGCTGGGACCCGGCACCAATCCCCTGCTCCCTCCGCCCCCCGTAGAGCTACTGGGACAGACTTCCAAGGGCTCCGGCCTTTGCGCTTTGGCCTTGCGATTGTGGAAATGCTCTCGGAGGACACAGAGCCCCAGTGTAGCTCTGGCGCCTGCCAGCGGTCCCCAGCCGCTCCTCCCTGGCCTGTGAGCAGCGGGGTGGGGGTGGGGTACCTGAGAGCCGGGAGAGGACACTTTCATTCTTAATCAGGTCACGCCTGGGAGAGCCAGGAAAGAGTTGTGTTTACGGGAAGCTACAAACACTGTGGGCGAGTGTCCCCTGCCTGACATTTTGGGGGCGCGGACCTTATGTGAGTATCGAGTCTCCTTATGTGTAGGGTGACCATATCACATGCCCCGGCAGAGGGTCGTGTCTGTGTGGGGCAAACGGCAATGATGGGAAGAGAAGGAACGTGCTTTGAATGTAATTCACCTTCTGAAAAACGATGATGCAGTAACTTCTAAACGGTAAACTGGCCGTCTCTAAAGATGTGTCCTCAGTTGATTTTAAGATGGATCAGACATTGGGAAAGCCATTATTTTAGCAGAATTAAGTTCATTGTTTTTCGTTAACTCTAGAAGTTTCTCTGTTATCTGCCGAGGCTCCGAAAACAATGCGTTCTCACGGGACAAATAGTTCTGATTAATCGGTATTGAATTCGCATTACGTGGCTCGTCAGATTTCAAAGATTTAACACGACAAAGATGCATTTGATGCTGACGCTATAAATAGGGGCACAAACGCTTTCTGTTCTTCCCGGCGAAGGAGGCGGAGGCGGACCTCAGAGGCCCTGAAATCGTCACCATGGGAGAGAACGACCCGCCCGCGGCCGAAGCCCCCTTCTCCTTCAGATCGCTCTTTGGCCTTGACGATTTGAAAATAAGTCCTGTTGCTCCAGGTAGGTGGAACCAGGTGTGGTTTCCGCCCCCCTCCCGCCCCCCATCTAGATGACAAATGGGGCCGAGTGTCCCTCTGGGGAAATAGCTCACGAGAAGCCGTCACGCTCACAAGCCGGACGCCTGTGACCCCCTGGCTCAGAATCCCGCAGAGCAGGGGCATCGGAGGGGTCCTTTTGTCTGGCCCTGTGCCGACTCCCTGGATATAGGTGCTTCTATTCTCTGGATGGAAGTTTCCAGAAGTTGAGGCTCCAACGGCCCCTGGGAGTTAGGGGTCAGATCCTGGCCGGGAAGTCTCTGAGCCTTCCAGGAAGACCTGAGAACCTATGCTTACCGGCCTTTCCAGAAAACCTAAAATAAGCCGGACGGCACCGAAGGTATTAGATGCCTAGATTAAAACCCAGTAGTAGGTGACGGAGTTGCTCCCAGCATCCAAGGAGGGGAAGCGAGTTTTGTAAACGGGTCACAGACACTCGGAGGAACAGTGACTCCGCAATGCCTGTGGACTAGGACCTTTTGGCAAGTCTACCAGGACTTGTCAAGGTGAACCGTGGCTAGCCGGTCCCGGAGGCGGTCGGGGCCTGGAAGAGGGACACCTGGGGCTCTGGCCGAGGTTCCAGGAAGCGTGGAGTGGGGGCCGGTGGGGGGTGTGGAGAGGGTGGGAGGCGGGAGGAGAGGTTTCAAGTCCAAGAGAAGACATGCAATTTAAAAACGTGACCCCGAAATCAACATAAATGTAAAGTTTAAAAGTACCCTGCAGCCACCGGATCCCCCAGATTCCCCCGTCATCATATCTGCCTTCGCTCTCTCCCTGTCCCCTCCCATAGGCTGCCTGCATTCCCGCTGCAGATAGAGACTGAGTCGTTACAGACAGAGACGCGTTTTCCCGTGTGCCACTGGGTCGTTACAGACAGAGACACGTTTTCCCGTGTGCCACTGGGTCGTTATAAATGCATCTTTTATGGCATCGCCACATTCCAGCAAGCAGACACGTAATTTACATAGCCATTAAATCATTTGACGTGTCATTGTTTCTAATATTTTTAATGTAATCACATAAACATGAATGGCACTATATTCCTCTGTGCGAATTTTTGATGATTTCTTCATGATTAATTCCTAGTAGTGGGAAGAACGAGAGCTTTTGAAAACTTTTCTTTTTAAATAAAATAATGTATTGTTCATCATAGAAATTTAGAAAATACGATCAAAAAGATTTTTAAAAATTGCCCACGATTTTACCACTACCCAGAGATAACCCTATCGGCACTTTATATGGACTTTCTTGCCTTTGTCTTATCAAAGTATCTATAGTTCCCTTTGGAATGACATGCATTAGTTGGACTATTTTGAAGCTTTTCTTTTTAACTAAACAATATCATGTTCATCTTTTCATGGCATTAGATGATTAACTATTCTTCAGGGGTTGGCACGCTACGGCCCATGGGCCAAATCTGGCCCACTGCCTGTGTTTATAAATAAAGTTTTATTGAAACACAGACACATCCGTGTATTCACACTTGTCTATGACAGCTTCGATGCCATTAGTAGAGCTGAGTAGTTATAAAGTTTAAAATATGCACTGTCTTGTCCTTTCTTGAAAATGTTTGCTGACCCCCTTTATTATTTAACTATTCTCTATACCATTTGTTGTCACCCGTTCCTTCCGTTGGTCATTTAGGCTGTTTCCTGTGCATCAATATTTTAATGCCGCTCTTCTAAGTCCCCTTGTAGGTAGAAATTTGTGTACATCTACGACAACATCTTAGGATAGATTCCTAGAAGTGGAATTGCTAGGTTAAAAATCCCGTCTGTTTTTAAGCTTTTGGTACGTAATTCAAATGTGACTCTCCAAAAGTTTACACGATGCGTATGCCAACTGACTATGGGTGGAGGTCCGTTTCCTTTCTCTGTGGACTGCAGTGGGAATGATGACGATGCTGACGATGCTGACGGTGACGGTGATGATGGTGGTGACGATGGTGATGTGGTGACGGTGATGACCGTGGTGACGGTGACGACGATGATGATGTCATTGCGAACGTGCTATGAAGTTATGTCTAATTTACGGCTTCCCCATCTCTGGGAGAGCGAAGGTTCTTTTGTGCTTGCTTATCACTTGCATTCCTCCTTGGCCGAGACCCTAAGCATCTCGTCTTTACTGCGGGCACGCCCTCAGAGACAGCCCGAGGAGGGAGGGGGCCACGGCAGTGCCCGCGGGGGCCACCAACACACACGCTCTACCTGAACAACAGTCTTTGACTCTACAGTGAGGACTTATTTCTTAAATCTGGCTCAGATAGTGAACAGCTGGAAAGGGGAGAGGTCATTCTTGGGGTTCCTGCCGCTTTAAAGTGTGCATGCCGGGCGGACTTCTCCGCCGGGGGCGTTCTTGGTGCAGGCTTCCGAGGGGTGACAAGCATGGCCAGAGGTGTCAGCTCGGCTCACTCAAGACCACGCGCTGGTTGCCCTGCGAGGAACTGGTCTCTAACCCTGAGATAAAAACCTCCTTCATTATCATCATTCATTCATTCGTTCATTCATTCGTTCTACTAACACTTATCAAGGACTGCCAGGCACCAGGTGCTGGGAACGCATCCACGAGCAAAGCACTGGCCCAGGCTAAGCGAGGAGCTGGCCGTCTGCCTCTCCTTTCTCGCTGTGTTGGTCTCGGTCACGGGGGGCTGTGTGCTGCTGGGTTCCCCAACTTCCCTTCACGTCTTCCCTTTCCCTCCCATTCCGCCTCTTCCCAGAGGGCGACGTTGTGGGCTTAGAAGGGTGGAGGGACAGGTCCTTCTGGTTCTTCCTTGGGAACGTCTCTGCTCAAAACCTCGGAGCCCGGGCGGAGCGAGGTGGGGCAGTCTCTGTCCTGAGTGATGGTGTGACTCTTGGAAGGCGTCCTCCCCTCTGTCCATCCCCACCTTCCTAATTTTAAGTGAAAACAACATAGGCATAGATGTTTTTTCAGGATCGATGAGATAATTTGCAAGAAATGGCCCGTTCTTTGAAGAGCGAAGGGTGCTGATGGAAATTCTCCTGGTTGTACTTTTGGGTATTTGAATGCTTTTCCTGTCTCCCTGGTTCTTCATTTGAAAACTGGGAAGGGTCTGTGGCTTCACCCTCCTCACGAGCTAGCGAGTCCGCCTGCCACGGTTCCATGGGTGCCGGCAGAAGACACGAGACTCCGGGTCAGTCAGAAAGGACGTTGTTGCTCACAGCATGAGAGCCACGCAGACCCTGTGCGCGTCAGTTACCCTTGCCCGCCAGATCCCGTGGAGGTGACCTGTGGCAGCCCAGGTGTGCGTTGCACACACAGCAGATCTGCATTACAGCCGAGGAACCCCCAGCTAAGGGAAACCGGAATCTTAATAGTGGGCCACGAGCAGACCTGTACAAAATTTTCCCCAAAGGAAGACATTATATTTATTAAGTCGAACAGTAAATAAACC
The DNA here is from genome assembly GCF_902729225.1 of Pteropus medius. Classification (NCBI taxonomy): domain Eukaryota; kingdom Metazoa; phylum Chordata; class Mammalia; order Chiroptera; family Pteropodidae; genus Pteropus; species Pteropus medius. Next base: position 37,859,999 of record NW_024355205.1, on the reverse strand, counting down.
TGCCCCTTGCTCTGGAACAAGACACTATCTCTGTCTTCTAAGGCTGTTTGCTCTGCCAACATCTTCTGAAAGATGGAACCGAGGCCACCGGGGTCTCTGTGCACAAGACTCATGGAACACAGTCGGCTATGTCACCTGGTGACCCCTTCAGAGGTCCCAGCTCTCCCTCTCCTCACAGTGCCCCATCCGACGTGTCGCTGGCTTCTGTTGGAAACGTCGTCACGAGCCGGTGTCTCCTTCCTCTCTTCGTTAGCTTCCTGGGCCCACAGAGACGAAGTGCCACAACGAGGTAGCTTAAAACAGCAGAGGTCACCATTCCGGAGGCCAGAAGTCCGAAACCAGGGTGTGGACAGGGCCCTGCTCCCTCTGAAATCTGCAGGGGACCCATCCGTGACTCGCCCTGGCTCCTGGTGGTTTGCCGGCGATCTTTGGCATTCCTTGGCCTATAGATGCATCACCCGCGTCTCTACCGTCATTGTCACCCAGCCTCTCCCTGTGTCTCTTCATGTCACATTCTTTCTCTGTGTGTCTGTCTCTGTGTCCACGTTCCCCCTTTGTGTGAGGACCCGTCGCATTAGGGCCTACACTGGAACTTCATCACCTCGGTAAACACGCTATTTCTAAATCAGGTGACAGTCTGCGGGTCTAGTGGTGAGAACTTCAACACATCTTTTTGGGGGATGCCATTCAACACATGACACCATGCTCCCCGAACTCAGGATGGACAGACATGGGCCAGCACCAGAGAGGGCGGGGCTGAACTTCCGGAGAACGCGCCCCTGGTCGGTGCCCTTTCTCTAGATGAAGACGACTTTCTTTGGGCTGGAGCAGCCGAATCTTAAGCTCCTCTTTGCCGAAGTTTGCCGTGCTGTGGCTTCTTGCTCTGCCCTGCGCCTTCTGCTTTTCAGATGCAGACGCGGTGGCTGCCCAGATCCTGTCGCTGCTGCCGCTGAAGTTCTTCCCAGTCATCGTCATCGGGGTCATCGCACTGATCTTAGCTCTGGCCATTGGTCTGGGCGGTGAGTACGATTCATTATTTAGTAGGCTCTCAACTGCCTCTCCAGGCACTTAAACTTTCATGAGCCCCCAGCCTTAACTGTACCGGAGGTGAGCATCTCCTGAGTCGGCCGACTTTGAATTTCATTTACCTGCGTGAATGTAAAGCCAACTTGGGGCCCAGAAGGGGCCGTTGGCCAGGCTCGGGGCTTTGTCACCACAGAAGCTGCCCAGTTAGAAGTCTCCAAAGGCAGCTGGTGAAATAGAATCCCGAGGGCAGGAGCGGGGAGCGGGGCTGGGTGGACGAGACAAGGAGGCCACTCATGCGAGGCCAAGCACGTCTGCTCTTTTTCAAAGACGGTGCCTGTGGCTTTTGAGAAAGTGAGTCGTGTGGATGGTCTCTGATAGGGAACAGTTTCCCATTTTCTCTTTCAAATGACCGATCACAGGCCCGTTTAAGTCCCCACCCGCTCGGCCGTGTGGCCCACAGCGCCTTCACTTGTTGCCCAGAGTCAGAGACAGCAGGGGGGAGACAGATTGGGGTGAGAGCCCTCAGCCAGGCCACCTCGCTCGGCCGGCTCTGCTGGTCCGCCACAGTCATGCTCTCTCTCTTGACCTTGAGCCCTCCGGCGTCTAAATTCATCTTGGTCATGGCTCAAGGCCATGTAGCGGGGCCAAGTGGGGTACGGCAGCCCCACCCCCTGGAATTTGGAACAGAAACTGGGCTGGGAGACAGAGGCGCGTTTCAACGCAGGCTCGGCTGTTGACGGCCGGCCAGGGCCCCGTGGCAGGTGGCCAGCGGCGGGCGCTGCCCGGGTCGGGGCCTCCGCTAATGCTCGCCCCCTCCGGCCCTCAGTCCACTTCGACTGCTCGGGGAAGTACCGGTGCCGGTCGTCTTTCAAGTGCATCGATTTGACAGCCCGGTGCGACGGGGTCTTCCACTGCAAGGACGGGGAGGACGAGTTCCGATGCGGTAAGACGCGGAGCAGCCAGCCCGGCCGCCCGGCCCTTCCCGCCCGCGGGTGCTGCTGGCGAGTCAGGGCCTCCCCTGCGGTCCGGCCGGCCTCGCCCCAGGAGCCCCCGGGCCGGCCTGAGGGAGGGGCGCCCCGCAGAGCTTGGACTCGCTTGGGGAGGCCCCGTGAGTGAGAAGAAGAGCCCCCCCAAGGGAGCTTGGGGCCCAGACAGTGGCGGGGCCCTGGGGTGGGGGCCCCACGGGCCAGGAGCAGCTCAGATCCGGCCGGGAGGGGTCTGCGCCGGCTGCAGAGGAGTCTGTGGCCGCAGGCGCTAACGACCGCTGTGCCTGGGCGCCCCCAGTCCGCGTGAGCGGTCAGGGCGGCGTGCTCCAGGTGTTCACAGACGCCGCCTGGAGGACCGTGTGCGCTGACGACTGGAAGGGCCACCACGCCAGCGTCGCCTGTGCCCAGCTGGGGTTTCCAAGGTAACAGAAAGGGACTTCCCACGGTGGGCAAAACGCCAGCGGTGACCACGGTGAAGCAAGACAAGGGCCGCTGAGCGGGGCGCGTGCACACCGGGCGCAGCACGCCCGGCCACCGCTCCGGGTCATGTGGGGAGTGGCACGTTTGGTGTGTCCCAGGGCACACTCACATGCAAACACGCAGTGAACAGCTTCAGAACTGAATGAACCCCAAGTTCCTCAGGCCACAGCCCCGCCCCGCGGGTCACGGCTCATCCGGGCACGCTCCCCCAGGGCCCCAGAGAACCCGATGTGAAAAGTTAGCCGTTTGGTGAAAGCGCAATTATTCAGCGGTTGCCCAGCAGCGTGTCAAAGACAGAACCGTAGCGGAGTCTTCGCCGGTCAGCCTCTGCCGTGGCGGTGTGACCTCGTCTGCTGCTGGCGGTGTGACCTCGTCTGCCGTGGCTGTGTGACTTCTTGCAGCGGGTGACACGTGTCCGCCCTAGTTCTGTGCCCTCTGCTCTCCTCCCGCTCCTCTCGTTCCCAACACCTGCCATCTTCCACGAGAGGCCACGGTGTCACCCTCCCCTCTTTGCTCATGTTCCTGGGTTCAAAGCAGGAAGGCTTCTGCTTCCATATGCCTCGCAGGACATGAGCGCGGGGCCAGGGTGGACGTGGACGCGCACCCCGCTCGTACCTCAGGAAGCCGGTCAGGCCATTCAAGCCCCGCTGCTCTGAGCCCTCAGACTTGATGCTTTTATTCTTAGTGCCCGTCTCCGCAGCCGGTGACACCTCACGGGCCGTCCAGCCTGCGTCCCTGCTCCAGGGGGTTCTAGAATCAGCCACGAGTCCCGCTCAGCAGTTCACACACCACACGCACACACAATACGCACCACACCACACCCACGGTACACACCACGCACATCAGACACGTACCACACCCCCCCCACATATTACACATGCACACACATCGCATTTCACACACGTGCACACACGCACGCACACGCACACTGAAAGCTCCCGTCGGGACTTACGCCCCCCAGGCCCTTCCCCAGACTCACTGGGCAGCCTTCCCTGCTCCGTCCTGCAGGACTCCGTGGCCCGTGCCGGGCCTCTGGCGGGCCGGTGCCCCCGACCCTGAGCCAGCGCCCTCGGGGGAGTCTGTCCCTCGGCCTCGCCCGTCTCCCCACCGTGGGCTTTGCTTTCCTTCCCTGTGTGCTGCTTCCATATTTGTCTGTTTATTCTTCCTGCTCTTTCTGGAAAGTCCTCCTCTGCTCCGTGTCTCCTGTGTCAGACGCCTGGGACTAAGGAAGGACAGGCTGTCAAGCGGGCCACCCGGGTTCCCGTCCCAGCGCACACGTGATGGCTCGTGCCCCAGAAATCAAGGATCTTAACAGCACCCGCTTTTGAGGGTCTGCATGAGGTTCGAGAGACCTCGGGGCATGCAGAAGCGCCCTGGGCCCGCGAATGCCCGGTCAGGGTCTGTGGCCGTGCTGGTCACTTCACCTGGGGACTTCGGCGACCTGCGGGGTCCCGGCTGCAGCATCGGGGCGTCCGGCGTCGCCCGCTCCGCCTGCCCGCCCCGCCGTGGGGATGAGCAATGCCGGGCGGGTCGCTGCGGTGACCCCTCCTTACTCTTCCTCAGAGCTCGGACTTGACCCAACCTGGCGTCGTAGCGAGCGCGGCAGGCCAGCTGCTTCGCCCGGCGTCCGTCCCGGGGGAGAGGGCGGAGTGGACGCTCGCGCTGCCTCCCGTCCCGCGTCTCTTCAAACGCCGGGTCCTTCTCTCCTCGTACCTTCTCCGCCATTGGTCTCCAGCCCCGTTTCCCGACGCTCCGAGCGCGGGCTCGCTCTGGGCGCCCCCGACTTTCTCCTTTCTGTGCTCGTCTCTCTCCACCGGGAACCCACGCGGCTCTGGGCACATAGGAGAGTCTCCCCCAGCCCGTCGTTCCAGGGGCGCTCAGCTCCCAGCTTGGGTGCCCGTCCGAAAGCACCGCCTGGTTCTGTATTCTGTGCCCTCCTGGGTTTGCTTCAGGCCCAGCGGAGGTCAGTTCATCGGAATGTGTCAGGGGGCCACCCAGCCCCGCCAGGAAGTGGCCCTCCCACCTGGTGCCTGGAGCCTGTGCTGCGAGGATGGGGCCCTGGGGTTCGGGCCAGAGTCGGGGCCACTGTCCCCGACTCTGCCAGGGCTGAGGCGCCTTGATGAATTAGCGAGAGGAAACCACTGGCGGTTTGGGGGGCACAGTGACATCCCCCCGCAGACGTCACCTGCGGTGCTGCGACCCGGGGGTTCGGTCTGACGTGCGGCCCGTCCCACACCCCGGGTCTGTGGTGCCGTGTGCTTGCAGTTACGTCGGCTCGGACGCCCTCAGAGTGGACGCGCTCGAGGAGCAGTTCCGCGAGGCCTTCGTTTCCGTCAATCACCTCTTGCCGGACGACAAAGTGACGGCTCTGCACCACTCGGTGTACGTGAGGTAAGGGCCGGACGGGGCTGCCGGCGGCTCATGCTGTCACCTGCTGCGTCTGTAAAGCTGGGTGCAGCTCCCCAAGGACACAGAGGCACGCACGTGTTTTCTCCCAGTGCAATGCGGGGCCTGGGGCGGGGCACGCCGGCCGGTGCGGGAACCTGGCCTCTGGCCTCAAACGGCAAGTGGCCGACAGGGACAGGGGGGTGGGAACGAAACAGGAGGAAGGAATCAGGACAGGAGCGTGGGCCGCTTTGCTCGCGACCCCTTTCACGCGCACTGCTTCATTCCGTAATTTCCCCAGCGACTCATGGGGAAGGTGCGACGTGGCGTCCTTACATGACAGTCAGGTCCCCGAAGCCCAGAGGGCTCACCTGCCTGGCGAGGGGAGACGCGGTCGGGTGTTGTGTTCCATGCGTGTTTCCGGAACCTCGAACCGAGCCCCGCGAGTGTGTTCTCTGCTCTGGGGAGGAACAGCTTGTCAGCCTGTCCGCCCTGCAGCCGACAGCCACCCCCGGCCCGCGTGCAGTCCACAGGGATGGCTCATTTCATGGCACGGCTGGGGCTCTGAAGGCAGGAAAACTTGCGGAGGGACCGGGGTGGATCGTGAGAAAAGCGGGTGCCCGGCTCCCACTCGCGTGGGGGGCGCGTGTCACATCTCTGCTCCGGGAGGGGTCCTCTCCCAGGCGCGTGTGTCCCAGGCTGCAAGGACTCGTGCCGGCAGAGCCTGCCATCCGTCCGACGGGCACTCCGTGTCCCCCAGGGGCCGGCGAAGAACATTGACACACAAATGACACCAGCACGTGCTTCTGTAACGTAGCTCGTTACAGATCTGTTATCATCAGCTACACGAAGCTCAGAAACACTCATCGCATACGCTGTCATTCACAACTGCTTTTATAGCTGCTGTGACTTCGGGCTCGTGGTTTTGTGACATAGACTAAAATTATAACTAAAATTATCATCTGTGTTTAAGAGGGGGCGAAGAGTTTATTCTTCTTTTACCACAAGATGCAGTTTTTAAAAGTGTCCGTTTCACGGGCCTCAGCATTCACTAAGCCCACCCTCTTTCCGCCTTAGGGAGGGGTGCGCCTCGGGTCATGTGGTCACCTTGAAGTGCACAGGTAAGAGTCTTAGGAATTCGGAGAGAAGCAGCAGGAGCTCCCTCACACACTGCTGCCCCCCCTCCTCCAGCTGCCAGGGGCCCCTCCCTCTGTGGACCCCACTTGGTGGAGGCCGGAGCAGGTCAGCCCTGTGTCGCCTGTCGGCGGGGTGGCAGCCCAGACTGACTGCTCAGCAGAGCAGCAGACAGGACCACGGTGCGTGATGTCCTGTCACTCCGTGGTGGCTCCAGGGGCCTGACTTTTTCCTCCTCCGCCCCCTCGTGGGGAAAGTGGGCCCGGGCTTCCCAGTGCCCCTGACAGGTGGCCCTGGCTCCTGGCGGCAGTGGGGTGGGGTGTTCCCGCTGCAGGGGCTGGGTCTGGAGAAGCCAGGCAGGTGCAGTAGGTGAGGGGGGCCTGCGGAGGGGCCCCCTGTTCCTGGTGGCTGTCGTCCAGGGGCGTGGGCCTCTCAGAGCGGGCGCTGCCAGCATTGGGGTGTTCACTCTGTTGGGTTCTTCCCGGTGCACCCCACAACATTCCTGCCATCCCACGCCTCGGGGGACCTGCCCCATCCCTGTCCCTCGGCCGTGGGCTCCGTCGGGGAGAGGAGAGGTCGGTGCGATCGGCGCCCAGCGGCTCTTCTCCCCCCGCAGCCTGCGGCCTGAGGACGGGCTTCAGCACGCGCATCGTGGGCGGGAACACGTCCTCGCTCGCCCAGTGGCCCTGGCAGGCCAGCCTTCAGTTCCAGGGCTACCACTTGTGCGGCGGCTCCGTAATCACGCCCCTGTGGGTGGTCACCGCTGCCCACTGTGTGTACGAGTGAGTATGGTCAGCCACCCTCCGCAGACGCGTGCAGCCCGGGGCGCGTTGGGATGGGACGGGTTTGGGTGGTCAGCAGCGGGCCCAGAAAGCGGGCAAACCGACCAGATCGTCACAGGTAACATCCGCGGGCAGGCATGTTCCTGCCTCGCCGTGGGTCCATCGCCGTCGGCTGGTGCACCTGGGACCTGCAGCTCTTACAGAAAAGGCAGAGGAGGGAGGATGCTTCGGGCAGAAGGGAGGATGCTTCAGGCAGGAGGGAGGATGCTTCGGGCAGGACGGATGCTTCAGGCAGGACGGAACTGCCAGTATAAGGGCCTCCGGCCTCCCTCCAGGGACCACGTCGTTGCCACCAGGGCGAGAGGCGGAGCAGGGTGTGCGGGGACACCGAGTCTCCCCAGAGCAGGCTCTCTCGGGGGAGGTTAGCAGAGAAGACCACAGAAAATAGCCCCCGGCTCCGTTAGTTTTGCCTCCCTCTGTTCCGGCGGCCGTCTGATGGACCATGGGCCCTGAGGGTCCCCTTGCGGTCAGCAAAATGGAGCTCAGATCTCAAACGCCATGACGTCCCCAGAGGCGCGGGGCATGGGGGCTGACGGCGGTCGGATCACAGGGTGTGGGACGCCTGCCGTCTCCCTGGGGCTGGGGCTGGGGCTGGGGCACGTGGGGTCGCGGAGTAAAGTGGTCGGGTTCCCTCGCTTCACCCCTCGGTCTTCTCGTCGCAGCCTGTACCTCCCCAAGTCGTGGACCATTCAGGTGGGCCTCGTTTCCCTGCTGGACAGTCCGGCCCCCTCCCACCTGGTGGAGAAAATTCTCTACCACAGCAAGTACAAGCCGAAGAGGCTCGGCAATGACATCGCGCTCATGAAGCTGGCGGGGCCCCTCTCCTTCAATGGTGGGTCTGCTGTCCTTGCCGCTCCGTCTCTGCCACCTGTGTCCAGAGAGTCCGTAATTGCTCGCTGCAGCGTTTCCCGTTGGCTGCTTCACGGTCCTCGTCAGACAGTGCCAACGTCCGGGTCACTTCTGGGTTGGCGCCAGTCGATTCTCTTCCCAGTAAAGTGGTGATTTTCCTGGCTCTTGGTCTGACGAAAAGTTTTCAGTCGTATTTGGACACGGGCCACTCTGTAGGGAGATGCTGGGTCCTTCACACGCCTTCGAGTTTGGTAGGTGCTCCCCCAGCTCAGGGTCGCTGGGCAAGTCTCGCTCTGCTTCTGTGGGCCGTGGTTCCGATGATTATTTTCTTTCAGAGCCTTTTGGTTCTACTTTGGTCAACGTGGTTTGTCTGGTGCCACTGGGCTCCCACCGGTGCCACTTTCTTCCTGCTGGTGCCACCTGGAGACGAAAGGGACTTTCCCAAGCCAGGCCACCTGGTGCCTCTAGTGGGTGGAAGGGGGTTTCTGGCCTGTGGGGACAAAGAGCTTTTCTCTGTCTGATGTTGGCTGTGGTGAGGTCCTCCACCAGCCCCAGTATCTCAATTTCGGCCAAGAAAGCGAGCTCCCCAGGCCGGCCAGCTGGTTGTGGCGGGGTCCTCCCTGTGGCCATTTCTTTATGAGCGGGCAGAGGCAGGGCACTGTCACCTCCCTGAAGTACTCAGAAACATTCTCTCCCAACCAGCTGCTGAGATCAGCGGTCTCTGTTTTGCCATAAGAAATGTCAAGACCTGATCTCTAGAGGTTACAGAAATGCCAAAAAAGCCACAGCGGATAGAACTTTCAAACTTTTCACGGATGCGAACAAAGCATTATGAGTCTAGTTCTAAATAAATTACAGCCTCTGCTCCTTCCCAAGGTCACGGGTGGCTCGGAGAGCAGGCAGAGCGTGGCACACACGGCCCCACGTCGTGGGGCAGAATCCTGGCACGAGACCAGCAGCAGATCTGGCCTGGCCTGGCGGTCGTCACTGCGTTTACCACAGGGCACAGGGTGCACGTGATGCTCTGCACGTGACGCTCTGTAACTAATATTTCTAGAGAAACAAAGAGATCGTGACGGTGGTTGACTATTATTAACGATACTTGTACTTTGATAAAAATTAAAATAAACCCTCCCCTTAATCTTTTTCCACCTTTCCGTTATCGTCTTACCCAGCGAAGCTTAGCATATCTCAGAACGTACTCACGCGAAGGCCCCATGAAGCCCGTGACACTGACCTCAGGGAAGGGCTTGTGTGACACGGCCCACGTGGACAGGCAACACGGTTGCCTCCAGGTGTGCCAGAGCGACATGAATGTTCATGGAGGGACATTCTGTAAAGCAGCGAGTCCATGGTCTGGACCAGGAGTGGGCAAACTATGGCCCACGGGCCAGATCTGAGCCTTTGCCTGTGTTTGTAAATAAAGATTTATTGGAACACGGCCAGACCACGTGCTTACTCTTGCCTGTGGCTGCCTTCCTGCTACTGTGGCACAGTTGAGTGGCTGCAGTGGAGACCACATGGCCTGCCAAGCCGAAAACATCTACCGTTGGGCTCTGCACAGAACATGGGCCGACCCCTGGCCTAGACCCCCTGACGTTGCTGGCCTGGGGTTGCTTTAATGTGTTAGGGCTCTGGTGGGGGAGGGCCCTGCTCTGCGCTCACAGCTTTCAGATGGCCAACGGCCTGGCCCTTCCTTGGGAGCCCACCTGCCCCCCTCAGAGAGGTGAGCGCTGGTTCCACCGCTTCAGTTGAGTTGATGGTTGTTTCTTCTTTAAACAGAGATGATTCAACCAGTTTGTCTGCCCAATTCCGAAGAGAATTTTCCTGATGGAAAAGTGTGCTGGACGTCAGGATGGGGGGCCACCGAGGAAGGAGGTCAGTGGCCCTAAGTCCAGATTCTGAGTCCGAGGAGCCCAGAGCTGAGGGCCCGGGGCGGACGTGCACAGCGACGGGTTCCCCCTACACTGCCCTGGTGTGAGGCTCCCGCGGGACAGCCACGCGCCCCCGTCACGGGGTGCGGGTCGAATGCTCCAACAAACACGCAGTCAGCGAGTAGTCGTGGGTCGCGAGTCACGGTTCCATTTGTCTTGGGACGTGAACACGCAGACTTTCTCAGGGGAGACATAAGTCATGAACTGTGGACACATCTGGACGGAGGGACCGTCGCCTGCCCAGGCGCCTCTCCTTCCTCCTCCTCCGCCTTCTCCTCCCGCCTGATAACTAAGCCCCCAGTGCCCTGCAGAGACCCCTCCCGAGGTTTACTCGGAAGTCAGAGGTTTGTAACTGAGGAGGAGGTTTTGTCTTGTGTGCCTCTGGGAGATGCGTTATTTCATCCTACAAAGATGAAGCAGAAAACGCAGACGGGCTGGACTTTATTGCTATAATCGCGTAGAACCAGTGATGTTAACAGGAGCACACGCGAGTGAAGCCTGTGCCGTCCGCGTGGAGCACGCTGTGGTCACAGGTCTCGGGGTTCCCATCGCCTGCTTCCCCCGTTAGGGAAGAGCATCGCTTCCTGGGGCTGCTGTAACAGACGGCCACAGACGGACATTTACTGCCTCTCAGACTGAGGCCAGGAGTGTGAAAACAAGGTTCTGTAGCCGGGGTCCCCTCGGGAGGGTCTGAGGGAGAATCCGCCGGCCTCGGCCTTCCCCGGGGTCTGGGGCTCCGGCTGTCCTTGCCGTCCCTTGGAGTGCAGATGCAGCCCTGCGGTCTCTGTCTCCATCATCACGTCTCTGCCTCAGATCCACCCCTCTCATGTCTGTCTCTTATGAGGACAGTGGCCTTTGGAGTCAAGGTGTCCTGACCCATAATGCTCTGGCCTTGAGATTCCTACTTTAATTACACCTGCAAGGACCCTGTTCCAAATAAGGTCACGTTCTAAGGTTGCTGGCGGACACGTCTGGGGGAGGGGCGCGCCATTGCCCGCAACGCTGTCTGCTCCTCTCAGCAGCCCCTGGGGGGCGGAGGGGGCATTATTTCCGTGCCCGGTGTTAGGGGCAAAGAGACATGGGAAAGGGGGCACTGACCCCTTAATCAGGAGCACAGGATCAGGTGGTGGGAGGTCTGGGGTGCGCAACGCTCCCTGCCCACATTCCCGCCCACGTCCCCCACCCACACCCCGATCCTTGCTGTTGTCATGAACTTGAGAGTGCCCGGAGAGGGGCTGCTTGGGGGTCTTCATGGGTCCTTGGGAGTGAGTAGGGACAGGCACAGGCTTGGCCGGAGCTCACGGCCAGGTGGCGCGCACTGCAGGGCTGGCGGACCTGTGAGCAGACTGGAGAAGCCTGTGCAGAACGCAGGCGTCGCGCACACCCACACAAGAGCTGGACGGGGCGCGAGGACTGGAGGCCCCTCCCCCGCCACCGTGGGCACGCGCTGGAGGGGGGAGGGCGGGCGCCCCGCGTCAGGCCTCCAGGACACCACGATAACCCCGGCACGAGCCGGGCGAGTCAGAGGGTGCTGGTCACGTTGGCCTGGTGGCGAGGCTGACCCACGGCAGATGTGTCACCTTCCTGTCGCGTGACCCCAGACTCAGCAGCTAAAACGGCACAGAGGCCTCACCTCCCGCATGGAGCCCGGAAGCCCCGGATCAGTCTCAGCGGGCTGCAGTCGAGATGCCAAGGGGGCGGGTTCCGTCTGGGGGCTCCGGGGGTCTGTCCCTCGCCTTGCCCAGCATCTCGCGGCGCCACACCCAGGCTTGCGGCCCCTCCTCCGTCTTCACAGCCAGCGACACAGCACCTGCAGCCGCTCTGCCCTCTGGCCTCGGCTTTTGTCCCCTTGGACCCTTGTGATTACATTTGGGGTCCACTCATAACCCGGATGACGCCCCCACCTCAGGGTCCTATTGCATCTGCAAGTCTCTTGTGCCGCGTAGAGTGACACAGTCGTAGGTCCCGGGGATGGGAGTGCCACCAGAAAACTGTGTGTGGCCTTCGTGAGCCTCGGCTTTGCCCCTGTGACCTGGTTGCTCTGGGAGCGAAACAGGCTGGTGCGGATCAGGCGCTTGGCCCAGGACGGGCCCTGGGGAGGTCCATGGGGGCGACTTTCATCCCCACCTTCTCCCCAGCTGGTCCCCTTAGGGAAGTGGGCGGCTCCGGCCTGAAGCAGCAGAGCCTGCTTGGCCTGTCATGGGGCGAGTCCCAGGGCTGCCTGGTGCTCCACGCGGACCCCGGCCGCCCCCCTGTGGGCGTGGCCTCCTCCGCCCGGATGTCAGACTCCCCCTCACTGCACGCCCCCATGGACCTCCCCACCCCCCGCTCTGACGCAGGTGACGCCTCCGCGGTCCTCAACCACGCAGCCGTGCCTTTGATCTCCAACAAGCTCTGCAACCACAGGGACGTGTACGGTGGCATCATCTCGCCCTCCATGCTCTGCGCCGGCTACCTGAAAGGCGGCGTGGACAGCTGCCAGGTAGGGGCCCGCGCCCGCCTCCGGGGGCCACCGCCGTGGGCCAGGCGCGGCTCTGGCATGGCGCCCCAGCCCGTGGGATGGGCCACCGCCAGCACTTCCCTGTGACGGGCTGAAAAGCAAATTTACAGGGCGTGGGGAAGTTTGCTCAAGATAGCACCCCCTTTCCTGGCAGGCGCTCCCACCCTGCCTGGGTGCCGGGAGGGAGGGGCCTGCAGGACCGGCAGCACCAGTCCTGGTTCTCAGAGTCTGCAGGGGGCAAAGCGCAGTGGGACCTGGCGACCGTGGGGCTCAGTGGGCCAAAGCCACAGTGGGCCAGACTCCAACACTGCCCGGTCGGGAGGTCAGCGGAAGCGCCCTGCTGGGCAGACCCTCCTCCCCCTGAGAGCACTCACGGGGCTACATGCGGTGCCTGACCTCGTGGGTTCACGGTGTCTGGGCCCTGGCAAGGAGACCTGTGTGTGTGTGTGTGGGGGGGATGTCACCCAGGGAGAAAGGACCCCGCTGTCGGGAAGGCCCAGTCAGTCCCCCAAGGGCTGCGGGCGAGCGCAGAGTCATCCTCGCGCCCCGTTTTGTGAGCCCCGCACTAGGACGAGGGGCAGTCCGTTCTGTCGCCCATAGTCTGTCCCTTGGCCGCCTAGGGAGACAGCGGGGGACCCCTGGTGTGTCAGGAGAGGAGGGTGTGGAAGTTGGTGGGAGCCACGAGCTTCGGCATCGGCTGCGCGGACGTGAACAAGCCGGGGGTCTACACGCGCGTCACCGCCTTCCTGGACTGGATTCACGAGCAGATGGAGGTGGGTGCGGCGCCCGCGCACTCATGCCGCCCGCGCGGTCCACCTCCGGCCACCCCAGGCCTGCCGTACAGAGCCAGGGACTGACCGACGGCTGTCCATTCCGCAGGCGGCGACCTTGAGGCCCCTGGGTGTCGGATGTGAGCGGACTAATCTCTTGTGCGAGGCCCGGTGCGGGTGCCGGGTGCGGCCCTGGCGGGGCGGGGCACACGTGCCAAGTGGGGAAAGGAGGCGGCGCAGCGCAGATGGGGCCTTGCGCATGCGTGGGGTAGAGGGTGGCCGAGCGGAGACCAGTGCGAGGGGTCTGGACCTTGCCAGGAGCCGGGGACGGAGAGGCTCTGATCAGGAGGGGCTTGGGCAGCTCTGTGCTTGAAGCGAGGGGAGAGGAATCTCAGGAGTAAGAGGCAGCGGGAGTGGGTGAGGAGGAAGGCAGGTCAGTGATGCTGGCTTGCAGGGACTATACTGCGATGGGCAGGGGGAGCCCTGGAGAGGGCGGGGAGGAAGCATGGGACACGCAGGGAAAGAGAAAGGCGCCACATCTGGCTCCAGGCCCCAGTGCCATGGTCTGAAGGACAGGTGGTGACGCCCGCCGCCCTCCTCCCCCGGGAAGCAGGCGGAAGGCTGCGGGAGGTGATTCCTGCCAGACAGGAACTTCGTGGACACCCAGCAAATACTTGCTGGCTTCATCTCTGACTCTGAGCTCCACGTTACACCTTGGGTCAGTTTCAAAGACCTCTTTTATTTTTTAATTGAGGTAACATTTACATAACATAAAACGAACCATTTTACAGTGACCAGTCTAGTGGCGTTGAGCTCCGTTCATAGCGTGTGCAGACACACTGAACCCACAAGGTCAAGGCACCAGCCCCTCTGCCGAATTCCTACCATTTTCATCATCCGGAAATAAAAGCCCGCTAAGCCGCTGGCCGCCCTTCCTCCTCCGCGGCCTCCCGCACCCAGTAATCTGCTTCTGTCCAGGGGACCAAAGACCTTTCAGAGGCTCCTTCTCGTGAGATCCATCAAACTCCCGATGGGCCTCGGACGTGAGAGTCCAGGTCTTCCTGGTGGACTTTTTGCTTAGACGAGAAGCTAGGTGATGGAGCCTGGCCGGAACCCCCGCCTGCTCTCGAGCAGCAGTGTGTCCTTTGCGGGTGCCGCTAGTTCCCCCGCAGTGTCCAGCTGGTGGCTCATGGCGAGGCAGCAAGTGCTGGGAGACAGGCCCGCCAGGAAGCGCCTCCTGGGCGCACTGTGTCCCTAATCAGTCCAGCCCAGCGCCAAGCTCCTCGGCACCAAGTTCAGCCCAAAGCCATCAACCTCTTAGCTGGCATCAAGGAATAGACTTTGAATGAGCAGGCTTCTCGCGGCAGTGGCCGCCGATGGCCGGTGAGCAGGACTGGATGTGGCCGCCGTGTGCACACGGGGTAGGAGGGCGGGAGGGGAGGAGGGGACCGGATTTGCCCACAGCCACGGAGGCTGGGGGTCCATGTGACCGAGCCACTCATCAGGAAGGTCGGGCTTGAAACAGGCGTGCGTGGAGGAAACCAACTCCTGGCCGTCGAGCTGTCGGGGAGGGCGGGGGCGGGCGGGGGCGATTCCAGAGTCACGCTGGGAGCCTGCTAATGACGTCTCGGCCCCTTCCCCTCAGCGCCACGCTGGCCGGCCGGCCCTAGGACCCTCCCCGTGTGAGAGGTGAGGGGGCCCACTGGAGGCCCGGAGCTACCACCGGCAGAGTGTGACTGCAGCCCGGGCACATGCAGGAGCAGCAGATGTCTGCTGTGGGCTATGAAGGGCTCGCCCTGGCCGTTTGTGGCCATGGAGGACCCCAGGCCCCTTCCGCGCAGGGCGTGACCGGGGCTGTGCGGCGGGGGGTCTTCGGAACAATCTGAAACACAGGCGTGAGCCGTGTGGCTCCCTGGTGGCTTTAGAAGGGGTTTTCATTCTCCCCAGAGGCGGAGGAGCCTCGCGGCTGTGACCGATGGGCGCTGCCTTGGCGCCCGAGAGCATCTCAGTCATCAGCTGCCCCTGGCCCACTGCAGGCCGCTGTGACACACGCCTTTCGCAAGCCTCTTTTCAGATGTCCCCAGGGAAGGTCCCGAAGCGCTCCCCTTCCCACGGGAGGCTTTCCGGGGGCTCTGCATCGTCGTGGCTCCTTTCCAGCATCGCCACGAGGCCTTTCCAAGGGCTGCCTCACCTGGGGGGAGCCGCCTCACTTCTTAGCTGGGAATTAGGTGGCCCTGCCTCCGGCAGCATCTGTATCGCTTCCCGTGGTTTCTCTGCCACTTGGGCTTAAAACAAAGCTGTCTGACTGGGGCCGGGAACACAGGGCTGAGAGCTGGAAAGTTCATGTAGAAACTGTGGGGAAAAGTCTTGGCTCAGCGACAGACACAGGAGAGGCTGGTGGTTGGGAGGAGTGTTCGAGGGCAGAGAGCTGTGTCCCGCTTGTCTGCGATCTGCCCGAGCTGGCGGCCACTCCAGCAGCGGCCACTGTCCCCACAACTGCAGAGAACAGCCGACACTTCAGTCAGGGCAAAGTGCCGGGCCCACTCTGCCCTCGCGGCGGAGGCTGGGAGTGCTAGGAAAGGTAACACCTGCGTTTCCGTTTCTAGAGGGACCTGAAAACTTGAAGAGCGAGGGGACGAGTCGCCACCTCGAGTTCCCGCCACGGTGGAGGCGTCCCGTCCTTCTGTGGAGTGCTGGGTCGACACCTCGGACGCCAGCGACGCCTTCAGCGCCTGGCTCTCTGGCGCCCACCGCGGAGCCGCTGTCCCCCACCCCTAGGACAATTCGCTTCTCACGCCTCTCACAAGCCACCGGGCCGTCGGACGAAAACGACCTTGAAGTGCCTTTCTGACCTTTGCTCAGAACAGAACAGGACCATCTCCATCTGGTTTTCTCTGTGGGCGTCTGTCCACGTTCCTGACAGGACAGGCAAAGCTCATGCGCGAAGTCACCGGCACTTAAGCCCCGCGATGCAGAGCTCGTTTCCCTGTAGATGTCACTGTCCTCACCTTTTCACCCCGGGCACCAGAACCAGACTCAAATCTTCCACTCCCAAGATCCCTTTCTGCATGTGGGGACTTAATCGATAAGCGATGGGTTTTAAGGTTTATTGCTATTCTGTTTCGTAGCACTCGATGTATTATTGTCCCCTGCTTTCGAAGGACACATGCTCTCTCAATGCGCTCACCGGTCGGCGTTTGTCCGAATGTGTGCCGACCGCTCACGTATATGGAAACCATGAGCCTGATCTCTTCTGTGTATGTCGTGAGTCTTGCGTTTTTTTGTTAGAACGTGTTTCTCAGCAGATCGGAATGATGTCATATTCCGCCACGAGCCTCAGAAAGCAGAGTCAGGAGAGAAGTACTCGGATGAGCCAGGGCCCCCGGTCCCCACACGGCGGGTCCCGAAGGCATACGGAGGGGATGGGCATGTGTCATTGAGATGCTAAAGGCCTCCCGACCTCTCTGTCGGGTCCTGTTAGTGCACCGGGCGACTGCAGGATTAGCGACCCCTCCTGTTACCCACACACCGTAGCACACTCGGGGTACTCGGTCAGTAGTCCCTGTCCACTGGCACTTCGTCACAGATGAATTCATCAGAATGGGAATGTGTGGCTTTACCTTGAGGCCACAGTGGGGAGGATGGGTGAGCTTCGAAGAGAGCAGGGTGGGTCCAGGTGCCTGGGGAGGTCAGAGCGGGGGTGCAGGAGGTCGCGGGGAGAGCTGAAGGCCAACCGACCATTAAGCAAACGTGTTTAAGTTGGCTCTGAGCCTTGGGGTCGCTACGCACATCTCTGTACGTGGGAGAGAGGGCCGAGCCCATTTTATTTTAAGTGGTTTTGCCCTGGTCTCTCTGAAAGTAGCGTTAGCTCGTGTATTGAAGCCCCTCAAGGTGAAAGACAAAAGATTTCGTCCACGATAACCTCGGATGAGGGAAGCCGGCCGTGGCGTCAGCAGACAGGTACCGGTCCCCTGCGGTGTCGCTCACCTTTAATCCTGGCCGGGTCTCGTCAGGAAGCAGATGCCGTCTTGCCTCCGTCTTTCGAAAGGTCTCAGCAGGCAGCTGCCCGTCGTGTGCCCTGTGCCTGGCAGCGTCCCACACGGATCGTCTACTCACTGGTTTTCTCACCACAACGACCCTGCGGGGCAGGAGTCATCACGGTCCCGTTCCGTAGATGAGGACACCGGGGTGCGAGGGTGAAGGGACTCTCCCAAGACCACAGGCCAGGCCAGGCGGGGCGGTCAGGATGTGCACGAGGCACATCGTACCAGCAGGAATGGAAGCAATTAGCTAACTGCAAAACGCTACTCTTTGGCATTTGAGTCTACGGGGACTTTGTGCCACCGGTTTGAACCCGCCGGAGACGCATTAGTCATTCAAAGTCATGATCGACATCTTCCTCCTACAGAAACATTCGGCCTCGGTGAGGCGTCTGCGGGCTCAAGTGGCCGGGTCACGGGTAGGGCTGTTGGTTCCTTTTTCCAAGGACGCAGCCTAGTCCCTGCCTCACACCGCACAGCCAGAGCGGGAGGCGGAGGCAGGGTCCTGGCTGGAATGCTCTTCAGAGTTTTGAGCCAGATGCTAGCCAGAAGGGGACCAGGTCCGGGGCCAGCAGTCAAGGCCAGCAGCCGCGGGGAAGGACAGCATGTCCCGAGTCGACGGGCTAGTTCACGGCAACAGTCGGAGGAGAAAGATAAATGTCGTTCTGACTCTAGTCAGAGCGGGAGGGAGAGGGCGAGGCGGGGCTGTTCTGAGAGAGACGCTCTGTCCCCCGGGAGGCTCACTGTCCCCCGGGAAGGCTCACTGTCCCAGGGGAAAGCTCGATCGTCCCAGGAGGGGAAAGGCTCACACTGTCCCAGGAGGCTCACTGTCCCCAGGAAGGCTCCGTCCCCGGAGAGCTCACCGTCCCCAGGGGAGGCTCACCGTCCCCAGGGGAAGGCTCACCGTCCCCAAGGAAGGCTCACGCGTCCCAGGGAAGGCTCACGTCCCCAGGGAGGCTCACGTCCCCGGGGGAGGCTCTCACCACGTCTGAGGAAGGCTCACCGTCCCCAGGGAAGGCTCACCGTCCCCAGGGAAGGCTCACTGTCCCCCGGGAAGGCTCACTGTCCTCCAGGAAGGAGAGTTTGCTCCTTTGGGCAGCTGGTGGGCAACAGTCTGGAAAGGTCCTGCGCAGGCAAGCAGCGGAGGCTCCGGGGTCGGTGGCGCCTGGCTGTTTCAGACGGTCGTGGAAACAGCCTCCTGGGGCCTCGTGCAGCGTCCACGTGCACTCGGGACAGTGAGTGGTCGGTCCTGTGCTGTTTTGCTCTGCGGCCGTTAACCGATCGCCTTCCCTCATCTCCTGCATCCTCCAGCCTGCTGCAATTTAATTTAGCACGTCTCAGAACTTTTTCTCGCCACACCAGAA
Source organism: Pteropus medius (assembly GCF_902729225.1). Classification (NCBI taxonomy): domain Eukaryota; kingdom Metazoa; phylum Chordata; class Mammalia; order Chiroptera; family Pteropodidae; genus Pteropus; species Pteropus medius. The sequence continues at coordinate 37,841,689 of NW_024355205.1, read as the reverse complement.
GAAAAGGCAAGAGGAGAGAAGGGCCAGGAGGGGGGACGGTCCCTGGGTCCAGATGGCCACTGGTTTCTCACACCCACCTTCAGAGTCTTCAAAGGAAACTAGCAACTTCCTGGGTCTGGCCGCCAGGTGGGGCTGCGGGGGCGGGGGGCAGCCACTCCCTCCCTCTCCTCCTGGTCCCTGGAAAGTTCCAGATTGTTTCCCAGACTGGGGGCAGCTGCCGCCTGGGCCTGTGACCTCAGTGGCGCAGCTCACCTTCCTCCCGGCGTGCCGGAGTTCGCCGTGGGAAAGAACAGTGGGGGCTGTTCAGGGCTGCCAGGCCGTGACCGTGACCCCGTGAGTCAGAGCAGCCACAGGAAGTAGGCGAGACCGCCAGGCGGGCACGGCCCGAGGCAAAGGCCCAGAGTCTGCACCCGCCCCCAGTCAGGCCCCCGCTGTGAACGGTGAGAACACCTCTGCGGCCCTTTGGAAGTGGGGGGCATCGCCTCCTGGGCACAGTCATGTCCCGAGGGATTCGGCGTAACCACTTCCGGGGCCCATTCCCAGGAGGGGAGCCGTCGCCGACCACGTGGACGGCTGTTGAGAAAAGTAGCTGCGGACACGGTTTGTTTAAGGCTACGTCTGGTGTCCGCAGCCCCAAGAACTGTGGTTCTGGAAGCGTTCTTACTGGGCGAATGCTTTTCTCAACGGAAACGTGTCTTGAGATAACTGCAGAGCCTCGTGCAGTCCTAGGGAGAAGCGCAGAGGCCTCTGGTAAGCTTCGACCAGGTTTCCCCGATGAGACATTTTGCCAGATTGTAGGACAGTGTCACAAGCAGGACATGGACAATGATAGGGCCCACTGACCTGTTCAGATTTCTCGGTCTTACTTGCACTCGTGTGTGTGTGTATCTGTGTGTGTCTGAGTGTACGTATGTGTGTCTGTATGCGTCTATGTGTACGCATGTGTGTCTGTATGTGTGTCTGTGTGGCTTGTCTGAGTGTATACATGCGTCTGTGAGTGCATGTCTGTCTGTGTGCTCGCCCCTGTGGTTCAGGGGGGTGTGGTCCGCATTTATGCAGTGGGGTGGTCCAGACCAGCAGGCACGCATGTGTGCTGCATCCGTGTGTCTGTGTGTGTGTGTCTGAGGTGGCAGGCATGCCTGTGCTGCACGCCGTCTGTGTGTCGGGCGGTCTGTGTGTGTGGGGTCTGTGTGTATACATGTGTTCGTGTCTGTGTGTGTCTGAGGTATGCATGCTACCAGCGCAGACATGTCTGTGTGTGTGCTTGCCTGTGTGTCTGTGTGTTCCTGTGTGTGCATACATGTGTTGTGTCTGTGTGTGAGTATGCATGTGTCTGCGTGTCTGTGTGTGTCTGGAGTGTATGCATGCGTCTGTGCGTGCATGTCTGTGTGTATGCCTGTGTGTCTGTGTGGGTCTGTGTGTGTGTGCTTAGCTCTGCACTGTAGAACCGTGTAGGCTTGGGTATTCACCACCACAGTGAAGACACAGAGCAGTCCATCTCTGCAAGGACACCTCCCCCACGCCACCCCATCTCCAACCCCAGCAACCGCTAATCTGTTCTCTGTTTCTGAAATATGGTCATTTCAAAAAGTTAGATAAATGGCACCATGCAGGTTTCATTTCTCTCAGATAAATGCCTGGGGGGCAGCTGCTGGTGACAGCACAGTGGCACAATTAGACTTCTAAGACATGGCGACACTCTCCCCCAGAGCGCCCCACCCATTGGCATTCCCCCTAGGGGCGTGTGAGGGACCCCTCTCCCCGAACCCTCGCCAGCGTCTGGTGTTGTCACAGACGTCCTGACAGGTGTGTGGTGATCTTTCACTATTGGTGTGAGTTGCATTTCCCTCGTGGCTAACGACGTTGACACCTCTTCCTGTGCCCATTTGCCATCCGACATCCTCTTCGGCAGACTGTCTCTACACGTCTTTTGCCCATTTTCTAACTGGATTGTTTTCTACCGTTGAGTTTTGAAAGTTATTTGTATATTTTAGATACAAGTCCTTTACAGGATGTGTGGTTTGCAAATATTTTCTCTTTACATCCTCTGCCCATGGGCATTCACAGAGCACACGTTTTTAATTTTAGTGAGGTCCAATTGATCAATTTTCCCTTTTCGCGGTGTCGAGTTAAAGCACTTCCTGCCTAGATCTACGTCCCAAAGATTCCACCTATTTAAAAAAAAAAAAAGATTTATAGTTTGCGTTTCTGACCTTTAATTTAAGATTTTGAGTTAACTTTCGTATAAGGTGTGAAGGTTAGATCAAGGTTCATTTTTTTTTTCCTGTGAACGTCCACTTGTCCCAGCATCATCTGTTGAAAATGCTATCTTTCCTCCATTGAATCGTTTTTACACTTTTGCCGAAAAGCTGTTGGGCCATATGTGTGGATCTACTTCTGGGTCCTCTGTTCTGTTCTATAGATCTCTGTCTGCCCCCTTTCCAACACCACACTGCCTCGATGACTGTAGCTATACAGTAAGTCTTAATATCAGGTAGAGTGATTCTTCTCACTTTATTCTTTTTGGAGATTGTTTTAGCTATTTTAGGGCTTGTGCCTTTCCATATAAACTTAAAAATAAACTTAGCCGTGTCTACAAAAATCTTTCTTTGCTTAGATTTCGATAGGAATTGCATAAACCTATAGACCAATTTGGGGAGCATCGACCTCTATACTACGCCGTGTCTCTCCATCGATTCGGTCTGTGGTGTCTTTCATCAGGAGTTTGTAATTTCCGGCACACAGATCTTCAACACGATTTGTTAAGGGTAGACCTAAGTATTCCGTTTTAGAGTGATTATATTTGCTATTGTGTTTCCAATTACCGTTTCTGCCTGCCTTCTCACAGTATCTAGAAATACGATTGATCTTTAGCTGCATATCCCGTGACTTTGCCAAACTCTTTTGTTATTCCTGAGAGGTGTTTGTTTTATAGATTCCTTGGGATTTTATGCGTAAGTGATCGTGCCATCTGTAAACAGGTAGCTTCTTCTTTTCTCATCTGTAGGCTTTTTATTTCTTTTTCTTCTCTTATTTCAGTGACTGGAACCGATAGGACCGTGTCGACGAATATTCTTGCCTGTTCACAGTCTTAATTAGGTGCAAGCATCCAGTCTTTGTTAAACACGACACCAACTGTGGGTGTCTGTAGAAACTTTTTTTTCAAGTCGAGGTGATTTCCACTATTACTAACTTGCTAAGAATTTTTATCGTGAGTGGGTGTTGTCAAATATTTTACTCATATCGGTTGATATGAACATGTGTTTTTTCTTCTTTAGCTTGTTGATATGATGGATTACACTGATTATTTTCGGAAACTAGCCACGCATAGCTGGAAAAGACCCTACTTGGTCATGGTGTATAATATTTTTTATACATTGATAAATTAGATTTGCTGATACTTCGTTGAGGAAATTCGCATCTCGGTTCATGAGAGATCCTGGTCTGGAGTTTTCTCATTTGTGTGTTTTCTTTGTCTGGTTTTGGTGTTGGGGTGATACTGGCCTCATAAAGCGAGTGGGGAAATATTCACCTCTTCTATTTTCTGGAAGAGATTGTGCAAAAGTGGAGGTAATTCTTTAAAAACTGGTGTGGAAATGTCTTTTTTTTTGTATATTTAAAATTATAAATTCAAATTCTTTGATGTTTACCGGGTTATTCAGATCGTCTCTTCTCTCTTGATTGATTTTTGGCAGTTTGTGGTTTTTGAGATATTAGTCCATTTCTTCTAAGTTGTGAAATTTATCAGCATAAAGTTCTTAATCATACTGCTTTATTACCCTTTAGATGTCTGTAGCGATATCCCGTTTCATTTCTGATATTCTTTCCATTACTTTTGTCAGTTTTGCTATAGACTCGTCGATTTTATTGATTTTTCCAAAGAACTTGTCTTTTTATTTCTCTGATATTTTTTTCTATTGTTTTTCTATTTTCAATTTTATTCATTTCTGTTCTTGTCTTTAATATTCTCTTCCTTCTCAATGCTTCAGGTTTATTTGGCTCTTATTTTTCCAATTATTTGAGGTAAAAACTTAGGTTTTGATTTGAGAACTTCCTCCATTTCTAATGTAAGTTAATGCAATAAATCTCTCTCTCAGCATCGCTTTAGCTGAGTCTCACGAATTTTGATAGTTGAGTATTCGTTTTCGTTCAGTCCCATCTATTTTAAAATTTCTTTTGAAACTTCCTTTTGACCTGTGGCTTATTTAGAAATCTGTTATTTAATTTTGCCGTGGTTAGAGATTTTCCTGTTGTGCACTATTGATTTCTCTCTTGATTCTATTGTGGTCAAATCTTTTAGATTTGTTGAGATTTATCGTACTATGTTGATAAATTTACGTGGGCACTTAGGAAACTGTGCATTCCACTACAGTTGGGTGAAATGTCCCACGAATACTGGTAGACTCTGTCGATTGGCGTGTGGTGAAGATCTTCTATACCCTTGTTGGTTTTCTGTTTGAAGTCCCATCCGTTGCAGGGCTGGCAGTGAGGTCTGGGTGTCTCCTACTGTAATTGTGGCCTTAACTATTTTGAGGCTTTGTTGTTCAGTGGGGAGTAATACTTTTGAAATTTTTAAATGCAAAATATTTTTTTTGTAAGCCAAGTGATCGTCATAAAAATGTGAGGATATTATACACGCCTCAATCCTCCGTGAAGACTGTGGTAGGAAAGGCCTACCTTTCTGAGGCCTGGGGCTCAGAAAGTAACTTTCCCCTTACAAATTTTAAAATGTCTCTTTTCTTATGTGGAAGCCTTATGTGGAGAAATGAAAAGGACTTAGGGTGAGCTGCAGAGCAGCAGTCTGAGCATCTCATCGAAACCCTCGAGACCCTGGACACCCCCTTTTCAAAGCAGGAATTGAAAAGCAGACGGTGAGACAAACGAGGACGTCCGAGGCGCGTATGGGGGAAGCCCAGGCCGTGCGACGCCGCGCTCGACAGCTACACGGCCACCTCTCTCTCCCCCCGTCGAAGAAGCATGCAGAAGACAGAGAGAGAGACAGAACACTATGAGGAGAACCTCGAATCTCTTCTAACTTAGCCTTGGCCGAAGTTTAGGGTTGTTGGGAAGAGAAAGTGGGATCCTTGCTTTGGGGGACTATCTCCGTCATCTGTTTTTGCATCGACTTCCAGTAGCGACTCTGACGATAAAGATGGCATACACGGTTTGGGTTTGTCTCCAGCCCGTGCGAATGGCAGAGAAGCTGGAACACCGGCAAAGACGAGCTCAGAGGGGTGGCCTGTTCCACACCCTCTCTGACTAGAGCCACACCTGTTGTCAGGACCTCTGTCCTCCGGAAAGCACTGCACAGCAGGGACACGAAGACCAGACAAGGACACAACCACGGAGACAGGACTTGGCCCGAGAGCCGTAACCCTTCGTACATCATAACCCATCGGTGGACGTGCAATCGGATCAGCCTTCAGCGACTGTAGGAGGAGTAAATGAAGAGGGAATGAAAGGTGCAAAACAGTGTAATGTAAAGTTTAACGCGGATCTTTAGAGGTGATGGAATTCACTGGCTTTGTTCAGTAAATAAGTCTCCCTGTGGGTCGGGGGTGGCTGATCGCTGGCCCCGTGGGCACTACGGCCCCTTCAGCGGGCTTCGGGCCTCGCTCATCTCTGAGATCTCTGGGACAGACGGGCTGGAGGGGCCTTTGAGCAGGGCAGACCCTGGGGCCCGCGTCCCTGTGAAGCGCTGGTTAAGGGTGACTTCCACATAGTTCTCCTTGTCTTCTCAGCAGGAGTGGGCCCTGCTCCCCGTCGGTCCAGGCCAGAATAAAAATCCTCGTGCGTGAAATAAAACTTTACCCACACACCTACGTCACGGTGGATGTGGGTTGAAGCTGAGCGAAGGCCCCTGTCGGGGGCAGGGTGGATGCCGGAGGGAGCGTGGTGCATCATGGGAGCAGGGGGTCTGGGCTGGACCTGGCGGCCCTCCATCAGCAGAGATGCAGCACTGAGGCCTGAGGAGGAAGACCCCGGGCAGGGGACGCTGTGGGCATCATGGGAGGGGGCCGGCCCCGTCTCCTCACTATGGGACTGAGGCGCAGGCGAGCAGGGCAGACACCGTACCGGCACTCACCGCGGGCCCTCTGAGCCGGGCGAGGAGCCTGCAGGTGACTCTGGGCGCACGTGCGGAGGGGCAGGGCTGAGCTGGGCGCTGGAGGTTCGGGTACCGGCGGGTGGGCAGGCGCGGCATGGAAGCGAGGAGCTCGCCGTCCATTCGCCCTCTCTCGCTCCCCGTTTTACATTCCCGGGGGGTCACACTTAGGACTTAGCGATGGTTTTAGAGCCTTGATCACGGACGGGACCACAGTGCCTTGGCGCTGCCACGCTGAGCCAGAAGGAGCTGAAGCTAGAGCTGCAGGCAGCCCTGGGCGCGAGTGTGGACAGGCCTGGGGGTCCCTGTTCGGACCACGTCAGGCCGGGTTGTGTCTGTTGCCTTCGTGGGCATGCCCTGGGTGGCCGCTGGGATCTGCTGGGCCGGACGAGGACTCAATGGGCAGGGTCGGTGGCCTTGCCGTGCCGCGTTGCTGAAATCTGAGAGATAGCAGGCAGCTCGCCCGCGCCCCCTGCCCCCCACACCTGTGTTTGACTTCAGGGCAGGTGTGAAGAAATAGGTCACAGGCCAGCACGGCAGCCGGCGCGGCCCGCGGGCACCTCTCCAAGGTCAAGGCCCCTCCACGACTGACTCACGGCCTCCCTGACTCACCACCTGGGGGAGACGAGAGCAAAATCATTACATTTTATGCCTTAAACACAGTGTTTTTCAATTACGAAAGTGAACCACGCTCACAGAGCCTTTTCAGTGGGTCGGAAGGCGGAGTCCGCCGGCCCAGGCCCTGTCGCCACGTGGGGCCACACGCGTGCACCTGCTCCTCTCCTTTTTCTTCTGCTGGGTCGTTTGGGAACTTTCGCTGTCTTTTTCTTCTTGATTTATCCCCGGAGCATGAAAATCCTCCATGCGGCCGCACGTGTCACAGAGCCACGCTGGTGACGGCGGCAGCGTTTCATCTCGTAGCTGTGACCAACCTTCGTTAAGGATTTTTGGTAATTATTGGTAATTCGGGTTGTTGACAGTTTTTCACTGTCCCTAAGATGTCTTTTGGCCTCTCTTTGGGGCCAGTGGACCCCTCAGCCTGGAGGAGCGAGGAGAGGGGTCCTTCACGGGGAGACCCAGGAAAGACAGCTGTGTGGAGAAGGCTGGACACAGGGACGTGGTCGGTTGAAGGTGACACTGTAGGGAGGGACCCGGGAGATAAAGCCTGCGCTCACTTCCTCCCAGGCAGCCATCTCCTGCGGGTGCACCCGCTGCAGTCGGGAGCCAGGGCTGTTGGGGAGGGGTGGAGAGCGAGCCAGAGGCACCCCAGCCCCCACCTTTCAGACACGCATCCCTGCACTGAGCCTGCAGCTCTGGGGCGTGGGACGGTCCAGCCAACAAACCACACGGTGAGAGTGGGGGACGGAGACCCCTAACTGGAAGCGGAGAAAGGCAGGAAGTGTGCTGGGCACACGAGCAGGGGATGGGGACCGGAAACCAGGCCTGGGGTCCAGCCACTTTATTTTCCAGTTGAGGAAAAAAGGCCGGAGGAGTTAAATTCCTCGCACGGGGCGCCAGACCACCAGGGGACCAGCCCTCAACTCGGCGCATCTTCTTCCTCCCCAAACCGTCATTTTAAAAAATGGGGTTCGTTAGGCTACCGCGGGGTCTGTGTCCGCGTCGTCCACCAGGGCTCTCGCGGTTACCACCGGATGTCTGAAAGGCCATCTGTACAGTGACCGTCCTGACCGTCCTCACCGCGGCGGGCTGTGCAGTCCCAGCACCCCGGAGCGAGGAGCCGGCCGCCCGGCTGTTCTCTCCCGTGTGCCCCGGAGGCAGGAGCTGGGCTGTTAGAGACGCAGCTGGGAACACACACCGCGTCTGCGTCTCCCCCGTAACCTACTGGA
>NW_024355205.1:37808333-37830548 GCF_902729225.1 Pteropus medius | reverse complement strand
CCCCCCTCCCAAGTCTCCCTTCTCTCTTGCCTGCCCAGGAATGGGTGGAGCTTCTGCCCGCCAGGCCCCACCTGAACGCACAGCCAGGAGCACCTCCGAGCCCATGAGACAGAACGGAGCGCCTCGCTCTCCCGTGGCCCCAACCCAAGACGAAGACAGGGACTGGATCCAGAGTCCCCTTTTGCGGCCTGCCCCGCCCGCCAACCCCCGCATCCTAGTTTTCCTTCTCAGAGCCCTAGGCTCCGGCCCTGAACGCAGGCCCCACCACGCGGGAGCTGCCGGCTGGCCCTGCCTCACCCCCACCCTGTGTTCTTTCCTTTGGGGTGATTTCAGCACCCCCTGGTTAAATCCGTCTCTCTCAGACGCCCCGCCCCGGCCTCTGCTCCGTGCCTGCCAGTGGGCTGACTCTTGGCACACGCCTCGCTCGCTCTTGACCACTGAGCACGCGGCAACCTCTGCTTGGAAGGCGCTTCGTCTCCTCCTCGTGATGAACCCTCTCCTACAGGAAGCCCTCCTTGCTTAGTTCACCGTATGGTCCCCTGCCCCTCCCGCGCACTGGGATGGTCGCTCTGTGCTGTTATCCGCACTTGGCTTTCTCCTGCCTTACACTGCTTGCCTCTTAACTACTCCTTCTTTTTTAATTTCTGGGTCCCCGTCACTCAGCACAGAGCCTGGCGTGAGCTCGGTACCCGGGGATGCTGCGCCGTCCTGCTCTGCCGTCTCCTGTTTCTGCCCCATGCGAACGGTGCTCGGTAGTTATATATTGATAGAGCGAATGACTTTAATAATTGTTTGTTGAAATTGAAGAGTGAATGAATAAATTATCTGGGTAGGTGTGAAGTTTACAAACCCCGGGCCCCTCGCATTTTTCCTGAGGGGACACGTTTTCGCGTCAGAAAATGAGGACGGGGTCCCCCTGGTGGACCCCGAGCCCTGGGTCCACAGCAGCCACGCCGGCTGGTGGCTGACCCGGGCGGAGAGGGAGGCTGGCTGGAGTGTGGATGATGATGATGGCGGGGGTGCCAGCCCACGACTCACCCAGCCCCTCGCCCCATGCCCTCCCAGAGACGTGCGAGGTCACCCCCACCGAAAGGAAGAACTGCGGCTTTCCCGGCATCACGGCCCGGGCGTGTCACGAGAAAGGCTGCTGCTTCAACAGCGCCACCCGCGGGGTCCCGTGGTGCTTCTACCCCTCCAGCAGAAATGCTCCCGAAGGTACGTGTGGTGACAGCGCCGGGGGGTCTGCGGACGCGGGATCAGGGAGAGGACCACGCGGGGACTCGGGGCCCGAGCCCACTCTCCAGCTGAGTTCTTTCCAGAATGGTGGCCGCGGAGTAGACGGCGAAGGAGGGCCTTGGCCCAACTCGGGCCGAATGCAGGTCTGCGGGCGGAAGGCAGGGCTCAGGGGCCGTGGGGCGAACCAGCCTTTGTCTTTCCTGCCTTTTCTTCACATCTCCAACCAGCGGTCTGTGAAGAACCGTCCTTGGCGAATCGCTTGCTTCGGGCGAGAGCGACAGGAAGGACAGAACAGTGTGTGCTGAGGACCTTCCCGTCGGCGCCGTCCAGTCGAATCCTCTGTAATCGCTTAAAAGTGAAAGAAACTTCATCCTCACTAACCCGTCTCTCCTCCCCCACCTCCCCGGTCCAGACGTTCCGGACGAGTGCGAGTTTTAGATGTCCTCCCGCTGGGGGTCTCGACTCGGAATGGCCCTGCCCCCCACCCCGTCACCGTCACCGTCACCGTCACCGGCCAGACCTCGCGGGGACCTTCTGCGTCTGTGCCTCAGCTCACTACTGCATGGATCGATCGCTCTGATATTCATGCTTGAAATTGGGCTAAAAATGAAGAGATGAATTTCCCTCTGCACCCGCAGTTCCTTATAAAAATAGAAACGATTTTCCTTTCTTTCAAAGAGAAGTGCCCTATTTCCGCCTCTGGTCTTTTCGTCACGGAGCGTACATTAACTCGCACTCTCTCAGGTGACACAGGAGGCGGTAGATGACAGAAGGAAGTGGCAACGAGGCTGCCGGAGTTGACCGGGCGGAGTTGACCGGGCGGCCCTAGCAGCCGGGGTGTGCACGAGGCCATTCCATTGCAAAGTCTTCAAGACGCGACTGGAAGCCCCTCCCTTGTCAAATCATGAAAATAGGCCCCAAATCCACTAATGTTCTTTAAATATTCACTGTGGGTGGCCCGCTGTCACGTAATGAAAACTGCTGCTCAGCCACTTCCCTTCCCCCGGGGGAAACTGGCTTAGGAAAAAAAAACCCACAGCAAAGCCTCTGAAAGTGTGAATCACAGCAAAGTGGCAGAGCCTGGCATGGGTTAACACCTTGAGGAACCCCCCACCCCCACCCCAGAGGGAAAGATAGGAGGCCACATGTCACCTTATCAGCAACAAGAGCCAGCTGGATGTGCCAGCCACGCCCGGCACTGAGCAGACGCCCATCTGGGCCAGCCGTGCCGCCTGAGCAGCCACGGGGGACCCCGGCCCCCAGCGCTGCAGTGACAGCAAGGAGAGGCTGTCTGCCCCAGGCCGTCATCCTCCCTGGGGATCAGCTAAGCCAGCCGCCGCTCCCCCAGAACTGGCTCCCCGTCCTCAGGCGCCCTGCACTGGGTGCAACCTGCACAACTGTTTGTGGAGTCCCAGGAGCAGGGCGACCCTCCACCCTCCACAGCTCGCTGGTTCCGTAGAGGAAAAAGGGGCGCTGAGCTTTGTGTGACTAGTTTTTTTTCCAAATTTGCCAGTCAGATCAATCACACCCCTGACCCTTGGCCACCAAGGCACACGGGTGCAGAGGCCCAGGGGCCAGGGCCCCCCATGGGCGGGGACGCTGGGGCGGGAACCCCAGGCACACGCGTGTGCAGCAGCGCGTGCCGTGTCCGTGTGCTGCAGGCATCGGCGTAGCTTTTCCTCACTGGAGAAATTGTTGCTTCTTTGTTTGTCCACCTCTCACGATCTCTGCCTGCCAGCGCCGGGCAAAAGGAAACGTTGTTTAGTCCGATCCGTTTTGAAATGCAGGGTGTTCTAGATGCGCCTTCCGGAGGGAACGGGCCCTGCAGAAGCAGCGCGCAGCCCTGTGCCCCCTCCGCTTCCTGCTCCCCGCCATCGCTCCAGCTGCGGGGGGCTCGGGTGCCCTGTGGCTGCGGACGGAGGAAGCCCCCGGGGCTATGGGCGTCCTGGGGCTTGCGCTGGCCTGTGCTGGAGCGAGGCCCCAGCACACTCAGGTGTCCAGCTGGCTCTGTCCCTGTGCCCTCCCCTCCCCTCCTTCGTCGCAGGGAGGCTGGCTTTCCCTCGTGACAACTTGCTGTGGCAGACCCGTCTCCCGGAACCGGCATCCATTTCACCCCCGTCTTCCTTACCTGACTGCCGGGGGAGGGGCTCACTTTCCCAGCCTCTCCCTCAGCCGGAGGTGGCCATGCAGCTCCATTCCAGCCCATGTGGCGTCTACTCGGAGGCCCTGGAGGAAGACATCTCCTTCTGGCCACCCTTACCGGCCCCTGTGGCCTGCCTTTGGATGTCGTGCAGGATGAGGGCGTGATGTGGTGCTTCAGGCAGCCTTTCTGGGCTAATGAGGAAAGGCGGGAGAACTAGAGCCGTGACTTTCCCTGAGCTGCTGACTCGACCCAGCACCACCCACCGCTAGACTTCACGTTATGTGAACCCCGATGTCCTTACGGGTTAAATGGCTGCCTGCTGGGTTTTCTGTCCCTTGACAGAACATCACCAAGGCCCTTATCTTCCCTGTACGGCAGAGCGGTGAGCCTATGGCCAGAGCCGCCAGGGGCAGGGGCAGGGGCAGGGGCAGGGGCAGGGGCAGAGGCAGACACAGAGGCAGACGCTCGCCCAAGGTGACGGTGGTTAGGGCGATGCTCCGGGCCCGGGTCCGTTAGAGGAGCGTAGGCAGCCGTGCCCTCCGCCACGCCTGGGTCTCGCTCGGACTGCTCGCTACGCCACCAGCCGGTCCCAGGCCTGGGCCGGAACCTCGGGCTGGGCATCGGAGGAGCCGGCGGAGGAGACGCGAGCGGGAGAAGCGCAAGGCATCGCTTCGCGTTTTCCAAACCAGCTCCAGCCCAGACGGCGCCTCGCCCTCCCTCCAGCCCCGCTCCATCTCGAGGGGCGTGGAACCGCCTCCTCCATCCCGAGGGGCGTGGAACCGCCTGGGGAGCAGAGGCCCAGATCGACGGGCCCGGCACTGTCGCCGGAGACTCTCCCAGAGTGGAGAGTTGCTGATGTCCTCGCGGCTGCGGTCAAGAGAAAGCCGAGAGAGGACCAGGACACAAGGACCGCGCCCCGCGCTGTGCCTCCCTGCGTCCCACGGGGCCTGTGGCTCTGGATGAGGCCCTCTCATTGTGGGCCGTCTCCCCTTCCTCGGCGGGGGGCTGTGTGGGTGCCGTGACACTTCCCAGGGAGCCATTCTGTGTGGATTGGGGGTGGGGGGAGTGCCTTAACTCTGAGTCCTCTGGCGACCAGGGACAATCCAGCAGGGACGTGCCTTCCTCCTGGCACCCCCAGCAAATGCGTCAGGCTGCGGGCCCTGAGCCCAGGTGACAAGGACACTGGGTGGGTCCCTTGCCTTCTTCTGTTCCTCTGGTGCTGGGCCAGTGGAGGGAATGAATGGACCCAGACCTGGCGGCTTCAGCCCCTCGCTCCCGTCAGGCTACACAGAAAGGAATCCACGACCCACCAGCCACGTCCACCTCCTCTGGTGTCCACCTCCCAGATACGTGACCTTGTGGCCCCACCCTCTGGGGGCCAGGCCTCTCGGGGCTCAGGGCACTGGGAGGAGAGAGAACGGGGACCCCTGCAGGGGTGTCCCTGCCTCAGCATGAAGGGAGCAGGAGGTGGGGCTTGAATGGGGAAGTGGCTTGGTCTCTGGTGCACTGTCCTTCCAGAAACGTACAAACACCCAGAGAAATCCCGGCAGCAGCAGTGGCTGCTGGGAGGGACGGAGCCTGGAGGCAGAGATCGGAGTGGGAGCGTGTCGGAGCACTGCTGTGGGAGCACGGCCCACCGCCCGCCCGCGGGGTCTGGAGGAGGCCGGCCTGGCCTGGCCCCACCTCGGCCGCCCAGCACTCTCTCGAGGTCTGGGGGTCAGTGGGAGCCGCTGAATTCTGTGTGTGGCCACAGCTGGGCAGCACGTGTGGGCGAGGGAGCTGGGCCTGAGGGGATAGAGGGCATCGGGTGACATGCCACTTCCTTCTCGTGTTCAGAGCCAGGGTGGCGGTGAGGTAAGTGGGGAAGAGGGGACCGAGACAAGCTCCAGGAGTGTGAGACGCCACTGGATCAGAACCTGGCAGGGTGGACCTCAGCCCAGGCCGCCCCTCCCCCAAGGGGCCCCGCCCCCACGCCCCAGGGAACCCTGACGGGGCTTGGTCTGGCATCATCTCCCCACTCAGGCCCCTCTGTGGCCACGAGCCCGTGGGCGAGGGGGACAGGGGACGCAATAGCAGAACTGATGTCTTAGGGGACCGGTGGCTGACTTCTCCGGGTCACCGGAGTCCTTGAAGCATCCAGGAGGCGGTGTGGGAAAGGCAAGCTGTGGCAGTAACGCCTTAACAAGAGCAGCTCCGCTGATAAGGCAGGGAGCTGTTGGCAGTCTGGGGAGTGTGTCACACATGCACGCACACGTGTGTGCTCATACACGCCCCTCAAGGGCCCGCACCCTGGGATCCAGGCTGAGGTGGCGCCGCTGGATCCCAGCTGGGGAGGGGGTCGGCCCTAGAACTCCTGTGCCTGCACGCGTGGCTTGGCGGTGGAAAGTTTTGTGTGTTTTCTATTTTTGTTTTTAGAAACAGGCTGCCTACTTCAGAACAGCGCAGGGGAGTGACATCAGTTTAAAGCTCTCGGTTTTACCAGACGTGAAGCTGAAGTACTGATCTGTTTACTGCCAGACGCTGGCACAGCTGTCCCCACCATCCCACATCCTGCCCTTTTCCCACGGGCCTGGAAACCACCGACTCACGGAACCTTCTAGAATTTTCTATGTCCTTGATGAGCTTCAGACAAAAGTTTAGGAGGTCTGTCATGGGGAAAGAGTCACGCTTTTCGAAGGAAGTCAGGGGCTTTCTGGTGGGTGACTGGTGTGGAGAGAGTGGGGGGGTGGCCTCGGGGTGTGTGATTGGGGTGGGGGAGACTGAGCGCAGCCAGCAGCCTGGGGTGGGGCGCAGGGAGGACAGGCCCATGTGCAGAGAGGGGCTCCGAGGAGGTGGGAGTGAGTCCTGACCCCCGAGGCTGGCGGTGCCGCTGCCCTGGGTTGCAGTGACACCCTAAACCCACAAATAGCCCCCCTCTCTTCTTCGTCTTGAGTGGGTGAATAGGTCGCCTTGGGTGGCCCTAGCAGAACGCCACTGACCACGTGGCTGAAAAGCAGTGGAAATATATTCTCTTGCAGTTCTGGAGGCTGGAAGCCCCGGATCCAGAGGTCAGCAGGTTGGTTTCTCCTGAAGCCTCTCCCCTTGGCTTGTGGGTGGCCATCCCCGCCCTGTGTCCTCACATGGCGGTCCCTCCGTGTGCGTCTCTGCCCTAGTGCCCTCCTTATATAAGGACCCCAGTCATTGGATTAAGACCCACCCTAACAGCCACATTTTAACTTAATCACCTTTCTAGAGACCTTATCTCTAAATAAGATCACAAAATAGTGGGGTTTAGGACGTCAACCTGTGGATTTGGGGGTCACGCAATCCAGCCCTAAACAGTTCGCGTCCGTTACTTGCCACAAAAAGCCCTAATCTATGTAAATTACTAACGCGCAAGTGTCCATTCTGCTCTTGATGGTGAGAACAAATGGGGAACGTGAAACTGAAGATGTGTCAAGGGTGCCAGGCGTAAGAAAACTCGGAGCTCGTGGGATGGAGGGGACAGTAATCTGCGGGACGTACTACATGGTCGAAAGAATGGAACAAGCAGAAGCGCTGTGGCTGGGAGGTGACAGAGAGGCCACACACGGCAAGCCACCGGTGCAAGTCGAGGCAGACAGCTCTGTCGCCCCTAAACCAGGCACCCATCGGTGACCTCCGTCATGGCCCCAGCCCCCAAACAGACTAACAGCAGGGCTGCTCTGTGGGTCACTGTGGGCTATACCTGGGCCAGCAGTGCCAGCTCTAAGTATCCCCAGTACGGACCGAGCACGTGGTAGCCCCAGGCACCATCCATGTCCCGTCCCCTTGCTCAAACCCCAATCCTGGTACTTGTGATCGTCATGCATTGGTGGAGATGCCAAGAGTGGGCGGGACACATGAACACCTTGCGGCCCAGGATCCGGGTCTGTGGTTCTTCCGCCCACCTGCACCCACGGGAAGCGTTAAGCTGTCACGTCGCCTGCCCCTTGCTCTTCGCCACAGGCTGCAGATGGATTAATAAACTCCGTGGCTCGAAGGGCTTAGCCTGATCCATGAACCTTGCTGTTCTGTGGCTGACAGTGGACCACTGCTTCTAGCTACTTTCCCACATGACAGGGTTCTGTTCTGTTGAACTGAAGACCGGACCAGAACCAATCCCGGAAGTCAGGCTGTGGGGTCGGTGGGCGGGGTCTCGTTAGCTTAAGGGAACCGCCCTCCCTCCCGCATCTTTCTCGGTGAGGGCGGGAGGGCGGTTCGTGCTCATAGTCGATGCCCAGAGCCTGGTAGGAGACACCAGTGGCTGTTAGGGGGCAGCTGTATGCTCGATCCAAATATCGGTGGCTGTTATTTAAATGAAAGAGTTGCCCATTTAAAGGTCCAAGCAGACAGGAGATTATAGGCAGTAACAGAACGGTACATGGTATTATTTTAAAGGTATTTTTTACTCGTTCTTCTCAGCTCTTAATATTGCCCTGAGCTGGACATTTTGGGGTAGCAAAGAGATTTAATTAGGCAGCGCTACTGTTACTGGAGAGCGGGGTCCTCTCCCGGCGCGTTGTCCAGGTTCTCGATGTCTTGAACAAATCATTGAGCAAGACAGTGAAACACAGGAGAAAAGAAAAGCTTTGCTAGAAGGGAAAGTCCACTCCCAGACCTGGAAGCGCCGAGCACGAGAGGAGTGGCCCCAAGGCCTGGGGACGGAGCCTTCGGGGTTTTTATCCCTTTCTGCTGTGGGCGGCGACTTTTCTGAGAGGAGTGGGCTTCCTTGATTGACAACTGAGATTGACAGGACGCAGTGATTCATCATTTTGCTTTCTGCGCATGTTCGTTCCCAGAATTCAGTCTGTTATAATATTAATGAACTTCCGGGCATGTGCATCATATTATCATGATGGTATGATGAGGCTCAGGTGAGTTGAAGGTCATTGGGGTCTTCATTGTGCAGGTGCGAGTGACTGCCTTAAACCGGTACCTAATTCTCTGCCTACTGGTTTCTTTGTGTGAGTAAAAAAATGCCTTCTGGCTTGCTTAATTGTGGGCGGATTAGGGCGGATCCCTTCTGAGATAGGATGACCTCATTGTCTTTGCAGACCCGAAACCCCCTAATAACTTTCCTGCCTAGCTCTTTCCTAAGAGCCATGAACCCCCTTATTATTAGTGTGGATGTTGAGGGACGGGAGGTCTCTCCTTCTGTATCTGCTTCCTGCTGAGCATGGCCGTGGTCCCTGCCTACGGGGGTTCGATGGAGCTCTTTCCCTTCCTGCCTCAGTCAGGGTGGGGTCTTGGGTTTCCCGCTGAAGTGCCACCTCAGTCCCTAGACAAGGAAAAGAAGATACAAACTTGTTATTTAAATCATACATCTATTAATTTCTATTACTGATTTGCCTTTTGAGTAAAGGGAAACAGACTTGGTTAATATATTTCCTAAAGAGTAAAAAGAAAGACCTTTGGCTTAAATCCCTGCCCCCCTCAGACTCTAAGGGCCCTGCCTGGCTTAACATCATTTCTGCTTAACAAAGGGCCTATGACCCTTATCAACAGCCAGAGGATCTGAGTCGCCAGGGCAATTATCAGGATCTGAGGGAAGAAAACTTAACTAGGTTTACTAAAAAGATTAACTCTGCAAGAGAGGTCCCATTTCATTTCCTGCTAAAAGATTAAGAATTTCACAAGTGATGCCCTGTCTCACTACGCCTACCTATGTACATATGTGGCACCATGAGGTAAAGTGAGCAAACCTAATAAGTAGGGAACACCTAAAGGCAAACAAACACTGCACGGATATTTTGTTGTTGTTGTATTTAAGCTAATCCAGTTCATCAGTGTCGAGAACTAGGAGGAGCTCAGAGTTTACCCTGCTTGCAAGCTATTCGCTTCATGGATGCTGGCAGGAGGTAGGAGCCCAGAGAGATAAAGGGCCTTATCACTCAGGGTGTAGCAAGCAGCATGAGGTCGGCATGTGTGTGCCCGCAAGTCTTCCTGGGGTGACATGGGTGGGCTTGGATGGAGACCTGCACACACAGTAGGTGGCATCACAGGAGAGAAATCCTGACCTTTTAAGGGACTCAGCCTTTTAGGGGACAGTCAGCTTGCCTGCCTTCCGCTCCAGAGGGAGATGCGTTGTTGTGACCGGAAATAACCAGACTCAACCTGAGTGCTTCGATTACAGAGGCGGTTCATTAGCCGGCTGCTGTCCTTCCAAAGGAGCAGCCCCGAAATGCCAAGATACAAGGTTTTTAAGCCCTAAATCCTATTCCTCATTCTGTCTTAAACACAAAGGTCCATCTTTCTCCTATTCACTACCTGTCAACCCACTGGTCAGGTGTGCAAGCGGGGAGTACAGAAGCAGAAAGCTTGTTGTTAGACTGTTATGTTCCCATGGGTGATCGCCTATGTTCCCATGGGCAATAGCCAGTGTTCCCGTGGGCGATGGCCAAACAGTAATTTTCAGCTTATATAAAATTGATTCTTTTTCATGCCACGCAAGCAAGCAGGGTTACACAGGCTAAAATTGGCAGTTAGCGTATGAGCTCATTGTCACAAGTTTCATGATTAACAGAATGCGGTTAGGGGTTCCAGAAACTAGGCCTAAGGTATAGACTTCCTTCGTCCAGTTTCAGGTTTTAATTATCCTTTAACCCTTTCGCATTTCAGCAGGCTATTGCAGCGTATCTGCCTTCCCAGGCTGTTTGCTCTACAAACATCCTTGAAAAGCTAGTCTAGATAGGGTCTGTTTTGATCACCTCCTATTCATCTTATTGGGTTGTGTGGGGGGTGCATTTCTGCCCAGGGTCATGAGATCAGCCAAGGCTGGACAGCTGAGATCAACCCGTTATGAGTCACACGCGTCCACAGCCTGGGACAGGTGGACAGGGCCACATGGGGGGTGCACTCAGGGACAGAGCGAACGACCAGGGGCTGTGGGAGGAGGCTTTGCTGTATCAAGAGGGTGGCTATCCCCCCAAACCCCACCCATTCCCAAGAAGGATGTGATTATTTGTTTGAATAGTTCCATGGGCTGGCAGGGAAATGGGACCGGTACTCAGGGGTAAGCAGGAGCTGCGCCTGGTCCCTCGGGAAGGAGGGCTGTTGGGCTGTGGGCCTCACCTGCGGGAGCAGGTGGGAGCGGAAGCTGTGGTTAGGCCACGCGAGGCCCTCTCAGAGTTACACATGGCACCGAACCTCAAGGTCAGGTCCCACACTACAGGTCAGTCAGTGCCTCGCTCACAAGACGTCACCAAGGTGAGACTCGTGGCGAACCCGACAATCAGTAGACCGAGTATATTATTTTTAAGACCCGATTATAGGAGGAAAAAAAAGCACTGAGGCTTATATCCTCAACATTTCATTCTAAATAATAGAAAATACAAATATTTCCCTCCATCTTTAGTTTTTAAAGTTCACTTTTAGAGAATTTTAAAGTAACCATACAAGAGTAGCCAGATTTTTTTTTTTTTTCTTAAAGGGCCAGATAATACTTTAGGATTTGTGAGCCATACATTCTCTGTCACAGCTAATCAACTCTGCCATCACAGCTTGAAAGTAGCCATTGACATGTGTAAATGAATGGGCATGCCTGTGTTTTAAGAAAGTTTTATTTAAAGAAACAAGCAATGAGTCCGTGGGCCACAGTTTGCCACACTCTCGCTATAACATATCATTTTGCCTTGACATGTGGCAACCTAAATGATTTAGACATTTTTAAGTTTCGAGATCGACCGGATCATGGCTTGTCTCGGCGTGGTACCAAATAAAGCCTGGATGCGAAAGAGACACCTTAAGACAATGTGAATCCTGACCGAAGTCTCCCAGAAGAGCACACGGAGGAGTCAGCTTGCACAACACATTGGAAAATGTGGTGAAATGTAGGTCCGTCCAGTTACAGCCCCGAATGTGGCTCATGAAGACATCTCGAATTTCACCAGCCTTGGCCCGTCTGTTCCTGTCTCCCCCTGGCTTTGGCCCCGTTCTTCCTTATGCAGATAAAGTGAGTTCTGGGATTTAAAAGACTCTGCTACTTACCCGCTGCGTCGATCAGCACAGCCAAACTCCAGAAACCTGGAAAGCTGAGGAGGGGATTTGTGTGTCCTTCGTCTCGCATGTAAATGTTGGCAATAAAAATGCTGGGAGGGCGTTAGAGAAGCCGTCACCCCACTTCTCCTTTTGCAGATGGGGAAGCTGCAATCGAGAGATGTGGACGGGCTTGCCCTCGTTTATTTGCTTATGTCTGTGTCTAGATAACTATTTCGTGAATTCCTAAGGGGAATTTGGGGAGCGGGCAACAGCAGGTGCTAAGTCCTCGTCCCTCAGCTCCTGGGGTGTCAGTGATCTCCATCCCCACTCCCCCTCATTAAGTAAGTCTACCATGAGCAGATACTGGGTCAGTTTCTGGGGCTGCGGAGTGAATGGGGCCCAGGTCCCACTCCGGGTCTCAGCCTACACTTACATGGGCAGACCGCTTTACCTACACAGACCTTAACGGGGGGCGGGTGATTGTTTTAATCCGTCCTTTGGACTGTTGTGAGGATTAAAGGTGACCTAGCAGGTGAAATCCTTCCACGGTCGCTTTGCCCAAAGCTAGCCCTCAGGAAATATTAGATGTTATGTTTGGTACAATTAATAATGGAACCAGAAAAGTGAAAATCTACTTAAAATGTAGGTGCGGCTGAGTGTTGTGAATCAGGTGAGCAAAGCGAGCCTGAGCGAGGGGTGCAAGGCACCTGCCTTCTCTCCGGGGGAAGTGAAGGAAGTCTTCCTGGAAGAAGGGACTCCCAGGTTAAGAGCTCAAGGACGAACAGGAGTTGCAAGGCAGAGAGCATCCCAGAGCGACAGACACACGAGCCAAGGCTTGGTGGTCCAGGTGTGTCTAGAGAAGCGTGAGGGGCTTCCGTTATGGGGACCCAGTATCAGAAGAGGCTGGAGGGGGACGTGGGTTCAGTTCATAACGGGTCTTGCTTTTTAATTTCAGGAACCTCGTACTTGGTCTTTACCTAACAGGCTGTGAGGAGCGATGAGTGGCAGGGGAGTGACATATATGGATTTTCACGTTATACGGATAATTAGGCACTCGACTTATGTCTGGATGGGGACAAAGCTATCCGTGCCTGAGAGACTAGTTAGGAGACATTTGTAGCAAACCGAGTGAGAAGTCACGAGGATTAGACTGGGTTGGAAACACGACAAACAGGTGCCACCACTGGAGAAACCCAGCCGAATGGGAACTGGCTGCTGTGACCTGGAGAACTCACCCCCGGCACCCAGGGTCATCGCAACTTCAGCCTGAAGAACTTCCTTCGAAATTCCTCGGAGAACAGGTTTGCAAGTGACAGTTTCGTTCCACTTTGCTTTGTCTAAAAACGTATTTTAAAATTTCTCTTTCTGCCTATTCTTCCGTGAACCTAGAACTGCTCTAAAAAATAAAATCTATTTCAAAAAAAAAACAAAACGTGCTTTGCCTTATTTTTGAAGGACAGTTTCGCCGAGTATAGAATTCTGACTTGACAAGGTTTCTTTTTCTTCCAGTGCTTCGAATGGCTGTTCCCGCACCTCCTGGTTCGCACTGTTTCGGATGAGAAGCCGCCGGTGACTCCTACGCTCCCCTGCGTGCAGTCTTTACTCCGGTTTCTACAAAAACACTTTTAATTGCTTATTTCCAACAATTCGATCATCCTGTGCCTTGATGTGTTTTTCTTTATATTTATCTTTCTCGGAGTTCATTGAGCTTCCAGGATATATGAGTTTATTGTTTGCATCAAGTTTACAAAAAATTGGCCAGCGTTTCTCAGAACTTTCTCTCCCTTCCTGCTGCTCCACCAACTAGACGTGTGTTCGAGTGCTGGATGTCGCCTCACAGACCTTCGAGGGTCTTCGCTGTTTCCGGTGCCCTTTCTCCCTGGGCTTCAGTTTGGCGAGTTTCTACTCTACTGGTTACAAGTCGACCGGCCATTTTTTCTATGGTGTCTAATCCGAAGCCCATATGGGAAAATTCTTTTTCCAGTTATTTCTCTATTCAGATTTTAAAATGTGTTCCCTCGTTTTTTTGTTTGTTTGTTTGTTTCCCTATAAATATGTGAACATTTTAATGCAGAGTCTGGGTTTATTTCTAGTCACTGATTTTTCTCGTGATTGTGGGTCATGATGTTTCTTCACGCGACTAGGACATTTTGGTTTTGTGTCGAACAGTGCCGTGTGTCTGGATTTTACTGTCTTCTTTAACAAATGCGGAGTTTTGTCCTGGTAGGCAGTTGACTTACAGAGTGAGTTGATTCTTTCAGATTTAAAGTTTTGCTAGAATGGGTACAGAGTGCTTTTACTTTAGAACTAGATAAAACCTGCTTGTATGGCATGTTACGGACTGAATGTTTGTGTCCCCCTCAAATGCATATGTTGAAGCCCTAACCTAATGCTGTGTGCTGGTATTTGGGGGTAGGGCCTTTGGGATGTGATTACGGTTGGCCGAGGTCGTGAGGGCAGGATGAGAATAGGGTCCTTGTAAGAAGACACACCAGAGAGCTTTCTCTCTCTCTCTCCCTCCCTCCCCACCAGGTGAGGACACAGAGAGAAGGTGGCCATCTGCAAGCCAGGAGGGGAGCTCTCCATAGGCACCGAACATGCTAGCACCCCGATCTCAGATTCTAGCCCCCAGAACTGTGAGACAGGAATGTCTGCTGATTCGGCAGTGCAGCCTGTGGCGCTATGGCAGCCTGAGCTGACGGAGACGTGGCCTTTCTGCGCCCCTGCTGAATGCTCGGTGGTCAGAACGCCCATGACCCTAGCCTTGTGCCAGCCAGACCACCAGTTGTTGGGGTCGGCCTTCTCAGTGCTGTTCTCCACCCCACCCGCCCCTGCCAGTGGCTGTGGTCCAGCCTGTGTGCCTAAGCGGCTCGTGTTTGACTGAACACCCCGGGGAGAGCCCTGCATCTTTCTGGAGCACGCCCCCCGCACCGGGTTCCCGGCCCTGCGAATCTGCTGCCTCAGTGGGCCCGGATCCCAGCATTGTCTCTCTGGCTGGTGAACTGGCCGTGCCCTGTTTGGTCCCATCGCTGAGCTGCTGTCCACACAGCGCCTCCAGGCAGAAAGCGAGGGCCACCGTGGGCTGCCCCGGACTGCTCTGCCTGTCGCCCCACATCTCTGAGCAGTTACTTCACGCTGCTCTGGGGTTCCTCCCCGTGAGGGGGATGGTCTGGCATCGGTGACTCTGCACAGTCAGAAGCAGAAGAGAAAAGGAAGGCCACGTGGGCAGCAGCTGGGGGAGTTCCCCTTTGTCGACATGTCTTGTGCGTGGACCAATAGACAGCATCACCCCCAAAGTGTGTGGGTGGCAGTGAAGGGGTGTGGAGGACAGTCACAAAGAGCTGCAGCATCGCTGTGGGCTGGGGTCGCGAGACCCCGCGTGCACAGCGGCAGCCACCGGTGGCAGGTGGCAGCCACGCTCGGCAGGCGGGCTGGGCCTGGAGACAGTGGACAGATGAGCGCACCGGGCAGACGACAGGATAGTGGGGGTGTGGGGGGACAGTAGAGTGAGGACGACGGAAACTAGGCTGCAGAAGGACACTCCATCGGTGTCCCAGAGAATGGAGGGGTTGGGGGTGAGAGCGTTTTGGGGTCTTCAGAACGGGTGCGGAGGGGGTAAAGGAACACGTTAGAATCCTAGGACATTCCGGACAGAAAGGACATCTGCGTGTCATCTTTCACACGTGGAGCACGAGTCCCAGCATGGTCCAGGGAGGACGTTTCCGGAGGCGAGGAGCGACTGTGCAGTGACAGCGTCTGGACTGCGGAAGGCCCCGGGACGTTAAGTCTCGGTGGGACAAAACCCACGGTGAACTCAGCGCTGAAATCCTGAACAAAGGGGACGGGCTGAAGGTCACTAAGGGACAGTGGGGCCGGGCACTGGAAGCAGAGCTGCCCGCAGCCCATGTCTCCAAGGAGCACTGTTCCTGTGTGGCGCTGGAGACATCTGGACTCCGGGTCGGTGTGGGCCCCGCAGCTGAGCCCGAGCGGTGGGAGCCAGGACCGTCTGTGTCTGCGGACGCCGTGCTGCATGCTGCGTGCTCCGCGCCCCGCGCTCCGCGCCCCGCGCTCCGCTCTGCGCACCGGGCGCCCCTCGGACTGTGGGCTTCGCATGTTAGGTGCTTTCCCACGGGCGGAGTAACTGGTCTTGAAGAAGATGCTCCTGTTTCCGATTTGCACAAAAGCGCTTGCAGGTGGTCGTCGCCCGGGTGGGGGCACCGAGACGGACGCCAGGGAGCATCCGGGGGAAGACGGGCTCTGTCAGAGCCCGGGGACAGCGAGCGGCGCGGGGGCCGAGGATGGCGTGCGGTCTCCTTGGCGCGCGGCAGGTGGTTTCAGCTGGAAGAGCCAGGACGGGGCCCGTGGGAAGTTGGGAAGGAAAACAGGACGGAGAGGATGAGAAGCCAGGAGAGAAAGGGTGACTCGGGGCCTTATGTCTTGGTGGTGACTGAGGGTGACAGAGGGTGACAGCAACATGGGACAGGGAAAGGCGACTCCGCGAGGTTTTCGGAGTGGCGTCCTAGTGCCTGCTCTGCGGTGGACGGTCAGGGAGCTGGCGGGGGCGGACCGGACGGAGCCCTGGGGCACGAGGTGCTCTCGAGGCCTGACTTGCGCATTTCCTACATCTTCACGTCCCAGATGCTCAACCCATGATGGACAGATTGGCGACGCCTCGTGATTCCTGTGGGGGCCGGGGTCTCAGTGATCTCCTCTCAGGTTCCCGCCACGTCTTTCCGCTTTTACCGTTGGGATGTCCCCACTCTGGCTTCTGCGCTCTCCCTTTGGGTCCCATCGTGAACGCCCTTCCCTGGAGCCTCGGTGCCCTGGGCACAGCCGGTTTACAGGTGCCATCTTTCAGGCAGGGCAGAGGGTGCCCGTGGAGGGTGAAGGGAGGAATCCAGGCATTGCCGACACGACTTATCTCTGCCCTCATCCGGGCTGCTTCTGTCACCTGGCCACCTCAGCTCCATGGAGACGGGAGATGCCATCGAGCGCCAGAGAGCCCTAACCGCAGCCGTGGGGGAGGGACCTTCCCTCTGGCCGGGTCATTTTCCCCAGTGGCCTTGGGCCCAGTATTTAAAGGTTCCTGATAAAGCCAACTACTTTATCAGAAGCGCACGCTGCTTATCCCTTCCTGGGTGTGACCCCGTGACTGCTCAGGCCAGACGTGCCTGTGGCCATTCTCTGTGTCGTCACCCTGGCACAGCCCACTCCCTGCCGGGTGCCCCGGCCCCGGAAGACTGGCCTGCCCGGCGACACCTCAGCTCCTTTGTTAACACAGGGTCCAAAGGGTCGGTCCCACGGGGAGAAGGGTTATCTGTGTTTGCTGAGCAAACAGAGAGGAGATGACAAAACGGCCCGTGCCTGCTGCGGACGGCAGTGGGAACTGTGCCTGCTGCCGACGGCCCCGTGTAGCCCAGCATGGACGTGGGACGTCGAGGCGCCCGGCTCCTGGCAGCGGTCCTCGTCCTGGGCCTGTGCGCCCCGGCGGGAGCCGAGAAACCTTGTAAGTGGCCCTTGGCGGCTTGGTGTCCTCCACCAAGGGGCAGGGAGGCATTCGGGCCAGTGAGCCCAGAGAAGCTTCTAGTGCACCACACGCAACGGGGCTGTGTGAGCGCTTCGCTTCTTGCGGTGCCCCCTCCGCCCCCCAGCCTTTGTTCCTGTTTCCCTCAGAAAGAAAAGGTGGATGATGCATGAACTTGAGAGAGGACGCTACTAACAATGCCCTGAGACTCGTGGCCGTGGCCGCAGAGCCGCTCCTGTCTACCCACACACACGCTTCCCTGCTCTCCAGGGAGGACACTTGGGGTCCTCCGTCCGGGAATGACCAGATGACCACAGGGCTGGGGGGCCAGCTTGAGGAGAGGTGTGGGCGGAGGCCCCGCCAAGGGCCCGTTGGAGTCTGGCCTTGGTCACCTTTCATCTTGACCTCTGCCTGGGTCCCTCTGTCCATCTCTTTCCAGAAGGTTACTTTATTCTTTAGTTTTATTTTTTATTCAACAATTTCAGCAAAGCCCTGTCAAACATGGCTGGGATAAGACGTTGCATTTCCCCGTGTGGCCGCATCCTGGGGGACAGAGGGTGTCCAGACCCTGCCCCAGAGAGGGGGGTGAGGTGGGGGTCTGACCGAGGGTCTCCCCACAGCCCCCTGCCAGTGCTCCAGGACGAGTCCCCAGACCAGGAAGAACTGTGGCTTTCCTGGCATCACCAGTGACCAGTGCTTCAAGGCGGGGTGCTGCTTCGACTCCAGCGTTGTGGGGGTCCCCTGGTGCTTTGACCCCCTCCCGAAGCAAGGTAACCCACAGGAGGGCAGGACCCTCTTCCTGCGCCCACGGCCAGCAGCCCAGTACCTCCTAGGGGCACAGGGACTCGTGCCTGGGGAAGAGAAAGCGCCCCCTCACCCCACGCCCGCAGCTGGAGCCCCAAGTGCCGGCCGTTTGCCCCTTCCCGCAGCTGCACGTGGGACCCCACATACGTATGGTACTTGTTTTTCTGTATTTGGAGAAAAATCAACTCTCAGGTCTCTCGGCTGTAAAGCGTGGCTTCTGACGGGGCTCCTGGGGGTGAGGCATTAATGGGACATCACTCACCGGTGCCCACAGACCGCAGCCACTGAGACCTTAGCCCTCCGGGTCACCTTCGGAGAGCGAGTTTCCTGTCCGTGTGCGTGATCGAGACCGACGGCCATTACCTGTGAGGCGTGCACGAAAGGACGTTGTGTGTGCAAAGCTGTGTGTCTGGAACTGGGCCTCCCGGCCACCTGTCCACACTCCCCAGGCTCTGAGGCCGGTCGTTGGCCAGGACCCCCGCCTCGAGGGAATCCTGCTGGGTCTCAGGACTTGGGCCAGTGCTTTTCACGCATAAAGGGTGGTCTGCAGCCTTTTGTCACCCGGTACCGTGGGCCACCCCGATTTTCAGAGGGGACGCCAGGTCCAGAGAGGAGAAGTGACGCCTGCGAGGCCCCAGCATTCCAGGTCTTCCGACCTGTGGCGTCTGTGGGGAGTGAGGGGTGGCCAGCTGCTGGCGCCAACACGGTCCTTGGGTGTCACAGCTCCGGAAGTCCCTCGTGACACATTGGGGCCATGAATCCAGCGGTGTTCCCGGGGAGGGTGGGCGTGGAAATTTCTGGTTAACTCGAGGGCCTGACTGAGTCTCCATGTGGTTCCCCTCGCAAACCGGGGTGACGGTGACCAGAGTCGGAGGAGTGTGTCATGGAGGTCTCAGCCCGCAGGGACTGCGGCTACCCGGGCATCAGCCCCCAGGAGTGCGCCTCTCGCAAGTGCTGCTTTTCCGACGTGATTCCTCAGGTGCCCTGGTGTTTCTTCCCGCTCCCCGTGCAAGGTACTGTCACTGTGGACGAGCCCTGGACACGGAGGGTCCTGGGGGGCGGGGCTACACAGAGGGTCCTGAGCTGCACTCGAGGCCCAGATGCCACCCCAGGCCAGGGCCCCTCAACCCCGGGTGGCTGTTGCAGGACGCGAGTGTACAGATAGTGAGCTGCTGTACTATGAGGCCACTGTCCCTGAAGGCATCCCGGACAGCTGCTGTCCAGCTGTGTGGCGGCTCCAGCAGTCCCGCTGTGTCCCGGGCTGGTTTAAAAGCATCTCGTCCTCAGCCACGCCCCCGGGTCCTGGCACAGCGTGGTGGCCTCACCCATTTTACTGCAGTTCAGTCACCATTTTTGGATGCTACCAAATGCCATTGCTGTGCTGGGTACCGGGGACGGGGCTCAGAACAAAGCGGACGTGGCCCCTTCTCTTGTGGACCTCACTGAAGTCGTGACTGTGCGTGACAGCTTCAGTGCCAGTCCTAGGAGGGTCCAGTCCCCCTCGCCCTCCCCCTCAGTCACGGTGTGTCTCCTGACACTGCATTTGGCAAAGTAAAGGAAAGACCAGGCACGCTCGAAACGGAGGGCGGCGCTGGTCTGTGAGGGACGCTTTCCCTCCCCTTCGGGATATCGTTGTGCTCCTAAGAGCACGGCTTCGCTCTCAGAAATTCCTAAGGGCGACCTAGGCGTCTACCGGGAACATGCCCCCCGCCCCTCCAGGATACCCCAGCCCGAGGCTCTGGTCCCGGGGCGGCTCCTTCAGCGGGGGGCTGCTGGGCAAACGGCCTGCCATCACGGGCCCCGCGGCTTGTTACGCAGGGTCCCTGGCGCCCCGACCTCTCACCAGCTGGCTCCGTTTTCACTTCCCAGACTGTCATTACTAGGAGGCAGTGGCCTCAGAGAACCCGCCAGCCGAGGACATCCTGAAATGACGATCGCCCAGCAGCTCGTCAGTTCCATAGTCCACATGTCCTGAATTCTTGGGTTTTCTTAATCTGCTTTTTATCCTGTTCAGTGGTGTAGCATTCAGTGTCTTCAAATAAAGAAAACCCTTAAAATCTGCTAGATTGTTTTTGGCTCCATTGACTTTCAGGTGTGGAGATGGGGGTGGTGTGTGTGTGTGTGTGTGTGTGTGTGTGTGTGTGTGTGTGTGTGTGTGTATTTTAACTCTTTCTTCGTTGATTGTAAGATGGCTAACCACCCGACACATTCAGGCAGACTCCAAGCTTTCATAACATGTTTTAAGTGAATTTCAGAATCCACATCTGTTTATCGCTCCCATACTCAGTCCTTTGTATACAAACTCAAACAACTTTAGCCCTAAAAGCCTCTTGAAGTACTTTCAGATGGCAATCACAATGGCTTCACTTTTAACGAATGCATCACAGACCACCTGCTTTTGAAATGAGTGAAGGGCCGCCCATCACCTATGCCCACCGCAGGAGGGGCCGAGGCTCGTTAGTGCCAGGTGCCCCGCCAGGCCTGGCCACACCGGAGGCAAAGCCAAGCCACTGTCACCCTTGCCTGCTGGACTTAGTGGAAGTTCCTGGTTTCGTGGCATCCCTGGGCTGCGCTGAGCCACCAGGCAGGGACCTCTGGGTGCAAGAACCGATGTGTTCTTCCCAGAATTCTCTCGGCCTACCCCACGCCCATCGCACGGCCTCCTGCACAATTCTCCCTGACGCGTTAATGTCCTAATTTCTGAGCTAATTCCTACATCCTGACAATTTACGCAGCTTCTTAAGTGACTTCGGGACGTTCGCCATGGGCTGGGGGTCCTTAGGCTATTTCAGCTGCTTCAGATACTGTAACTCCTGCTTGCTCCAAAGCCACTGATGACAGCTGCATGGCATCCCAATGCTGTCCCCTCCTTTTTTAGGTGAGCCAGCACAGGGTCCTAATTGTCCCTGCGGCAATAGTTAGTGACTTGCAAACACACCCCCAACAGAAAAACAAAACTTTCTCTCTCTTTCTGCCTGTCTCTTCTGTCTCGCCCCTTCCCTTCGCTCCTCCTCCTGTGATGAGATTTGTCCTTTGTCGTGCTGAGCTCTGCTTCCCTCTCCCTCCAGAGGCGCCCACGGTCACCGCTGGAGTCCGGCGGGACACTGCTGTCAGGGGCAGACTTAGCACTGAGGGCGATAGCCCTCGTCCCCACCTGGGGCCCGCGGAAGGGGACAGCCAGCGTTGGCCCCTCGCTCGCACCGTCTTGGTCTCCTGGCTCCACAGGTTCATCCGGGTCCTTGCCAGATGGTTCAGGTGATGAAGGCGCTTTGAGAAGAGACCACAGGGGAGAGGATTGGCCAGCTCGTTGTGGGAGGGAACGATAGGGGCCATCGCAGTGACGTATGGGTAGCTGTCCAGGGTGCGCCCGTGTGGGCGGACGTCCCAGGTGCGCGCGCGCGTGGGTGGACGTCCAGGGTGCGCGCGTGTGGTAGCCGCCCCGGGTGCACGCGCGCGCGTCTGGGTAGATGTCCAGGTGCGCGCTCATGTGGGTAGCCGCCCCGGGTGCGCGCGTATGAGTAGACGTCCCGGTGCACGCGCGTGTGGTCGCCGTCCCGGGTGCGCGCGTATGGCGCGTCCTGACGCTGCGCGGGGCTGCTCGGCCACGTCCGCCTGAACCCCGCTCCTCATGCCGTGCGGGGCGGCAGGACTGCATCCGGGGTGCGGGTGGGTCCCGAAGGCCGCGCCCTTCTCCTTAGTCACTGCGCATCCGCTACGGATCTCTCACTGCGGTTTTGCCTCTTCTGGAGTTTCCTGTAAGTTTAGTCACAGTCCTTTAGTTTAGTCACACGGCGTGTGGTCCTCTGAGTCTTTGGCTCAGCGCGCTGCCTTGGAGATCCTCCCAGGTGGTCCTCCTCCTTGCCGAGTGGTGCCCGCGATGGGGATGTGTCACAGCGTCCCTACCATGCACCAGTTAATAGACATTTGGGTGGTTTCCAGCTCTTTTCTGCTACGAATAACGCTGCTCTGAACAATTGAGTGCAACTTGGCTTGGGTAGATGCCTTCTCTCTCGGTAAATATTAGGACTGCGGGGCAGCGCGGTGTTACGTTTCTAAGAATCTGGCTACTTGTTGCTCTTCTTGGCCTTCTTGGCCTTCCCACCAGACTGCGCGAACGCCCGTCGTCCTCCACACCCAATCCTGCACTCGATAGGATTAGCTTTTAAATTTTAGCCACGCTAGTGTGCGTGACATGGCATCTCATCTCCACTTTAACTGATATTTCCCTGATAACAAATGATGTGGAGTATCTTTTCACGGGCTTCTCTTTTGCTGACATCTTCTCTGGAAAAGTGTTCGTTCAAATCTCTCACACCGTTTTAATCAGGTGTTTTGTCTGATCTAGATTGAGTTTGTCTATATTCCGAGTACAAGTCCTTTATCAGATATATGTTATGCACATATTTTCTCCCAGTCTGTGACTTGCCTTTTCATTTCTTTAATGGTACCTTTCAAAGAGCAAATGCTTTTAACTTTGACAATTTTTCCATTTTTTTTAAAAGATGCACACTTTATGAATCCTAGCTAAAAA
>NW_024355205.1:37792570-37808322 GCF_902729225.1 Pteropus medius | reverse complement strand
GTGTGTGTGTGTGTGTGTTTTAACTCTTTCGTTGATTGTAAGAGCGACAATCCACCTGACACATTCAGGTGACTCCAGCAGCCATAAAATGTTTTAAGTGAATTTCAGAATTCACATCTGTTTATCGCTCCCATACTCAGTCCTTTGTATACAAACTCAAACAACTTTAGCCCTAAAAGCCTCTTGAAGTACTTTCAGATGGCAATCACAATGGCTTCACTTTTAACGAATGCGTCACAGACCACCTGCTTTTGAAATGAATGAAGGGCCGCCCATCACCTATGCCCACCGCAGGAGGGGCTGAGGCTCGTTAGTGCCAGGTGTCCCGCCAGGCCTGGCCACACCGGAGGCAAAGCCAAGCCACTGTCACCCTTGCCTGCTGGACTTAGTGGAAGCTCCTGGTTTCGTGGCATCCCTGGGCTGCGCTGAGCCACCAGGCAGGGACCTCTGGGTGCAAGAACCGATGTGTTCTTCCCAGAATTCTCTCGGCCTACCCCACGCCCATCGCACGGCCTCCTGCAGAATTCTCCCTGACGCATTAATGTCCTAATTTCTGAGCTAATTCCTACATCCTGACAATTTACGCAGCTTCTTAAGTGACTTCGGGACGTTCGCCATGGGCTGGGGGTCCTTAGGCTATTTCACCTGCTTCAGATACTGTAACTCCTGCTTGCTCCAAAGCCACTGATGACAGCTGCATGGCATCCCAATGCTGTCCCCTCCTTTTTTAGGTGAGCCAGCACAGGGTCCTAATTGTCCCTGCAGCAATAGTTAGTGACTTGCAAACACACCCCCAACAGAAAAACAAAACTCTCTCTCTCTTTCCGCCTGTCTCCTCTGTCTCGCCCCTTCCCTTCGCTCCTCCTCCTGTGATGAGATTTGTCCTTTGTCGTGCTGAGCTCTGCTTCCCTCTCCCTCCAGAGGCGCCCACGGTCACCGCTGGAGTCCGGCGGGACACTGTTGTCAGGGGCAGACTTAGCACTGAGGGCGATAGCCCTCGTCCCCACCTGGGGCCTGCGGAAGGGGACAGCCAGCCTTGGCCCCTCGCTCGCACGGTCTTGGTCTCCTGGCTCCACAGGTTCATCCGGGTCCTTGTCAGATGGTTCAGGTGATGAAGGCGCTTTGAGAAGAGACCACAGGGGAGAGGATTGGCCAGCTCGTTGTGGGAGGGAACGATAGGGGCCATCGCAGTGACGTATGGGTAGCTGTCCAGGGTGCGCCCGTGTGGGCAGACGTCCCAGGTGCGCGCGCGCGTGGGCGGACGTCCAGGGTGCGCGCGTGTGGTAGCCGCCCCGGGTGCACGCGCGCGTCTGGGTAGATGTCCAGGTGCGCGCCCATGTGGGTAGCTGCCCCGGGTGCGCGCGCGTGAGTAGATGTCCCGGGTGCGCGCGCGTGTGGTCGCCGTCCCGGGTGCGCGCGTATGGCGCGTCCTGACGCTGCGCGGGGCCGCTCGGCCACGCCTGCCTGAACCCCGCTCCGCATGCCGTGCGGGGCGGCAGAACTGCATTCGGGGTGCGGGTGAGTCCCGAAGGCCGCGCCCTTCTTCTTAGTCACTGCGCATCCGCTACGGATCTCTCACTGCGGTTTTGCCTCTTCTGGAGTTTCCTGTAAGTTTAGTCACACGGCGTGTGGTCCTCTGAGTCTTTGGCTCAGCGCGCTGCCTTGGAGATCCTCCCAGGTGGTCCTCCTCCTTGCCGAGTGGTGCCCGCGATGGGGGTGTGTCACAGCGTCCCTACCATGCACCAGTTAATAGATATTTGGGTGGTTTCCAGCTCTTTTCTGCTACGAATAACGCTGCTCTGAACAATTGGGTGCAACTTGGCTTGGGTAAATGCCTTCTCTCCTCTCGGTAAATATTAGGACTGCGGGGCAGCGCGGTGTTGCGTTTATAAGAATCTGGCTACTTGTTGCTCTTCTTGGCCTTCTTGGCCTTCCCACCAGACTGCGCGAACGCCCGTCGTCCTCCACACCCAATCCTGCACTCGATAGGATTAGCTTTTAAATGTTAGCCACGCTAGTGTGCGTGACATGGCATCTCATCTCCACTTTAACTGATATTTCCCTGATAACAAATGATGTGGAGTATCTTTTCACGGGCTTCTCTTTTGCTGACATCTTCTCTGGAAAAGTGTTCGTTCAAATCTCTCACACCGTTTTAATCAGGTGTTTTGTCTGATCTAGATTGAGTTTGTCTATATTCCGAGTACAAGTCCTTTATCAGATATATGTTATGCAAATATTTTCTCCCAGTCTGTGACTTGCCTTTTCATTTCTTTAATGGTACCTTTCAAAGAGCAAATGCTTTTAACTTTGACAATTTTTCCATTTTTTTTAAAAGATGCACACTTTATGAATCCTAGCTAAAAAAAAAAAAAAAAAAGTCTTTGTTTAATCCAAGGCCACGAAGATTTTCTATTATATTTTCTTCCAGAAGCTTAATAGCTTTAGCGCTTAAATTTGGGTGTATGGCACGTTTCGGATTGATTTTTCAGCGTGAATTGGGGCATTTTTCTTTGTTTTTATTCTCTGGAACAATGTTCGCAGCGTTGGAATGATTCGGTGTTTGCGACGTTGCTGGAATTGCCCCGTGGGGCCGTCTGGAGAGTTTTGTGGACTTGCTCCCTGATGAGGTTCTCTGTTTCTTCTATAGCTTAGTTGAGCTTTATGGCTCTATTGGAGCAATTTGGATAAACTGATTTTCCTAGGAATTTACCTATTTCATCCAGATTTTCAAAAATGAGTTGCATAACCTTGTTCAGTGTAGCCTCTGATAATTTTTAAAGTTTTCTGTTTCAGTAACTGTTTCCTATTTGTCAATTCTGATGTTGCATGTTTGATTTTTCTTTCCTCTCTTTTGGTCACGTTAGCCAGTGGTTTGCACACTTTTTTAAAAAAAAAGAACTGAGATTTTGATTTACTACTTTATTGTTTTTCTCTTAATGACTATTAATTTCTTTACTTTTGTGTTATTTTGGCTTTGTTCCTTTTCTTTCTCCCAGCGTTCTGAGTTGGGAATTTAATTCATTTATTATTGATGTGTGTTTACATCTATACATTTTCCTCTGGTCACTATTTAAACATTCTTCATAGATTGAGAAATTTGGTGTTTTTATTATCATAAGTTTAAGAAATTCTATCATTTTGGTTCATAGTTTAACTTTTAGCCACACGTGTTTGATAAAAGCTATTTAAATTTCCACGTGCAAGAACCTTTCAAAAATGTCGTCATGATTTTCTGGTTTTGTTGAATTGGATCACAGAGTGATTCTAACTTTTCAACTTTATGGAACGTAATGTTTTCTTTGCGAACAAATGTACGATTAAAAATGTGAATATTTCACGTGCACTTAAGAGGAGTTACATCGTCAGGACTTAAAGTTTGATGCATACGTGTCCGTGAGACCTGCCTTAGCAATGATCTTGTTTAAGTCTCTGTTCTCACTGATTCCTTGTTCACGGAACTGTCTCATACCCGGAATGTCCCCATCGGCACAGCACAGTGCTCCCGGGACATTGAGGTTGTGTCTTTGTCTCTTTCCGCTGTTTCGCCTGTTCTTCCCTGTCTGTGAAGCGGTCCACCTTCGCGCAGCCCTTCGCCGGTATGAAGGTGCTTCTGTTCTACCTGCGCTGAGAACTGCGGCTTATGAAGCATGCTCCTTCATCCCGTGTGAGTGTTTTGTCCTGCAGTCGAGATCACATCCCCTGCTCAGAGCTCACTGTCCTAGTGGTTAAACCGCTTCTGGTCACTAGTGTCTTAAAGGTCTATGTTTTTAGCAATATGTCGAGTACTTTTCAATAGTAATGACTCTCGGTTAAAAGCCTAAAGCTAAAGGAATGCCACTCAGGAGACACAGGAAGCTGATGAGACTAATAATAATAATAATAATAATAATAATAATAGTAATAATGACACTGGAAATTCATCTTCAGACCTTCAACGGGTAGTCATCTGATGAACTGATTTTAAAATCTCATAGGGCACATCAACATTTCTGCAGAAAGTAAAAACAATGTTAATAAGAAAAACTATAATCATAGTATAAATTATTGCATTTTTAATGAAACCCTCATTCAGAAGAAAACATTTTTGCATTAGTTCGCTTTGTCTTGCACCATATGATGTCACTATAAATTATTTTTGTCGTTCCTGACAAAGGATTTGAGAGGTTTTATTTGTTTGTTTGTTTGTTTGTTTGTTTGTTTATCACTGTGAAGGGTGTCCACAGTCCAAAGGCTTGGGGACCAGTGTCCCCGCCTGCTTTAATCTCCTATCCCTCTTGAACCTCATATTAGCTCCATGAGTTATTTATTGGCTCCAGAATCTCTGAGCTTTTCTGCATTATGGCTACATTGCGAAAGGCACCTTGGCACCCTGAGTGGATTGCATTTCGATCCAGATGCTCCTCATTATGGCAGATAAAGCCAGCGCAGGGTGCCAGCCTGTCTGCCCCCGTTTGCTTCCCAGGGATAAACGTGGGGATAAGGAGCACTCAGCCTCCGTTGCTGATGGTTTTCCGTTCGTTCAATGGCCGTTGGCGCTTGCTTAGAACCATGCGATTTGCGAGATCAGTAACTTCTGGCCCCAGAGTGCAGCACCAGGTCGGGAGGTCCCCGCCTGTGAGTGTCACACCAGGGTCAATATCCTTTATGCTCTTCATTGAGCCATTCCACACCTACCAACACCCCGCTGCGAGGACTTCCAGCTTCCTGCAGTTGGGTGCAAGGAGAGAGTGGTTTCTGGGAAGCAGAGGTGGCTCAGGGGAAGAGCTGGGGACGGGGGTGGGAGGCGGGGAGGTCAAGGGTCTGCTCCACCACTGGGCAGCTGCCCAGGCGCGCCACCCAGAGCGGGTGCAGGGCCAGGAGCCTGGGCAGCGAGTTAGACCAGTCGAGCTCAGCAGACTCGTGCGGGATCGCGAACGTCTGCAGAGGTTGCATCTGACGCTCTCCGGGGCTGTGCTGAAGCGTCGCGTGTGCGTCCCCTGTCGCGGCAGGCGCAGGACCCGCTGCTAGCACGGGAGGGAGCTCTCCCCACGAGGCGCGCTGCGCATCGCTGCCGGGGACCCACGGTCCATCAGGAAACCAGACACCCACGGGCGCTCGACTCTCAGTGTCTGTCTCCAGCCCCGACGGGCCAGCTCTCAGCCGTCCCCATTACGACGGGACGAAGGTGAAGGATGCAGCTCGCGACCGCTGCGCCTGGTCCTCGAGCACCTGCCACCTGGAAACCAAGTCCTGGCGGGACCTTCGTGCTTGGGGCTGTCCAGGGAGTCTCGGGACAGTCTCGCTCTGCCCGGGTGCCCCAGAGAGGGGCGCGTTCTCAGCGTTTCGGGTGGCACGTCCCCGTTGGCTACCCCACACCACTCGTCCTGGCAGGGCCCGATTCAGACTTCCCTGTCCCCTCGCGATTTCCTCCGTTGGAAGAGGGACGTGCTTCCATCGGGGACCAACGCCCGCAGACCTCCTCCTCCCACACGACTGCATGCTCCTTGTGAATCGATTTCTGAAACGGCCAGTTCGCCTAGTCACCCGTCGTTCGTGTGCTCGGCCACCAGAGGGCAGCAGCTGCAGCGCGGGGCGCTGAGGATGGATGTTCCCTCTGCTCCTACCCACGTCCTCCTCTGCCACCCGCCGCCCCACCTGGGCGGGGCCGTGCGCACCGCGGGCGTTTAGTCAATATGGACGGATGGTTCTTTGGCAGCGTTTCCGCCTGCGGGAGCTCGACAAGCATGAATGCTTTGGCAAAACCCCCGAAGATGCTGGGAAGTGAGATCTCACGCGAGTGCTCCGTGTGCGTGAGCGCTACACAAGCCCTGGCATCGAGCTTCCTGCCATTTCACATGCCGAGCAGGGCCATTACGGGCCTTGAGGACCCGTGGAAACCTTTGTAGCTGAGAGCTCCGTGAGGCCCTGCCTGTGGACGCGAGTGTTCCTCGGGGGGCCCTGCCTGTGGACGCGGGGCTTCTTTGTGGTCTCACACTGTGCAGTCAGTTCCCTGGTGGGTCCGATGCTGGGTGAGGGGAATCCATTACCGCATCCTTTGAGAAGTCTGAGTGAGCTGAGGACGGAAGCCCAGCAGGCGACGGGTGCCGGCTGCAGACTGGACAGGCGTCCACATGGCTCCGCTGGCCTCTGCCTGCAGGTCGTGGGTTTCCGTGCTTTCCGGAGTTTTTGGTGGTGTCTCTGGGACAGGGTCTGGGATGAGCTGGGAGGCCATCTACATTTTCTTTTTAATGCTTTTTTCATCTGGAAACTTATGGGGTTTAAGTTGTGGGTCCAAATTTAGCTTTTTAAAACTGCGGATAATTAAAAGAAGCCCAGGGTTTCGAGACAGGGACCTGAATTTATCTGGGTAGACGACTGCCCTGTCCGCTTTATCTGATGGTCCTCTCTTTCCCCACTGAGCGGGGAACATATTTCTGTCCCTTTCCAAGTTTTGTTACGTAAGTGGACCTATTTCTGGCTTCCTATTCCGTTCGGTTATCTAAATTCTATCGCCAGATGAACACTTTCCTGTTCAAACACAATACTTTTGTAATCGGTCTTAATATCTGATTGGAGAGAGACCTTATGATGCTTCTCTCTCTCTCTCTCTCTTTCTCTCTCTCTCTTTTTTACTACTTGTTGTTTAAAATTTTTACTCATATTTTTGGCCCTTTCTTCATAAATTCTAGGATTAATTCGTGATGTTTCATAAAAATCTCCCTTTGGGGCTTTGATGCAGACCGTGCATTGAATATATAGTTTAATTTCGAGACCTTGGCAGTGTGCAGTCTGTCATCCGTGATGGGTCCCTCTCCACTTGCCAGTTCTTTCGGGAACTTCGGCTGGGACGTGGTTTGCTGGCCTCGCCGGCCTCCGCAGACCCCTGACGGGAAGGACGTGGCCGCCGTGTCCCTTCCTTCGCTCTCTGCGGTCTCGGTGGCCTGCCCGTCAGCGGCTCTCACGAAACAAATTTAGACCTTCTGTCTTCGGTTCGATATTAAACGCAGATCCCGTGAACAAATGCGGTTATAACCACTTATCGTGTAGGGGGTGTTAGAGGTTCAGATGAGTCACCCAGAAACAACAGATGTCATGTTTCAAAGCGAGATGCCAGGCCGCTACATTTTAAGAATAATTGGGAGAAGCGATATTAGCTGATTCTTAAAATAATGTACCTGTATTGAAGCTACGAAAGGTTCAAAGGAAGAGAATTTTGGAGAATTTTGGAGAAAATGACGTGTGAGAACTTTTGGAGAGAGTTGGGTCTGTGCCAGGAGCCCCGCCCACTCCCGTCTTGCCCCAAGGGGAAGGCACCTGTCCCTAATCTCCAGCCTAGTGGAAGAAACCGCCATGGGCCCATCAAGAGAGCCTGGGCCACGTCCGCCATAGTTGGGGCTTGCAGGTGGGGGTGCTCTCGGCAGGTGGGCCTCGTCCCGCTGGCCTGGGGCCACCCCTCTTCACACCTGTGGTCCTGGCATAATCATTAATAGAGCCTCAGACGCTCTGAAAAGTGTCCCTGTTTGGACAGCTCCTTACACAGTCACCTCCCTGTCGGACCGCCCCCGGCATGGGCTGCCAGCTGCCCAGGCCTCCAGGGTGGAGCACGGCAGGGCCCCGACCGGGAAGTGACAGTTTTGTGCTACCTGCCAGCAGCGTTGTCTTAGCCTCCCCTGAAACAAGGAACTTGGCATCAAAGACCCGTGGGGATTACTGGGGCGATGCGTGGGAACGTGAGAAGGGTTTCCACAGACCTTTCATCACCGACGACAGCCAGCGAGCCATAGAGACTGACTACCAAACGGGCACAGAGAGGGCAGGGGACAGGTGTGGGATCACAGGCCCGTAGCCAGCAGCTTGGACAGGGTCCCGAGTGCAGGAGCCCTGGGCACTGGGCAGAGCCCGTCCCTCTCCACGGAGCCAGTTAGAGTGAGAAGGAGGAGGGTCCTTATGAGAGAAGCTGTCTGCGACCCTCACTGTCCCCTCACTGGAAAGGACCAGTTGGACGGAAGCTCAGAGCAGAGCCACTGTGCCCTTGGTGTACTGGTTTTCGGGGGCCACCCTAACAAAGGAGCACAGACTGGGTGGTGGGGACCACGGGTGTCTGTTCTCTTGCAGCTCTGGAGCCGAGTGGGGGACCGGGTGTCACTGGGCCCGGCGCCCCCTGCAGCTGCGAGGGAGGGGCCTTCCTGCCTCTCCGGCTCGCGGTGGCCGCGCAGTCCTGGCGGTCCTCGGTCCTCGGTCCTCGGCTCCTAGCCTCCTCTCCCCCTGCACGTCCGCGTCCGCCTCGCCTTCCCTCTGCGCGGCTGACCCTTCCCCTCTCGCCGGCCATGCTGGATTTGGGGCCCGCCCTCCTGCGGTCTGACACAGCCCAGCCACAGCAGTCCCACCTGTTCCCAGCACAGCCACCTCCAAGGTTCCAGGAAGGACGTGAATTTGGGGAGGACACGTTCTACCCAGCACACCTGGAAGTCACGTAGTGACAATGGCTTTATTCACAGGGAAGAAATCCGAAGCCAGAGAGCTGGGGGCACATCTAGCTTGGCGCCGCCCCGGGTTTCCTGCTGCTGCCCAGGGTTTGGGGGTCTGGCTGCCTGCTGGGCACACCCAGCTGCTCCGAAGGCCCCTCGGGCCCCACAGGGTGGGGCTGCCAGTGAGGGGTTGGTGCCCCAGGCACATCTGCTCCCCGAGAGCAGCGCTGTTTATTTCTGACTTATCTCTCTTCCTTCGGTGTCCTGGTCATCAGCCAGCTGGTTTCCTTGTAGTGACCCCTGGGTCGATGTCATAGTTCCAGACCCAGCGGAGCTCAGGACTGAGAGGCCACAGTCTCTGGGACCACCCCACGTGTATCTCGAGTTAGACAGCAGCTTCCCTTGACCACCCAGGGGCCGTCACATGTCCCCACCGTGTGCAGTAGGATGGGCACTGGCCAGTATTGGGGGCGGAGAAGCAGGGCCCATGAGGGGCATCCTAGGGCCCTCAGCCTCTGTCCCAACTCACTGGGGCCCTGTCCTCGCCCTCTCCCCCTGCACGGTTGGCGGGTGACACATTTGCAAGGCCTAACTCCCTCCCCCATTTGTCCCCCCAGTGGAAACCAGGCCAGTAGACAAGAGACTCCCAGGATGGGTCACTGTGACTGCCCAGGAAGGGTCCAGCAGGAGGAAGCTGCAGAACGTGGAGGACCAGCCTACACCCAAGGCAGCTGCAGAATGACGTGCCAGCTGGTCGGCAGGAGGCTCCTGGGCGGCGTGTGGCCAGGGCCCACCCAGGAGTGTCCAATAACACAACATGCACCCTGTTTTCCCATCTGGCTCTCTATGGCTTCAGTAGCCAAGAGGGACAAGATTAGAAGCCGAGAAGTGATATGGGACATATGACCCTGTGTCGGACGCAGTGACTCCTCATCTCGGGCGGTGGGGGTGGGCAGGGGGGAGTTAGGACTGCGTCTGGGACACCTCTGACCCGCAGCCACCTGTGAGCTCCCACTCGCCCCCCACGACCCGCTTCAGACTCCACCTGGCGAGAAGCCTGCCACGTGGCCCGGTGCCCGCGCTGAGCACCCTGCGTTGTGCCTCCCACCTCAAGGCTCATCCTCCCTGGCAGGGCTGCGGGCGCCGAGGTGAGGGCCCAGCTCCCTCAGGCCCCGTGTCTGGCCCCCGAGCCACGCTCAGCCCGTGCTTGCTCCGTATGCTGCCACCAGCTGTGAAGCCGTGACTCAGAGCCAGACCTCACGCCACGGCCACCTCTGTCAGAGCTGGGGGCCCGCGACCCGGACCCTCCGCCACTGTGGCTGCTGCCCCGCACCTGGCGGGTGGGTGATCAGCACGTGTCCTGGCGCCTGGCTCGGCTCCGCATCACCATCTCACGTGGCCCTGTGTGCTAGTCACTGTGTGACAGGCGAGGACGCTGAGGCACAAGATGACTCGCCCGAGGTCACGCGGCCCAAGACCCAGGACCAGGCTTCTGGGCTCCCCCACCATCCTGTGGCGTGACCCCGTCTTCCCGAGGAGAATTTTCCAAGAACCGGGACTTGGCACCTCTGTTACTTCTTCCTCTGCCCCAAGCGCTGGGCTCCGTGGACAGTGACTGGTGCTGGTCCTGGGAGCTGGCTGCCCAGGGCAACTCTGCAGTCTCTGAGTCAGGGGGCCGCGGGCAGGGCTCGGGCACACGCGCCGTCCCAGCTCTGGGGACCAGGGCGCTCGGAGATGCTCCCTGTCAGGGCCGCCTACAGATGACCGTCTGTTCTGAGCCTGTTCCTGGGTGTTTGTGCTTTCTGGACCCTGGCCCGGGGTTATAGCCTGGCCCGCCTGGGGGTGCTGGGTGGGATGGGGGGGGCGGGAGGAGCAGGGGGTCTACTGGGAAAAGGTTCCAGGAACTTTCCAGGACGATCTTCATAACGTAAACACCGTGCCGTCCGTGGGCTTGGGTGGTCTCGCACCCGCTGGGGACAAAGCGAGCGCCCGACCACGTCGCAGATGCTGCTCCTCCCGACCGCGCACCTGTGCTGGCCCTCAGGCGGGGAGCAGGGCGGCACTGCCCACGTGGACCCCTCCGGGCTCGCCGAGCGCAGAGGCTGGGCCCGGGTGAGGCACGGGCCTCCTCTCCAGCACGTGCACAGTCTGGCCCCCTCGGTCACTGGGCGAAGGACAACTCTGTGGACAAACTCTTGGGCGGTCAGAATGCCCCCCCAACCCCGGGGCTAAGTTCAACCATCCAGGTGCACCCACTTCTGGGGCGGTGTGTGAAACCTGAGGTTCCTGGAAAAACCAGGACGGACTGAACGGACAGGTAAGAATGTCCCCAGGCAGAAAGGAAACAGAGGAACAGCAGTAGCCGGGACCCCGAACTCGCCTGCATGGGAGGGGCTGGGGCGCGGAGCGGGAGCTGACTCCAGGGTCCTGGGCAGGTGGGCCGGACCCCAGCCCCGCAGGGGCCACGAGAGTAACCTTGACGGCCGCCCTGACCGCCGAGCCTTGGTTCTCTGGAAAGTGGGTATCATTATTCCCACCCCATTTAGATGCGCTGCCGGAAAACCATTTCCTAGACACGGCCTTCATGAGCAAGCACGCAAGCAAGCTGGGCGAAGGTGTATAGTAAGCTCCCGTTTGCATTAAAAACGTGTCGATCTAGAGAGAACTCTCTGGAAAAACCAAGGACACGGCCAGACCTGGGGCCACCAGGGAAGAGAGGGGTCCCTCTGCATCGTCTGAGC
This sequence comes from Pteropus medius, assembly GCF_902729225.1. Classification (NCBI taxonomy): domain Eukaryota; kingdom Metazoa; phylum Chordata; class Mammalia; order Chiroptera; family Pteropodidae; genus Pteropus; species Pteropus medius. The sequence goes on along the minus strand of NW_024355205.1, from coordinate 37,797,131 downwards.
TTTGAAAGCAATTCCACGTGCTCTATTTTTATGAAAATGTATTGAATAAGTTTACTGAATACATTTATTAAGATTGAGTTAATAATAATTTTTGTTTTTTGCTGGGAAAAAGCCAAACAGAGAAGAAGGGGCTGTCGCCCCCCCAGGAGCGGTGCGAAGCGGAGCCGCGGGCACCAGCTGCGCCTGCCTTTCCGGGTCCCCAGGGCTGACCTGGGGGCGACCGGCCTGGGCACTCTGGCCCCTGCACAGGGAAGCTTCTGGACGGCTCCTGGCTGGGTCATCGACACTGTTGCTGAGTCTTTAGTCTTTCCTCCGGGCCAGGCCCGTGGCCAATGGCCGGATGGGGCTGACCGCACCCGGCTCCCCGACAGAAGAGTGGGAGCCCAGATGACCCGCGGGGTCGGCCCCGCCCTCCCCACTTAGGGAGGCGACTCTGGGGACTTCACAGTCTCGTCCAGGAAAAAGCAGCCGGGCCAGAGCCAAGGGAAGGGCCTTCTGCAAACAGTGGGCCGCGGAGCACCTGTGCAAACACGGGGCTATAAGTGAGTCTTCTTGGCAGACGCGGCTCATCCATCCTCCAGCGAGTGGCCGAGTCCCCGGAGCCCGCCGTGACCATGGAGGCCAGGGCACTCTGGCTGCTGGTGGCGGTCCTGGCCGTGGGGTCCTCCAGCTCGTCCGCGCAGTACCTGGGCCTGTGTGAGTCCTGCTCCGATGCTCTTCACTCTACAGCTCGAGGGGGCCTGGTGGCCGGGCGGGAACCGCACGGGGAGGGACACGGAAGGTTGGGGGCCTTCTGTGGGCTTAAGGAAGGTGACGAAGCTCCCACGTTAATTTAATAATTGCCCTTTACCGGATACGCACATTTCCTTTCCACAGCCCTAAAATGGGTCTAACTGTCCCCACTTTAGACAAGGAAACCGAGGCTCAGACTGTTTATAAGTGACCTAAGGCCACCCTCCCTGGGGATCTGGATTCGGACCCAGGTCTGCTGGCTGGCGGCCAGTGCCCGCCCCCACCGCCCATCACCTGCTTTGCTAGGGGCTTCTGTATCACAATACAGGTCTTCATACTGTGTTTTCGGCACATTCACGAAAGAAAAAGGAAAGGCAAAGAACCAGGATTGCTTCCAGAACATTCTGGAACTGTTTAGCCCTGAACGGCAGCTCCAGGCGGGAGGCGGGGGGGGGGCGGGGATGTGGCTGCTTCAAAATCACAAGGAGTCAGGGTGTGGCTTTTACGGTTACCTGTCGGGCTGCCTGGAGGACGTGGGCCCCTTAGACTCATCAGACCAGCTCCCGGTGGGCGTGGGGGTGGGGTGGTGCTTAAAGATCCCCCGTTGATCCCACCCCGGGCAAAGTCGGGGAACCCCGGCAACAAAGAATTGCAGACTTGCTGCAACAGAAGAAGGTGTAAGATTCTGCGTGACTGCAGTTAGGCGACGGGCGAGGGGGCTCCTGCTGACTGAGACGTGCAGGCTTGACAGACACACGCTGGGGACTGAAGGCAGACGTGAAGGCAGGCGGGACGAACCGAACAATCTGGGGTTCAGGACACGCAGGAGAGAAGCAAAGACTCAGCACGCGTGGGATGTGCATCTCCTGTTACACTATTTGTTTGAAGAAAGGTGGGGGTGGGGGCGGGAGTTTTCGTTGAAGAAACAGTGAAGGGAAACTTGGCTAACTTTGTTTCCGGGTTCTGGGGACCCCGGATTCCCTGGGCTCCTGCCAGCTGGGGGAGCCCAGGCCTGTACTGACTTCCTGAAAAGGTGCTGGGAGCACCCAGGCAGAAGGCCAGATTTTTTTACAGAACGTTTCTCTTTAAATATTTACACGGCACACACATCCAGGGGCCACCCCAGGCAGAGCTGGGAGGGGGTCCCGTCTTCAGACCTCAGGGCGGGGGGACGGGGTGGGAAGGCGGGGCTGTGGCGCTGACGGGCTTTGTCTGGGACAGCAGAGAACCAGTGTGCCGTCCCGGCCAAGGACAGGGTGGACTGCGGCTACCCCGAGGTCACCCAGGAGCAGTGCAACAGCAGGGGCTGCTGCTTCGACTCCAGCATCCCCCAGGTGCCCTGGTGCTTCAAGCCGCTGCAAGAGACAGGTGAGCCGGCCTCACGGCAGAGTCCGTCTGGGCCTGCGCCGGGGCCCCGGTCCCCGGGGAGGCACGCATGCCTGGGCCCTCGGCGAGTCGCTCAGCGCCGTAGCTGTCCGTCGGCGGAGGCCTCAGGCAGAGGCTTTATGCCAGGGCGGTCAGCGGCCGGTGGCTGTCCCCTGCTGTCCTGTTGATGAACAGTTTGTGTAAAATATGAAAGCAACAGTTTCACAAAAAGGTGTTCAAAGTCGAGAGCTAGTTTAGAAACGATCCTGGAGAGAAATGGAAGATGCACGGGTTTGGAGAGCTGGGCTTAGCTTTCCAGGCGGTGTTCAGCAAACAAGCCACCGTCATGTGTAACTTGCAGATGGCGGACGGGGGACAGCACCGTGCCTGGAGCCCCCCGTCTCCCCCTACACTGCCTCACCACAAGTGCGCCCCTCCCCTCCCTCCCTGGGGGTGCAGCGGGGTGTGGGGGGCTGCAGGACAGCCACTCTGGGGAAGCAAGTTAGCAGCAGAGGGCGTGCACACAGGTGGCTCCATCAGCCCTGCCCCACGCATCCTGGGCGTGGAGGTCCCTGTAAGCCATCTGGCAGCCAAGTGCCAGCTCACCGTCTAAGGACAGAGCTACTGAGGTGCCTTCTTGGAGCCAGTACCTAAGAAGCCACTCTCGCCCGTTGTCTGGGATCGTGAAGGGGGGCTGCATTCCAGCTGGGCATGCTGGGGCCCCGCCCACTGCCCAGGGCCCCCTCCGCCTTCCCAGCAGACCCGGGCAGAGTCCAGATAAGGCTTTGGGACCCTAAGTGCTGCCTATTGCCCCTTTGCTGGATGTCCCTGTCCTACCTGCTCCTCAGCCTGGGTGACACCTTTTACTCTGAGCACTGGATGGCCCTGCCGAGGCCCATCTCATTCATCATCTGTCCTGACTCCCTGGGGCCTGCTGGGGCATGTTGCCACCCTCCCACAGGCCGCGGGACTCAACACTCCGCCAGGGACTCGGGGGAGAAGGTAGCATAAGGTGTTGACCTTGGAGCCTGTCTCGACCTTGAGAAGCCAGGCCGCTGATGGGTAGAGTCGAGCAAGACCTACTCATGGTGATGCATCCTGTGCTCTGTTTCCAGAATGTACATTCTGAAGCCAGCCTGAGGCCGCCGGGCACCCTGGGAGGTGAACTTCCATATCGGGGGCACGGCGCCCACTCATCCGTGCCTCCCCATCGCCCCGCCCCCGGCGAGGCTGCCGCGGACGCCGGTGTCTGGGGCCCGATTCTTAACGAATAAAGATCCGTACTGAGCACGAGGCCAGGTCTTCATTCCCCGACTCTGCCTTGTTCGTTGTATTTCCGCCGCGTTGCCCTCGGTCCCTCCTCGGCATCTCACAGACGGGGGACAGCAGGGCGTGTCATGGCATCTTGGGGCAGAGGGTCTGTACCAGCCTCAGGGGCGGGGAAAATCACCCCTAAGGAGCCACGTCGCTTGTGAGGATGTTGTCAATCCCAGACCCAGAGGTGACATGACGAGGAGGGCCAGTGACCTTCCAAGTGGTCACGTCCTCCTGTGAGGTGAGAAGACATTTCAAGCGTAAGTTTCAAAGAAAAAAATTAATGTCTTAATCGCGAAAGCCAAAACCGCACCTTAGAAGCTGGCACCTGTTGCATTTATTCGCAAGTCAAGCTGGACACGTTTCGCCGTGGGGGGCCCTGGCCCTTTCTGCCTTTTTTTTTTCCTTCTGGAAAGGGACGAAGCTCTGGGAATAAACGCTGTGTTCCTGCAAGGATTGCGTCCCAAGCTCTCATGAAGTCTTATGAAGCCCTCCGTGAGCGCTGTCCCCCTGCCCCACGGGGACAGGTAGCTCCACGGATCCAGGGGGGTTTCCGGGGTCAGAGCTAGGGGTGCCCAGATCGGTTTCGCACGTCCGCTCTGTCCCGTGCGGTTTCTGCCGTGGGCCCCTCTAAGGACGCGGGGACACTGCTCGCTCATTCTCGCTGCCCAGGAGGGGATCTTGCTGGGAGGTCCATCTCGCTGGAGAAGGGGCACTGGCTCCCTTAGAAACAACTGCCTTTGTTTGGGGGCTTGCCCGTGGGGCCAGGTCCCTAGAGATATTTCTACCCTTGTCTTGCAGCTAAGGAACCTCCCACTAGCCCCCTCTGAGAGGACCTTGTCAGGGCGTCCTAAGCCCAGTGCGTCCCTTTGAACACCCAGCAGCCGCACCTCCCAGGCCTTGGGGCCGGGCCCGTCCAGGGCCATCTCGGACTAAGGAGCACAGAGGGAGCAGCGTCCTCGCTCAGGACGGTGCTGGGACCGGAGCGGGTCTCACTCGGGGGGCTCTGCAGTCCGGCCTCTGGCTCTCTCTCCCAACAGACCGCACTGGGCTGAGGCCAGGCCTGTGCTTTGCTGGAGGGGTTTAGGGGTCACTCCAGGCCCTGGGTGTCCGCCTCAGGTCGGGCCACCAGTTGCTGCTTGGACCTCGC
>NW_024355205.1:37773487-37792501 GCF_902729225.1 Pteropus medius | reverse complement strand
GCCACCCCACCCCCCACCTGTGCTTCTGCCTACCTCACCTACCTCTGCCATCCCTGAGCCCTGCCCTTTCTGCTTGGACACGTCCTGCCGCCATGTCCCCACCCTCCCCTGGACTGCCGGGCATCTGTCACCCTGTCCAAGAGGGACGGGTCCCGCTCCGGAATCTGCACCTGGGGGCCCACCACCCTCACCCAGCTCCCGGGCCCTGCCTGTCCTTTCCTTAGCTACGACCATGCTCCGGGCATGTTCTGGACAGCTCGCCACTTACTCTTGCTGCCCCGTGTGTGGTGCTTGGGCTTGTCACCATCCAGGGGAAAGTATGACTCTGGGAGATGTGTCATGCGCGGTTCGGTCGGAAGAACACGACTCCCTTTGACGTGACACGTCGGTCTCCACGTGCCGGTCCCCACGCCTGGGCTGGGTCTGGCAGCTGCCCCCCGCCCCAGCCTGTCCTTTCTGTCTGACGATCCTGAGACATCTCTGTTCTTGGTGGCACCTCCAACCCACTGCGCTTGTCCGAAGACGTGTAAACAGCACCTGGGGATGGCAGTGCCATCTCACCCCGACGGGCCTCAGTGCTGACCACTAGCGCAGACCGTGGAAGGCTGCTGAGGTTCACCGCCCGCGGCCGAGGCGTCGCCGCCCCCGTGTGCTGGGCATCCCAGGGCGTGCTCTGGAGGTTAAGTCACTGCTGGATTTCCATGCCGGGGGCTGCCGGCATCCTCAGACGAGGCTCCCTCCCCGTCCCCCAGAAGGATGTGGGCACTTGCTCCCCACGCTGGCTGCACAGCCTTGCTGGTGAAGAGAGAGCTAAGGCCTGAGCCGGTGACAAGGGACAATCCTGTACCTTAGTGGCAGAGGGTCTGCCCTTCTTGACTGGTCCCCAGGCCCAGGTGAGCTGCCGTCACCCCTCTCAGATGCTGCTGTCACCATTGCCCCGGCACTCAATGGCCAAAGCAGAGCCACGGCTTCTTCATCAAGGCCACCGGCATCTCCAAGGGGGACGGTCCTGACCCCTTCCTCACCCCCAGGTGGTGCTACTATTCCACGGTTGGCCGCTCTGGACCCAGCCTGCTGGTGCTTCCCTAGGGACCCAGAGGAGGAAGCCGCCTGCCCCCTGCCCAGCGGGAGCGTCCACAGGTGGGCGTGGCAAGGTGGGGCCTTTGTCTCTCCGTGGGGACAGGGGAGTGGGGACCTTGTGCAAGTCAGGCCCTGGCTGGCTGCCCCTCGCGTCTGCCCCTGGGCAGCACCAACGCCGGCCCCTCCCCAAAGCCCACGTTTCAGGTCCAAGCAGCGGACCGACCGTGGCTGTTGGAATCCCAGAGTTCGGGGATCTAATCCTACAGATCAGGGGCTGTCGGGTGGGGCCCCCCGCACGTCCAGCTGGGCCGAGAGGCGGGCGCACCCCTCTGTGAGGGCAGACGCCGACAATGGACATGGATGCCGGTGGGGACAGGTGTGCCAGGCTGGGGTGCCAGGGCCAACCAGGTCAAGACGGTTACTCCCCAGGCTGCATTCCAAATGAGGTGAACAAGCAACACCTGTGGCTCGCTTGTCCCCACAAGGCCTCTGTGCTGATAATCACAGATGTTGGGGGACTCTACCAGGCCCCTTCTAAAAATGTTACACTAAAATGTCGCTTATCTTGATTACTGGGTTTGGGGCATCCCTTCGGCTTCGTGCCTCACCCCAGCCCAGGGGAGGTCGGGGTCACTGTCATAAGTGAGCTCCCAGAGCGCCAGCAGCGGGCCAGGCCGCTGACCACTGACCACGATGGAGCAGGACACACGCGAGCCCTGGGCGCAGCCCCACCTGGCCTGAGCATGGAGTGACAGCAGCCCCCTCTGCTGGCCAGCGGGAGCGACTCTTCCCTCCAGGTTTCCGTGATGCCCAACGCCCAAGTTCCTGGCCTCCTGACAGCCTCCAGCCCCGACAAAGCCCCATTTTCTCGAACCCCCAAACTCACGGGACCTGAAGCCCCAGCCCACAATAAGAGGTCGCTTTCTGCCGAGATGGCCCACGATGCACCTCTGATCTCGTTGCCACCGTCCCGTGAAGCTTGACCCACGTGTGCTCCTGGGAGTCCTCGGCTTAGAACCTGAGGCTAAAAAGGCTCAGTAGGGGTGGGGGCCTCGCCAGACACATGGTCCCGCCCGGGGATCTCAGTGGGCCAGCTCTGCGCACTTGAAGGTGGCTAGAATCCTGCAGGCATGCTTCACAGAGTGTCACATGGCATGAATGGGGGGCGCTGAAGTAGCCCCAGGTGGGCCCAGGTCCCGGAGAGGCGGGCCCCGACATGCCGATGTCCTGTGGTCTTTCCAGCATCATCCTCTTGGCCCTCGGGGCAGCCTGCAACCCGTGCGTAACGATCCGGGACCAGAACCTGCTTCGGCTCCGATCTTAACACCAGCTGTTCTGTTCGATGCGCTTTGATACACCAGGATGCTCCAGGGATGCAGCATCGTGTCCTCAAGGGCAGGCTTCACTTCGATTAGCTTGGCGCTTACGGGAGCGGTTCGCTTTACACACATCGTCGCCTGTGACGGGCCCGCGTGCTGAGTGAGCGGAGCGCCCCGCGTGGCAGGGCCGCCCAGGCGCGCAGGTCCCAGCCCCGCCCGGCACCTGTCCTCCCCTGCCCTTGCGTGGAGTGGGGGCGCGCTGAAGCACCCCGTCTTTGCCTTCCACGGCGTTTTCCTCTCACGAGTCATCTTTTATGGGGGATGATGCAGATGCATTTCTCAAAACTTTGTGTGTATGTCCATAGATGAAGTGTAAGTTTCATTTCAGGACAGCAAACAGGGGCTTATGAGACATGGGGCGTAAAGAAGGGGCTTCCGCTTGCATGGCGCACCCCCTGCCCCGTCATTAGCGGGGCGGTTCGGGGGGAGACCACAGCCCATCTTTCCCCATCTTTCCCATCTTAAACCTGGACCATCGCTTTCGAACTTGAAGACCCCAAACGCTGACAAATGCGCTCTCTACTTGTCCTAGGACCACCTCCCTGAATCCCCTTCTTCCCCCCCGCCTGATGGGGGAGGGTCTGCAGACGCCTCCCATCACCCCTGCACCTATTACTTCCTATCCAGGGCCCCACTCCTTTTCCAAGGCAACCCCGACTTCTCCCTAATATTCCTGCACGTGTCAGGCCCACCGGATAAAACCGGGGTGGAGTGGGGCTCCCTGTGATTCTCCTGAGACCCTCCCTGTGCACCCCGCACCCCCAGTGGCTCCCAGCAGCTCTCAGAATAGAGGCGGGGGCTCTCTGGCAGGGGGAGGCCGCTGGGGGCCCCAGGCGGCTGCAGCGTGTGCGTCAGGAAGAAGCGATGGCTGTGGCTGCTGCGTCCCTTCCAGAGAGGGCCGGAAGCACTCCCACTGAACCCCCAGGTTCCAGAAGGGTCTCGCATGTTCTGGAACCCCGCACAGGGGAGCTGGAGGGAGTGGCATGTGGAACACCGTCTGGGGGAGACTCACAGAGCTCTGCAGCATCCATCAAGAAGGGGCCCAGGGAAGGCCAAGGACGACTCTGCTGCATGTTGAGAGCTTAGTTCCAAGGGCCAAGGTGTGGACTGGCCCGTCTTATCCTCAATGCCATCGGTCCTGCTGGCGGGCCACTGAGGGGACCTCGTCCCCTTCCTGGTGGCCCTGGTGGCCGAGGGCTCGCCCCACCTTATCCAGACCACACTCTGGTGGGGCAGGAACGTCTCTCTGGGCGGCGGCCTTTGCCCCCATTGGCCTGGACGCCGTGGCCCTTCCCTCTTGGGTCTTGCGAGGGTGCAGACACCCCCTTTCCTCCTCCACCCCACAAGCCTGCTTTGTCCTCTGGGACAGCCCACCGCCACGCCTGCCCTCAGCAGCCCTGGGAATCGCCTGTCCCTGGGTGTGCAAAGGTCACCTTTTCCTCTGCCAACTGGGCTCAACGGTGACGCCCAGATGGCGGAGTAGGGGAAGCGAGGCGACTTTCGAGACCGCGAGCCGCGAGGGGCCAGGCGGCTGCTCGCTCCTGGTCGCGGCCACACGGGTCACAACCTTCGGTCCCAGCACAACTCCATACACCTTCTGCTGGTTTCCAGACAGGTTTCTGTGGTTTAAACTGTAGGTCGTAAGGGTGTCAGCTCTAAAGGTGTTCTTCAAATCTTCCGATTGATTGGAACATGGTCATTATGCCAGAAATCAGAAGGGAAATGATTTCACGGATTCTGGAACATTCCAGGATGCGTGCCATGCAGAGGTTACAGCGAGCGTGGGAGTGTGGGCCTTCTGGTGGGGAGCGCTGTCTGGACTTGGTAGGAGGCAGGAGAGCGGGTGTGGGGGTGCGGCGTGGTGTCCCTCTCTCGCTGGGCGGGTAGACTGTGACCCCCAGGGGTGGAGCTGAAGGTGGAGTCAGAGGCGAGGTTATTAACTTGTATTATTTGTTGAAACAGTGCGTGGAATAGTTATAATTAAAAATTCAAATAAAGATCATTTCGGAAGAAGTGGGCGAGGGACGGGGATTTTGATGGGGAAGGCGATGGGCATAGCGTAGCATCCAGGGACAGAGAAGGGCGGGCAGGAGGAAGGAACCGGAGCACCAGGTCGCCAGGCCGCGGCCTTTCTCTGTCCTGTCCCTGTGTGCACACCTTCCTCCCCACCTAAAGGTAGCCTAGTCTTCCCCATCACAGCCATCCCAGGCGACGGTCCCAAGGTGACACCTGGGCCCAGCCCAAATGCCAGTGCTGAGCCATACGGGGCCCTCAGACCATAAAGAACCCCCAAAGCTGACTCCTGGGGATGTCCCTCCATCATCTTACCCCTCAGCCTTGTGTCTGGGAGAAGGCCCCCTGGTCATGGGGGACAGACTCCCCCAGGCCACTTCCTGTGACACAATGGACTTTCCTCCTAGCTCTCAGTGTCCTCTTCCCAAAGCGGGGAGTCCGGTGATGGGGTCAGGTGCCCTGGCTCCCCAGCGACACTGTCACCGTCTGAACTCTAAATTCTGCCTCCACCACCAGCCTCGGGCAAGTCGTCCAGTCTCTCTGAGCCTCACTTCCCTCCTCTGTGAAATGGGGCTGGCGGTCGCTCTTTGGCTCCAAGGATGGCGGTCAAATGAGATGACGGATGGAAAAGCACTTGGCCGTGTGCTAATGTGACACCCACCGAGGACACCGCTCCGTTAGAAGGAGCAAACGCTCGCTCACTCCGCCTGACCCAGATCTCCATTCTTCCAGTGGGACAGAGAGCTGAGGCTGCTGAAAGCAGGAAGCAGACAGAAATGAAATCTAAAAATAATAGTGCTTTATTGGATTTATGTCACCTTTTCGTAAATGGCATCTAATTTCAGAAAACAATGTTCAAGTCTGCAAAAATTGCACATACAAATCTAAGGAGATAACTCTACAGAAATATACAAGCAGGTCTGTAAGGGAGGGAGCCCGCACCCCAGGGTCTGCCCGACAGAGCAAAACGGCCGAGGAGCACGCGCCCGAGGGGGCCCATGTTATTTAAAACATATATATATACGTATATATGTATATATATATATATACGTATATATATATAAAAATATATATATGTATATATATAAAATATATATATACGTACGTGTACGGGTCACGTTTATCTACAACAGTGCAAACCTCTCACAGTGTGCAAGCAGCTGCATTTCCTAGGTCACGTGGCTAAATCAAGGTGCGTTATCGCTACAGCATTATAAAAAACAGGGCTTACATAATTACATATTGGATACATATTAGATATATGCACATGTTTGCACGCTGGTTAAAAATGTTACTTGCATTGATTCTTGCTTGGGAAAGGGATAGCAAAGGAGAAACGTTAGAACAGCTGCTCGTCGGATAAGAGGCAACGATTCACGGCAGGTGCGGGCACGTAGCCTTCGAGCGGCTACGAGCGGGCACGGCACCCACCCACGTGGGGACGGAGGGAAAATCAAATGAGCGGGCGGCCGGCGACACGGATTAACGTACACTTACATGTTCTGTTGAGAAACGCATCCCCCCCGCCTGTCCACCCCCTGCCAGCCCCTCCTGCACCCCAGAGAGATCATGACTATGAAACGGGGAACCCCTGGGTGGGGTCGGTGGTGGCTTTTGTTAGCAATTTGGATGACGAAACCTTTGCTGGCAATTTTAATTGGCCGAGGGCTTAAGATGAGTTGCTGACGGTGAAGCTCGAGCGGCCAGGCAAGGGTGCTTTTGTGCTTCGTGCCTTTCTCCAGCTTCTGCTCTGAATCCTTTCTGTTTCCTCGAAGGCGGGGAAAACAGGCACGGAGCTAAGGAGCTACGCGACACTTCTCACTTCTCAGTAAATCCAGCGGGGCCGGCGGGGGTGGGCCCTTCCTCCCGGGAGGCCCGAAGGGTGGGGGCAGCTACGCACAGGCTGAGATGAGCTGCAGGTGTGAAAACGAGGTGTGCCGTGGGGTGGGGCCACCTCCACTTCTTCCCGGCTTCTGGTCCCGGGGAGGCCCTGGCGATTGTCTCAGAGCAGGCCTGCGGTGACAGGCCACGTGCAGCGGCCCAGAAGGGCTGCAGCTTTAACGAGAGCTGGCCGAGGGCGGCCGCGGTCTGCGGGGATGAGGTGCGGTCAGCGGGCAGGCATCGCCATCATGTCCTCTGGGGTGCCATGACTGTGCCTGCCGCCCCTCGCCCCCTGTCGCTTAGGACTGCAGGGGCCATTGCTTAGCGGAGGCTCAGTGGCGAGCCCGGCCCTCGGGCCTGCTGCCCCGAAGCCCCAGCTCTGTGGACCTTTAGCCGCTGAACTTGGGGCCCAGAGTGAACGCGGCTCGTAACTCCAGGCCCTTCTGGGCCCAGCGCACCTGCGCCGGGAGCCAGACCTCCGGGGGCGACGCTCTCCCCAAAGCAGCTGCACAGAGGCCGCGGTTTCTGGAGCCTCTGTGCAGAGAAACGGGTTTCCGGAACCGGGTTTCCGGAACCGGAGCACCAAGCGAGGCGCACCCCTCCGGTGGAGCCGCAGCCGGGGCGCCCGGAGGCCGCCGCCCGGTGGAGGGGGCGGAGGGGAGGCTGGTGCGGCTGCGGCCGCCGGGCCTCGGTGCTTTTTGTGTCTGGGGCCAACCTCGACAGGCCAGGACGAAGTAGGTATGGAGGGGTCTGGGAGAACGGAGCGAAACCACAGAGGTTCAGACAGTTCAACACAAAACGTGGACGTGGCCAAGCGAAAAAGGGGATTGTTCACAGTGGGTGTCAGGCCGGACACTGAGGAGGACGCCCGCATCCCTCCCGGACGTACAGCAGGTGCATTCGAAACGCAGCCTCGAAATCCATGCTTCCCGCAGAAGTTGAGCCAGTTGTTTTGAACTTGAAACATTTAGCGTGAACGCAAGAGAAAGACTGTATATAAAATACTTTATTAGCGCTCTTTGTTTCTTAAAAGTATCTAACTTTGTATCAATACGCGCGGTCCCCCTCCCCCGCCACTGGACAGTTTCACTTTTTGTCACACTGCAATTTAGCGGGCCCTGGATGAAAGCCTTAGTGTGTGTCGTCTCTGCTTTCACTATGTGCACGGCAGGCCTGGAGTCAGGGCACCTTTCCTTTCCTTCTCGGAGTAAAGCATGATAAAGGCACCGCTCGACGAGAAACGGGAGTGAGCCCAGCGCCCAGGCCAGCTCGGGGCACCCCTGTGCAAGGCGATTCGGGGGAGGGGCGCAGGCCACTCTCCCGTCTCAGCTGTTTGCTGACGGCAAGTCCAGAAGGAATAGCAGCCTCTAAGCTAGTATTGCATTTTATAGTTTGCAAAGTATTTTCACATACGTTTGTAAACTACAAACAGGAGACGATGCAGCAAAGCCAAAAAAAAAAAAGAAAGAAAAAAGGAAAAAGGAAGAAAGAAAGAACAGGAAGTGGAGACTTTGGGGACAGACCGAGAATCCAGATCTGCTCCTTCTTGGCCCTCGGACCTGGGACCTTCCTGACCCGCCCCAGCCCGGGCGTCCTGCATCTCAGAAAGAGCAGAATGACGTGGGCTGTGGTCGTGGGGTCCCCTGCTGCTGGCCCGCACTGGAGGGCAGGCCCACGCTGAGTCCCCTCCCCACGCTGAGTGCCTGGGACAGCACCCAGCACGTGGAGATGGACGACCAACGTCCGCGGAACGTTCGCGCGTCGTCCAGCACGGCGCCCACGACGCCCGGCAAAGAGCTCGGTTTTTCTCTGACTGTGAAACACCAGCGGTGACTCCTCCCTCGTGGACACGGCCTGTCCCCGACCACCTGGCAGTGCCGGTCTCGGGGGGGTGACCTTTCTGTGGGCCCCTCGGATGAGTTTTCACCTCACTGCTTCCGTCCCATGTCCTGGTCCTGACGGCCCCGCGCCCGAGGCGTCTTAATCAGATCCCAGCATCGTCCATGTGAACGCTTAGGCGGGGTTCTTCCCTTCCTGGGGAGAGCTTCCCACTTCCTCCCAAAGAAACTGGTGGAGAAGTGAATTCTCCAGCCGATGTCCAGGGCGTGGAAGGGAGAGGCGCACGGAACGCTCGGAACAGGGGACAGAGGCGAGAGGCTCCCGAGATGGGGCTGGTCAGCAGAGACGAGGGCCAGGCCAGCGGTGGCCCCTTCTCTCCTGACAAGTCTCCTTGGAAAGCGAAATGCTCTACGCCTCCACGGTCACCTCTGCCAACTGCCGGGGAGGCCAGGGTCCTTGTCCTTCCTTCTGAGCCGAGACGTGCAGAGAAGAAAGGGGTATTAGGGTAACTACATTCAGAAATTACTCAAAAGAATTAGATTCGGGAAGTCGGCCTGTTTGAATCCCAGTGTATGGAAGACGGCACATCGTCACCTCCGTCTCCATCACGACTGTTTAGAAAACAGATAGATAAGTCGCTCGGGGCGGTCGTAGGTGGAACAGGGCGTTTCCTGGAGCTACACTAGAGGGCAGAGGGCGAGTGTCTCCAGACAGAATGGCAGCACTTGGGCAAGCGCTGCCGAGGGTCCCTACGGGAAAGCACGAGCAGGGGCACGAGCTGGTGGCAGAGGTGGCCCCGGGAGGACACGTCCTCGCTCGACGTGGCTCAGGTCTTCCCGGGCAGATGGCCCTGGGCGCCGACGTCAGTGGTCTTGCACCGCTCCAGTCAGCATGCTTAAAAAAATAACCCCTTCCAGAAGCCGGGCAGCCCGTGGGGGGCCTCAACCCGGTCCTCACCCGTTACGGGGAGGATGTGACCTGTTATTAGCAGCGGGAAATGGCATCGAATGCGGGGAGCACGAACCCCTCGGAGACCGCTCCCTCCAAAGGCCACCGTGTCCTCGGACACCGGCTTTCAAATCTGCAGGCATCTCGGCGTCCTGCTGAAACTTCTGAGACACGAGTGACATGAAGCTGCCTGCGGAGCGCGGGCGGTCGGCCCTACTCAGCGCAGTTCCCGGCGTGCATGTCCTTAGTGGGGTCGCGGAGCCACAACCAGAAGGGCCTGCTCGGCGGGAGCGGTCCGAGGCGCTGACCCCGCCTGATGCAATTCTGAGGCGTGACGCGTGACCTTGACCTTTCACCGTGGGATTTCCTGCAGGCAAATCCATGTTGAAATGAAATGAAGACTTTTTGTAAAGCTGAGTTGGACCCTGGTTAGATAACTCAGCCCGGAAGGCAGCGCTGTATTTGTGTAGAACAAGCGAACTTCAAATGACATCTTCATAGATCTTGATTGTGTTTGCTAAAAAGGATGTAGGGGTGAATGGGGAATGTCTGAGCCTTTGCAAATGAAATACTCGTGCGTAAGTGAAAACTAAATTCTCATTCTCCGAAGTAGGAAACAAGAGCATTGGGGACAGATCGGAGGAAGCCGTCCGAGCTGACGACGGCCGTGAAGACCACCGAGCACGACTATGTACAGACGAGGCAGCGGAGGGTCAGAGCGTTGGTGAATTTGCGCCCTAAGACGCCATCTTTCATCCGAGACCCTAATCCCAGCACGGTGATGTTCTAGAAGCAATTCCACTTCCTTCGGTGGCCTTCACGGGCCAGAATCGCCTCCCGCCCCACAGCCACACTGCCTCTGACTGCTGACACGCACACGGGCGCCCCGTTAGGGACTCCAGGCCGTTTGCCCCACAGATAACGCCCAGCGCTCCCACCCCAGAGCCATCTACTTATGTGGTTTCGTCACCAGAAAGAAGGGGGTCTCCACAGGCCCAGCACTGAGGTGACAGTGTAGCCGCGCCGCCCCGGGCCGGACTCGGGAGAGGGACCCAGGCTCGGCTGTAAGTGCATCGCCTCGTGGAGCCGAGAACGTCAGCCGCACCAGGCGCCCGGCGGTTCCTTGCGAAGGCCTCGGGGCCTCACGACGTCGGCGAGCTCGGCGTCCCCGCGGCACCCTGCGGCGCCCTCACCGCTCACACTGGGACAGTCCCCAAGCCCAGCTCTCCCAGGTTCAGAGGAGGTAGTTGATGTGGTATGTGAGGACGGAGAAGACGTTTGTAAAATCTCAGTGGGGTCGATCTTCTGGAAATTTTTTTTTAGGCAAAATGAAGGTGCTCAAAAAGTTAAGAAGAAAGAAATATATATATTTTGCTTAAAATAAGAAGCGTGGGGGGAATAAAAGACTTCGAAAGGGTTGGCCATCTCCACCTTACAGCTTTTTGTGTCGTTTTTTAAAATTTCTGCACGGCTTAGCGCACATGGTCCCCATGTCCCCTCAGCCTGGGCCCCTCTGCTGTGTCCGTCCCGAGCTCTGTCTGTAAATGACGCCAGCTCGGAGGCTTCACACCTCCACACAGAGTACGCTATTCGCCCTGAATGCTGCTCTTCAACCAGTACTAAAAAGATACAGTTTCTTAAAACGAATGAAATTCATCGACTTTTGGCTTGGAAAATGACTTCTCGTTGGAAAGAGACAGACCGTAACTATGAAAAACAAGTCACGACATGAAACCACCGCCCGCTTCGCTTCCTCCGCCAGGATGACCGACGTGCCGAGGGTCCGCTCGCGTCCCTGTCCGGGACCAGAGTCCCCCGGTCACCAGGAGGAACTGTGCGGAGGAAGCCTCCGGTCACCAGCTTTGCTGCAGTTTCGAATTCTGCCCCAGTTGTGATATTTTTAAATTCTGCATATAAAAAACATCCTTTCTACATCTTCCTAGTTAAAGCTAGAAAGGGCGAGGGGAGAAGACCCGGCTGGGCAGGGCGGCCGCGCGCTCGGCGCCCGCGAGCCAGACGCGGTGGCCGGGCTGGCGTCACGGCCGCCCCGTGTCCTCGGGCGCAGGCTGGCCGCACACGCCACAAGGCGCCTGGCCTCAGCGTCTCTGTTTCCCTTGTTCTGGCAGCGGCTGCTCTACCTCTCCGCCCGGATCTTGTACCTCAGGACGAAGTAGGCGATGAGACGCAGTGAGATGAAGAAGATGCCCAGCACGAGGAAGTCCAGGTAGAGCTTGGCGTTCTCCACGTCCAGCTCCCGCAGAATGGCCTCCGACTTCTGGAAGTGGCAGGTCTCGTCGGTGTCGCAGTGCAGGTCCTCCCGGTCGAGGCCGTAGATGGACAGGATGACCCCTTCAAAGCCGTACCTGCGGAGGGACGCGCCCAGCCCAGTGTGAGCAAGGCCACCGGAACGCCACCCGCAAGGTCCCCGACGCTGCCTCCATTCGCTGAGGGCGAAACACCGTCGTCTTCTCTCCGATTCCCGGGGCCCCCCCCCAGAGAGGCCCCCTCACTGACCCCCCTCCCGACCTCCCAGCGCCTTCCCCGCACACGGCAGCCTCGCTACGCTTTCCCGTTCCGTTTCCTCCGGCGCCTCCACCTGAAACCCAAAGGGAACGAATCATCGGTGTTTGTGTGGCAGGGACGCGGATGGCAGACCCTGCGATTCCTTCGGACGCTCCGTCCTTTTCAGAAGCCGGACACGGTAAAGGGCCCCACAGCCTCCCAGGCAGTGCACAGCGCGCTAACGAAACGTCTCCGCAGCGTCCACCGCGCCGTCCAGCCCGGCGCTGGCGGGACAGGTGTGCGGGCCGGGAGAGGGGGCGTGGGCTTCGGGCTTCGGGCTTCGGCGTCGGCGCCGGCACGGGCAGCCGGACCTCTGTACCACTGCCCGCTCCCGCTTTCTCCTCCCAAACGATGTGCCCGGGTCAGAGCTGACATTCGAGACAAGAAAAGCTTGTCCCGGCCTCGGATCTGCGGGTCACGTGGAATGGCTCGGCCGGGCAGAAAAAGCTCCAAAGACAAGCGCGTCCTTTGGAGGCCCGAGCTGCCCAACCAGCCCCGGGCGCAGGGCAAGCGAGCGACCGCCAACCCGCACGCCGGACACCGGACGCCGGAATCACGGCCCGTTTCCGCTGGGTTCGTTCCAGGGTGTGGAGTGATTGGAAGCGTGGTGGGAGCACCCCTTGCTTCGGAGAGGAAGGACGTGCCTAAGGTGGAAACGCTCCCCAAATGCACCAGAATGCGCCGCCCCCCCGTCCCGGGCCTCTTCGGGGCCTGGGTCACTGCGCTTCCCCCGTGCGTGTGTGGCTGTGGCCGTGACGGTGACAGGGGGCACAGAAAACTAGGAAAAGCTAGAAGTCGCCGATCCCCTTGGATTCTTGATGCGAGGACCCTGCCGGCATTTAGCCGACAGCCGAGCCGTGGCTTCCGTGAGCATCTGCACGTGAATGACAGGCCCCTTCCCCGTGTGACCGTAAAGCCCCCCAGTCGGAGAGCCTCCCGTGCACTACCTGACGTAGGAGATGTAGGACATCCACTGCAGGTAGGCCGGGATGGTGTCGAAGCTGACGAAGAATCCCGAGAAGAGGAGGACGGGAATGGCGGTCACAGGACCCACGAAGGTCGCCACCTGGGGCGGGGGACACAGAGAGAGCTTATCGTCCGACCCAGCTTCCCCCTCAGGTGGCCCCGAAGGCCATATTCCTGGACAGGGAAGGACCGGTTTTCAGGATGTGTCTTACGAGGGCGGCACAGAAGTGTCTGGTTTGGGGTGCGAGCCGCTCGCTTTGAGGTTTCGTGATTCACCACAGGTCTGGCTTTGTTTTAAGGAAAGGCCTGAGCCGGCCCCCTGAAGCCATGGAGCTGCGGAACTGCAAACGCACAGGGGTTCGGCGGGTCGGGGGGCAGGGCAGCGCGGGTGTCCAGGAAGGGCACGTGGAGGGACTTAGGTGGGGTGGGAACATGGGGGTGCCATGGGGGTGGCAAAGGGATGGTCAAGGGGTCCCCCAAGGCAACAAAACAGAACGTGGCCTCTGAGCCAGCTGCCTGACCCTGCATGACCCAATCACACTGCCTCTTTGGGCCTCAGTGGCCCCACCTGTGAGGTGGGGACAGCGCAGCGCTTGGCAGACACCAAGCACCACACAGGGGCACCTGCCAATCCTGACTGGCCAGGACCAGGTGAGTCCTGCCCTGGGGGTCGACCTGGCGAAGCCGGCGCAGGGAGCGGGGGGGGGATCAGGAGTCGGGGTGGCGCTGAGCCCAGCAGAGCCTGTCCCGCGATGTCCCCTAGGCTGGTACCTGCAGGGACGTGGAGGCAGCCCCGATCAGCAGGCCCAGGGACTGTGCCACCAGCGAGGTCATGGTGCCCAGCGCGGCAAACAGGACGAACCGCAGGGCGTCGGACGGCTGTGACGTCATCCAGTACACGATGCTGCAGTAGGCCACGGGGAACATGATCTGGAAGCATGGGGCCCGTCACGCTCAGGGGACTCGGCGTTTCCCGCCCTGTCCTACAGGGTGCGAGGGAGACCCCCGCCCCTCTTCAAACACACGCCGCTCGCTCACACACCTGGAAGGGGACGTCGGCCATGGTCTTGGCCAGGTAGTAGGCCTTCAGGCTGTACCAGTAGTTCAGGTGTTCCCGAAGAAACACGCCCATCTCCAGCGGAACTAGGAGACAGGAGGACGGGGCAGGGTCAAGCAGAGATAGCAGGAGTGCCAAGTACGCGCACAGGCGGTCCTGCCATGCCCCCGCCCCGCCCCCCGCTTCCCACCTGGCCCGTGCCGTGCCCTCTGTCCCCCGCCTGCCCCGTGCCGTGGTGTGGGCCCGCCGGTGCTTACAGCACTTAGGGTTTGGATGGAGGGATGTGGAATGATTTCCTAGCCTGGGAAAACTGCCCCCTTTTCGTAACTGGGAGAGACATCTTGTAGGCGGCATCTATGCTGATACTGAGCCTTAGCTCAGTGATGAGTACAAGCATCTCTTACGAAACTTGTCTCATGCAGCAACTGTACAAGCGCGAATCCTTCCCGGGGCCGAGACCTCGCAAGCCAGACTTGGAGATGCTGGGCACTTTAGGGAGGTGGCATCACAGGGAGGAGGAGTTCATGCCGGAGTCTGCTAAGGCGACAGCTTCCTACCCTGTCAGCCCCAAGCGACCAACGGCCGTCCACCCTGCAAGCAATCTAGACGTGGCCGGAAGCCCACCGAGAGTAGCTTTATACGCTCACAAACTTGCTATACCAGGGCTGTTTTAGGTAAGCAGTGGAATTTGAGGGGTCCTGATGAGAAAACATTTTAGAAATCTCTCATCGGCCCTCCACCATGCTTAAAAGTCGTCCATTAGTGATTCATTCCTTTGGCTTGAACATGGTATGTATTTTCTCATCTAACAGAAAATACAGTAATATCTACAACTGTCAACAAAGAAAATGGTATTAAAAAAAAAAAGGCACTATGCGTTCCGAAAACTCATCCCCTGGCCAAGCCGTGGGCTCAGGCATGGCCGCATGACGGGTGATGAAGGGTGGGGCCGGGTCAGCCGGGCACTCACACGTCAGGACGGTGGGCATGAGGGCCGCGAACATGAGGAACAGCATGGAGAAGAAGAGGAAGCCGGAGTTGCTCAGGACCTTCTTGGCCTCGTTCCCAATCCCCAGGTAGAGCAGGCCGATGAGGAGGCCGATCCCGATGTGTGAGGTGACCCGCAGGTGCGTCAGGACCTGGGAGCAGACACGGCTATGCTCACACGCCCGGGAGTCCCGAGGCCGGGCGGTGGCAGATGACAGGGACAAGGCCACCAGAGGCATCGGCCAGGCAGGTCTCCTGTTGCATCTGCCCCTCCTCCTCCAGAAAAACCAGCCCCCAGCCCTAAACCTGCTCGTGTGCCTTCTCTCTCTCTCATATACACACACACACACACCACACATGCACGCACACACGCACCACCACACATGCATGCACGCAATATCGCACCCACACACGCAGCACCACACATGCACACACGTGCATGTACATGCAGTATCACATGCATACAACTCACGCACACGGCAATACCCGTCATTACGTACCACATTACGCATGCACACACACGTGCAGCACACACACTTGCTCGGCGCACACGGGCACCTTACTGACAGCACATGTGATGGTCTGCACTGCTCCCACCCTGCGATGTGATGCCACGGTGCACTGCATGCGACACATGCCAGACACGCACGCCTGCTGCAATAGGCATACACACGCATGCCACATGCAGACGGCAGCATACATGCACACTTGTGCACACGCACACATGCTTGCACACACGCACAGGCACACAGCAGGGGCAGCAGCATGTTACTGCTGTTAGACCAGACTTGTTCCAAAATGGCAAACGCAGGCCGTCTGCCTTCAGAGGACAAGTGACAACCGTCGTGGGGAGGGGGACTGAAGATGGCCGTCGTAGAGGCCCATTCTTGAAGAGATCCAGCCCGGGTTGCTCCACACCGCTCCATCCTCAGACCAGGCTCCAGGGGCCCGCTGAGCACTCCACCCCCCCGGGGGGGCTCGGACTGTCCATACTGGAGGGTGGGTACTATGGCTCCAGCCACTCACCACCACCTTCCCATAAGCCTCTGTACAAGCCGCCCGTGCCCTGACCTTGCTGTGCCTTCCTGAGCGGGACCACACTCCCTGTTGTTATACTTGGCCATGTGACTGACTTTGGCCGGTGGACGTGAGCACAAGTGACAAGTCGCCATCACGAACCACAAGTTTTCATTTCATTTCTCTCACGTTCTAGAAGCTGTCCCTCCATTCTGGGTCCCAAAATGGGACGATGTGGGGCAGGGTCACAACGCTCAGCCACCGACACATAACAGGAGCGAGACCCAAAAACATTGACTGTCATCGCCACTGGCATTTGGGGACTGTTCGTCACAGCGGCAGCAGCACAGAGTGAAAGCTGACTAATGCAATGGAAAATCTGAAAGTGAAATCAGGAGGAAAAAACAGCGAGTGACCGGCAGTGACCTTTGCAAACGAGCTCACCGAATCTCGCATGATGCTGAGGAAAGTCCTTTTGAAGAGGATGCAGAACTGGGTGAGGCAGCTGGCCGAGAAGCTGTGACAGCCTTCCATGGGAGCAGGGTCCTGAGGACACACGGAGGACGGAGAGGAGGTGGGACCCCTGGCCTGTGACCACTTCCTCACGGCTCAGAAGGAGCCCCACGCAGCTGGGCGCAGAATGCCGCCTGCAGCTCTCCCACGGGTGGCGGGTCACTACATTGCTGACCCCTGTCATCGTTTTGCCCGCTTTACCTCTTCAGAGGGCCGGTGCCAGAGGAAAGGGTTCATCTCGGCGTCACCCCCCGACTCTCTCTTGTAGTCCGAGTCACACATGCCTTCCCGGACGGCTCTGACCAGGCGGCTGTTCTGATCACCATACTCGCCCGATGCCACTTCCATGACTGCACGAGACACAGACACGCGCGGTCAGCCGGGCCCTGGGCAGGCGCCCGAGACGGCTGATATAAACCACGGGCCTCTTTCATTTTGTAACCAGTCACGAATCCAGCGGGAGTACTTTTATGTGTTCTATAGAAGCTGCACGACGACCATACGGGCAAACCGTCCAGCGACCATACGGGTAACCCCCAGCCAAGGCCACCACGCACGAGCATCCTCTGGGATCCTCGGCACCCACCCGTGTGTACTGAACGCCTGCTGCGGGCATTCAAACCTCAGCGTCGGAGCTGGGAGGCGGGCAAAACGGAGCAGGCCCCTGACCTCGAGCTCGCGTTTTGCACGTGGAGTGGGGTGCGAGTTTGAGAGCTGTGGCAGTTCAGGGGGGCTACGGAGAAAGGGGTGCCCAGGGCCCTGAGGCGTGCTTGGCACCCCGGAGGCACCGATGTCCAGGACTGGCAGCAACACCTCTCAGGTCCCCAAGGCCTTCTCCTCCACTGACCCTCGGCGCTGGCTGCCACCACCCCGCGTTCAAGGTCCTACCCCACTTGCTTCTCCCCTGGCTCCACCCTCCCCAGGCGGACGGCTGCCCCTCCCTGTCCGCCCACCGCTCACGCCCAGCCCACCCTCCCTCTTCCCCACGTCCCTCCTGCCGAACCCTCTGGCCCCTCACCACAAAAACATCCGCTGATGCCCAAAGTTCCGAGCTTTGCCCTCAGGCCACAGGCCCCTCTGGCAAAGCCAGCTCCCTGCTTCCCCGGGCCTGAACTGGGGTGGCCGAGCCCCGCTAGGTCCGGTCATAAACCGGAATATGGTGGCTCTTCCCGGACACCGTCATCGACGACGCCATGGGAGCCCAGCGCTACCTGCTCCACTCGCCAACATCCCTCTCCTCTCCCAATAGCCAGTCCTCACCCTCTCTTCAGGGAGCACTGAGGAAATCAAAGCCACACCCTTCCCTGTCCGAGGCCTCCCTGAAGCCCCACGCACCCTATTTCTCCCCCCGTCCACCCTTCGCTCTAAGTTCTCACCTTCCGCGGGCTTCGGACCTCCCCGCCCTTGCCCTGCTCAGCAGCACCCGCCCCTGGTCCTTCCCTCTCAACAAATATGCAACCAGAACCCGGGCCCGCCCACTGCCTCGTCCACACGCTCAAGTCCTCCCTGTAAACGAAGCCCCTGCCCCTCATCTCCTTCCGGCTTCCACTGGCGCCCCTTCCGCGAAGCCCACTTCTCGGAAGAGTGGGCACCTCCCGGAACCCAGTTTGGGAGATGGTGCTGTAGGAAATGCAGAATCCTGGGAGCGGGTGGCCAGACAGTTAGAAGAAAGACAGCTGAGTGACCAAGGCCGAGGGCTGTCGCAGGTTGAACAGAATCCCTTGAGCGTTCACGGGCACCCGGAACCTCAGCACGTGACCTTAGTGGGAAACGGCCCTTTGCGGATGTGATTGGTTATGGATCTCGAGATGAAATTACCCCAGATGTGGGATGGGCCGTGGCTGCAGTGACTGGTGTCCTTGTGAGGAGAGGAGAGGACACAGAGGCACAGAGATAAGAGCCATGTGAAGACAGAGGCAGAGGGCAGAGTGATGGGGCCACAAGCCAAGGAATGCCAGAGCCATCGGAAGCTGGAGGAGGCAGAAGGACCCTCCCCTGGAGCCCTCGGAGGGCGGGTGGCTTTGCCAGCAACTTGACTTCTGGCCTGCGGAACTGCAAGGGAACGAATTCCTGCTGCTTTAGGGCCACCGCGGCTGTGGCGCTTTGGTACAGCCACCCAGGGAAGGCAGGAGGCAATGGCCAAGACCCCCCCAAGTACCATGGCCTTGGGGGAGGAGGTGACGGGTAGGGGGAGCGTGCAGTTCGTGGTCTGGTACACACGAAGCTTCAGAGAAAGAGGAGGCGAGAGGGACCAGGTCTGCGCTTGGAGAGCAGGTGAAGAAGGGGCAGATCTGATGGGAGGGTCGTTTCTTTCTTTAAAAGGCTGTTTCTTCTCAGAAGTGACTTCCTTTACACCATGTCTGACATGATTCCCAGACACTTCCTTTACACCGGCTCCCTGACATGATCCCAGACACTTTCATCTGGAGGAAAGACGATCTCTTTTCTGACCTTAAAAGTTCTGCCACAGGACGGCGCTTGAACCATCTGCAGAATACTCAAGTGACTCCTGACTGGGACTTCAGGTAAAAGTGGAAACCCATCAAGAATGGGAAAAACCCTTTCTTTTCCTTCTGGCTGGTCAAGGCTCGACTTACCAAAATCGGCTGGGTTGTGGTAGGTTGGGCAGTTCAGACCCAAGTCCCTCAAATACGGCACAAGGTTGGAGACTTTTCCCCGGTACACACACTGTCCTTGACTAAGGACATAAAGCTGGAAAGGAGCAAGGAGAGAACGTCAGGCCCACCTGTCTCCGTAAAGCACCAGGTGCTC